>NC_133128.1:103778692-104080564 GCF_048418815.1 Hemitrygon akajei | reverse complement strand
CCTTCAGCCCGCAATGTTGTGCCAACCCTTTAACATACTCCAAGATCAACCCAACCCTCCTCACCCACATAGCTCACCACTTTTCTTTCGTCCATATGCCTTTAAGAGGTTGCTCATGGCTAGCATCAGCTCCTGCCTAAGCAAGGATCTGTACCCACTGCGATTTGCCTATCACCACAATAGGTCTACAACAAATACAATCTCATTGGCTCTTCATCGGCTTTAGATCACCTGGACAACACTAATACTTACATCAGGATGCTGTTTATTGACTACAGCTCAGCATTTAACACCATCATTCCTACATTGTTACATTGCAATATATATTAATAAAAAAACTGTAACCATGTGAGTGTTGAGTGTGACTGTAGTGTGGGAGTGTTCAGTGTGTAAGTGTGAGTGTGGGAGTGTTAAGTGTGGGAATGGTGAGTGTGGGAGTGTTGAGTGTGAGTGTGTGTGTTGAGTGTATGAGTGTCAGTGTTGAGTATGTGTGAGTGTTCAGTGTGCGTGTTGAGTGTCTGAGTGAGTGTGAGTGTTGAGTGTGTGAGAATTGAGTGTGTGAGTGTGATAGTGTTGAGTGTGTGAGTGTGAGATTGAGTGTGGGAGTGTTAAGTGTGTGAGTGTGTTGAGTGTGTTGACTGTGTTGTGTGTGCGTGAGCGTGTGAGTTTGTGTTGAGTGCATTGTGTGTGTTGAGTTTGTTGAGTGTGTGTGTGTTGGGTGTGTGAGTGTTAAGTGTGTGATTGTGAGTGTGAGTGTTGAGTTTATGAGTGTGTATGTGTGTGTGTGCACTGTACATCTATGGGAAGGGCTATATTAGAAGAAGTTAAGACATGAGTGGCTTTCATTACCTGGATCTAGTTCCAAGCAGTTGGAATGCTGATCTGGATAGCAGACGGTTCCAGTGCTGTAGATTGTGCTCATATTATTCAGAATATTATTCAGCTGTAATAAGAAATATTAATAAGGTGCTTTGCTTTGAACATCTGCATTTTACTGTCTCAATACAGCCATGACACTGAGACAATGAACATCTATTCTGATTATTCAGGAGCTGTGGACATCAGTAAAGCAAGTTATAAGGCTGAGAATTGTAAGATCCAGAAAAAAAAAAGTCAGAAACAAACACTGAGTGCAAGGAAGGCAGTCAGCCATTTGCCTGGGAGTAACAGAGGGAAGTCTACACATCTTCCAAAACAATTTTTATAAGTCATGTGATCAAAGCGCTGTGATGACATCACATGCAATGAGTTGCTTGCTACTAGAGTAGAGTGAACACCCACGTTTGCACTCTCATGATTGTTACTGTCAATAACACTAGCAAGCTGTTTGTTTGCTGAGTCCTTTATCTGCAAATCTCCATGCTGGGAAACATTAGAGATGAAACCTGCTACTCCAGGAAAACCTCGGCTTCTCCCACTCCCAAAACACCCCTTCCCACCTAGCCTTTCAAATCCTACAGTCACAGAACACTCAGCAAACCCAAGTCACAAGGTTCAACCACCTGCCAATGTCAAGAGTTGTTCCCTGTCCCGTTTCCCTCCTGTTAACTTAGCTACTGCTGGACAATGGCATCAAAATCAACAGCACACACACTCCTCCACTCTTCCACGTTCTCATCAGCACCTCCCACACCTAGTGGAAGATGTGAGGGGCTAGTTCAGTGCTGGCAAACAATGATAACCACTGAAAGGTGAATGGGAAGAAACATTTCAGTACAAAAAATCCCTGAAGTATTATGTTGAAAATTTTTGTCATAGAATTAAACAGCACAGAATCAGGCACTGAAACTCATTGATCCAACAGCCCATTAAATACCTATTTGTGTAATTTGTAATCTTCCCCATTCCTAACAATACTCCAGATTCCATCACACACTTGGGACAATTTACTGGCCAGTCAGAATGTTCGAGAAAATGGGAGCATCCAGAAGAAACCTGCAAGGTCACATGAACAGCATGCAAACTCCACACAGACAGCAAGGGGGTGTTAGGCTTGGACCCATGTCACTGGAGTTGTGAAGCAGCAGCTCCTACTGTCTCTACTGTTATCATAGTCTTAAACAGACTTCTTGTATGGTCACAATGAACTCTTAATCTCTCCATTGACCTTACTCTTTATTTCTCTACCTGTGCTGCACTATCTCTGTAACTGTGACACTTCATTCTGCATTTTATTTGGAATGATCTGTCTGGGTGGCATACAAAGCTTTACCATGTATCTTGGTACATGTGATAAATAATAAATAGATTATCAATTATTAGTTGCGCCACTGTGCCATCCTTGTAATGCATTCATAAAGGCTACTAAATTCATAATTCATAGGTTTCTAATATAATAATAGTTCGGAAACAGAATCAGAATCAAGTTTAATATCATTGACAAATATCGTGAAATTTGTTGTTTCGCAGCAGCTATACAATAATACATAATACATATTATAATACATAATACAAACTGTAAATTACAATAAGAAATACATATTTTTTCTTTCTTTTTCCAATATTTTTATTAGTTTCTCCATAGAAGAATACAGTGTACAAGAAAGTGTATATAAAAGGTCAAAAAAGATTTTTTTAAATTACCAATTACATTACATCTGTTCTTAATAACAATATCATTACCCTGTATTCATATAAGTTAATCAATAGTTATATTGAACTATACTAATTTATTACAAAAAAAAAGAATCTAATCCCTACCAAGACTGAAGCTGTTCATTAAGGAGCAAAGAAGGTAAAATACCTTCTTATATAATAAAAATTAGTAATAGCCAACAACTGAGTTTAAACAACGAATTGGTTTTGAAAATAATTCAGAAAAGTCCCCTCTATGTTTGAAAGTCTTGACAAGATTCAGAAGTTGAACAATGAATCTTCTCTAAATCTAAACATGACATAACATCGCATAACCATTGAGCATGAGCAGGAGGAAAAACATCTTTCCATTTAAACAAAAGCATCCTCCTAGCTATAAGAGAGCATATGCACTAAACTGATTGAACTTTGATAAGTTGGCGCCTTTTGTTTTTTTCTTGTATATATATATATATATTGTATTGCCTAATACTCTTTTAATTTTAGTAAACTCTTTAAAGTGTATTTCATAACGGTATTTGTTGTGGGTTTGATACTGTTGGCGGGCGCGAGGCATAAACGCGATTCTCACAGCACCTGCGTGTACGGGAGGTGGGTTGGTGTGTGGCTGGATCTCTTTTTCCCCTAGACATATACCAGCCTGTTGGGTAAGTGTTACATTTGTGGGGGCTCATCCGGGATTGGATTGTCAGAGGGCTGTGGAATCGCGCAGGTAGTGAGCGGAAATGGAGAGAGAGAAAATTGTTCGCTGGTGCCGATTTGAAGGTGTACCGGTACAGTACGCATGCGTAGTGAGCGGAGTGGATTTTCGAGTTTTGGGAGACACGGTAGTGCGGGGGTTAAGTTTGGTGAAGGGTATGGGGCAGGTAGAATTGGTAGCTAGACGGTGTGGTAAAGAGATGGAGTCTAGCTGGGTGTTGGTTAGTACGAGTGCTGACGTCAGGACGTTGGAACTGCCGGCGACGGTCAGTGTACCGGGGGAGGAGGAGCTGTGGGGACTCTACACTCTCTCCGAGGATGAGGCTGAGGAGACATCGGAGGAGGAGCTAGAGCTAGAGGAAAACCCCGGAGAGGTGGCAGGCACTAGCAAAGGGAGGAGGGAGGAGGGAGTCGTGACTAGGCCCCGCTCCCCAGGTAGAGTGGAAGCTGGTGGGAGTGGCCGAGAGGCCACGGCTGAAGCTGGGGGTGTTCTCCGGAGCCAAGCCTACTCTGGATGGGGAGGTGGACTATGAGACCTGGATCGAGCATACGTCCTTGATGTTAGAGGAGTGGCCAGGCTCGGAGGAAGAGAAGCGGCAGCGATTGGTGGGAAGTTTGAGGGGTTTAGCAGCCAAAACAGTTTGGGAGTGGAAAGCTGAAAAGTCTGGGGCCTCAGTGGAGGAATGTATAGAAGTTTTGGAGGGAGCATTTGGGTTGTCAGGGGAACCCTGGCTGCTTTTAGCAGAGTTCCAATGCCTGGAACAATGGAGAGGGGAAAAGCTCTCTGAGTACATATTTAGGATGGAGGGGATGCTCTCGGGGCTGCGGCGCCGGGGGGTAGTGAAGGCGCCTGACGTGGCTAGTGTGAGGATGAGTCAGTTATTCAGTGGCTCTCTGAAGGAGGACAAGGTGGCGTGGACTATTAGGCAGGCTTATAGGAAAGGCCCCCCTCCATCATTCGGGCAACTGATTAGAGAGGTGCGGGAGGAAGAGAGAGCGTTGGGGCGGAAAAGGGGCGCGGGCCTGCGGGAGCAATCCTCAGCGATACAGGAAGTGGTGGCTGGGTGGAGGAAGAATCCCCTCTGGAGGGGAGGGACAGGGGAGGTACCCACTCTCAGGGGCGACCAGTGCCGTGGGTTGGGAGTGGGAGTCGTCCTGGGAGAGGAGGGGTGGCAGGCAGCATGTGCTTTAACTGTGGGAAAGAGGGGCATTTCAGGCGGGACTGTGGGCGGCCGAGGGTGTGCTATAGCTGTGGAGAGGAGGGACACTTTAGGTGGGATTGTGAGAGACAAGGAGTTCCGTGGAGGACAAGCCCCCCTGCGACTAAGAAGGGGGAGGTGTCGGGAAACTTAGGAGAGGCTCAGTGAGGGAACGGACTGGAGCCTCTGGAGGAACACGTTCCCAGAGATCAGCCAGGGGACCACCGGGTGCCCACCCCTCTATTCCAGATGGGCTGGTAGGACCCCGTGCCAGTGTGGGTCTACGGATAGAGGGAGTTTACGCAAAAGCCGTTCTGGATACGGGATCGCAGGTGACCTTATTGTACCGGTCTTTCTACAACCAATATCTAAAGCATTTGCCCGTAACCCCATTTGACGCCCTGCAGATTTGGGGTGTGAGCGAGGGTGACTACCCGTACAATGGGTACCTATCGGTGAGATTGGAGTTCTCGGAGGGCGATGTGGGAGTGTCCGAAGCTATTGAGACGTTGGAGTTGGTGTGTCCTGACCCGGTGGAAACTGGTGGTGCTGCCCTCCTGGTGGGGACTAATTCCCCCGTTGTGCGACGGCTCCTGGGAGCTTGTAAGGAGAAAGCAGGGGGAAGATTTTCTGGAGACCCTCTCGGTGCATCCAGTGTTTCGAGTAGTGTTCGAAGAAGGGTTGCCTCACTAGGACTGGACCCGGAGTGTAAACGCGGGACGGTGTGGTGTACGCAGGTGAGGCCCAAGGTGATCCGACCCGGGGAGGTAGCACTAGTGATGGGGACCCCCAGATTCCCAGGAGTGCCGACGGGCGAAGCCCTGTTAGTAGACGCCCCGGACAATCTTGAAGGAGAGACACGATTTCCGGCGGGGGCGCTGGTGAGGCCCGAAGTGCAGAGACCAGGGGTGGTACATGCGAGGCGTATAGCTATAAGTGTCAGGAACACCACGGCAAGAGAAATCACCTTTAAGAGGGGAATGCCACTGGCACATCTGTTCCCGGTGACGGTAATGTCTAGCACACCAGTGAGGACCCCTAATGGGGAGGGATCGGAGCATCGAAGGGAGCTGACCGCTGAAGTCTTTAACTTCGGGGATTCCCCTGTGTCGCCGGAGTGGAAACACAGGCTAGTGGAGAAGATGCTGAAGATGGAAGCTGTTTTTTCTCGGGGCGAGTTTGATGTTGGCTGCTCCAAAAGCACTCGCCACACCATCCGGGTGACGGAGGACACCCCGTTCCGAGAGAGATCCCAGCGGCTGGCTCCGGCAGATGTTGAGGACATGCGGCAGCACTTGTGCAAGTTGAAGGAGGCTGGAATCATAGCTGAGTCCCGAAGTCCTTATGCGTCCCCAATAGTGGTGGCACGGAAGAAGAGTGGGCGAGTGCGCATGTGTGTTGACTACAGGACGTTGAATCGGCGAACTGTCCCTGATCAATATACTGTCCCAAGAGTCGAGGATGTGCTGGCCTGCCTGAGCGGTGCGAAGTGGTTCAGTGTGCTGGATTTAAGAAGTGGGTATTACCAGATCCCGATGAGTCCAGGCGATAAAGAGAAGACCGCTTTTATCTGCCCGCTGGGGTTCTTTCAGTTCGAACGAATGCCCCAAGGCATATCGGGAGCCCCAGCCACCTTCCAGAAGCTCATGGAGAGAACTGTGGGGGATATGAATCTGTTAGAGGTGCTGGTGTACCTGGACGATTTGATAGTGTTTGGATCGACTTTGGAGGAACATGAGGAGAGGCTGCTGAAGGTGTTGGGCCGGCTTAATGAAGAAGGGTTGAAGCTTTCCCTGGACAAATGCCAGTTCTGCAAGTTGTCGGTTAGCTACGTTGGTCATATCATTTCGCGAGAGGGAGTGGCTACTGATCCAACCAAGATAGATGCCGTGACCACCTGGCCGAGACCCCAGAAAGTGGGCGCTCTGCGCTCATTTTTGGGGTTCTGTGGGTATTACCGGCGATTTGTGAAAGGATACGCCAAAGTGTGTCACCCATTGACTCAGCTGTTGTGTGGCTATCCCCCGGTGGGAAAGAAAAGGACGGGGGACCAGAGGCAGGACGCTGGAGGATACTGGAACCCGGCGGAACCTTTTGGCTCGAGATGGGATGATCAATGTGAAGAGGCGTTCCGATCTTTGAAAAGGGCACTGACCCAGGCCCCGGTGTTGGCTTTTGCCGATCCCCAGAAGCCATATGTGCTGTACACGGATGCTAGTCGAGAGGGTCTCGGGGCTGTTCTGTTCCAGGAGCATGGCAAAGCATTGAGGCCGGTAGCCTTTGTCAGCCGAAGCTTGTCGCCATCGGAGAGAAACTATCCCACTCACAAGTTGGAGTTCCTGGCGCTGAAGTGGGCGGTGGTGGACAAGTTGGGCAATTACCTGTACGGAGCCAAGTTTGAGGTGCGAACAGATAACAATCCGCTCACTTATATTTTGACTTCGGCAAAGCTGGATGCCACAGGACGTCGGTGGTTGGTGGCCTTGTCGGTATATGATTTCAGCCTGAGGTACCGGCCCGGAAGCAAGAATGTCGAGGCGGATGCTTTGTCTCGTCGGGAGCCGTGGGAACAGGAGAGGGATGAGGAGTGGGAGAGTGTCCCTGCCCCTGGAGTGAAGGCAATGTGTCAGTTTGCTATCACCGTGAAGGCCGAGGGAAGAGGGAGGCTGGAACGAGCCGTGGACCATTTGGGGGGTTTTGACGACGCCATACCCCTAGCTTACTGTGACCTGACCGCACTGCGGACTAAACAGTTGCCGGAACTGAGTCCGGGGGAAGTGGCAGCTGCTGAGCAAAATGACCCGGGCATTGGCACAGTGTGGAGAGCGGTCGAGAGGGGGGATGGGGCATTGGCTGAGAAGGCGAAACACCCATTCGTGCCCCTGTTGTTGAAGGAGTGGTCTCGGTTGAAGTTAAAGAACAAAATCTTGTACCGGGTAATGGCGCCTCTGGACCAACCCCACTGATGGCAACTGGTCCTGCCGAAGGAGTATCGGCAGGCTGTACTCCAGGCCCTACATGATGATTCTGGACACTTGGGGGTGGAAAAGACCTATGGATTACTCAAAGACCGGTTCTACTGGCCCCGGATGAGGGGGGAAGTCGAAGAATATTGTAGGGGCTGCAGTTGTTGCATCTGGAGGAAGACCCTGCCCGCGTTGGCGGCTCCACTGTCGCACTTGCAGAGTGCGGGACCTCTGGACCTGGTATGTATGGATTTTCTGTCGATTGAACCTGACACCAGCAACACCGCGAATGTCTTAGTCATCACCGATCATTACACTCAGGCATTTCCCACTAAGGATCAGAGGGCGACGACAGTGGCGAAGGTGTTATGGGAGAAGTATTTTGTTCATTACGGCCTTCCCAGGCGAATCCATAGCGATCAGGGGCGGGACTTTGAGAGCCGCCTTATCCATGAATTACTGACTATGCTTGGGGTTGAGAAATCCAGGACTACCCCATATCACCCACAGGGAGATCCGCAGCCAGAGAGGTTCAACCGGACCCTGTTGGATATGCTCGGGACGCTGGAGATTGGGCAGAAAAGCAGGTGGAGTCGTCATATTGGACAATTGGTTCACTGTTACAATTGTACTCGCAATGATGCTACAGGATATTCGCCCTATTATCTGATATTCGGGCGGGAAGCGAGGTTGCCCATTGACTTGTGTTTTGGGGGTGAAGTGGGTGAATTACCCGGGAAGTCCCATCTAAAGTATGTGTCCGACATGAAGAGGGAGTTACAGCGGGCGCACGAGTTGGCCGAGGCGGCGGCTACCAAACAAAATCAGAGGAATAAGATGCGGTATGATCGAAAGGTGAAGTTTGTTCAATTATTGCCGGGCGACCGGGTCCTTTTACGGAATTTGGGACTCCCTGGTAAGCACAAGTTGGCAGACCGATGGGCGGCCAGCCCCTATGTAATAGAGAGCCAGATGCTGAACCTGCCAGTTTACCGGGTGAAACCTGAGGATGGGAAAGGGCCTATCAAGGTACTCCATCGGAATCACCTGCTGCCGCTGGGTCAAGCGGTGCAGGTGGATACAGAGCCAGAGTGGGAGGTTACGCCCAGTACAAGGACTCTACGAGGGTGCAGAGAAAGGGAAGAGACCGCTGCTGAAGAGCGGGGACGGGTCCCTCGCCCGGAAATGGCTACTGATTCGGAAGAGGACGACTCAGATGAGTGGCCCCTGTTCCCATTCGCTGGTGCTCCAGTACCCGGAGAGGAGGCTTCTGGCCCTTCCCATACTGAATTGGGTGAGAGGAGGGAAGGTCTTGAGGGTCAGATGGAGAAGCAGCCAACAGTGGTGGGAGAGAGGGTGGAGCCCGAGCGTGAGCCGGAGAGATCTCAGGTGAGGGAGGATCCCCGTGAGGAAGGGGGTGAGGGTCTGTCAGGAAGACCTGGGGTGTCCGAGACAGTGGGTTCGCAGGTGGAGAGGGAGCCCAGGGGGGCAGAAGGGGTATGGAGATCTCAGAGGATTAGGCGCCCCCCCAGAGCGGTTGACATATGTGGTACCAGGAGAACCGAGTGTGATTTCTACTGCTCTGGGTAGTTATGTCACTGCTTTCTGCACCTGGGTTGGGTTTTGGGTGTTGCAAGAAGCTTTGGGGAACTCTAGTAATGCCATGAGGGCATGACATTTGCTGGTGGGGAGAGAATGTACAATGTCCTGTGTATGTTACTAAAAAGGGCTTCTTTGGTTTGTTACGAGTAGGAATGCTTCTTTGTCTGTTAAATGTTTCTCTCGCCGTTGTTTCACTTTAGAATGGCTGATATGGTAATTGTATTCATTTGTTAATGAATGGGGAATGTTATTGTGTTTTGTGAGGCTGGGAACTTGGGGGAGGGGTTGCGCGGGCTTGGGGTGTGAGGAGAGTCCGGAGGGAGACGCCGAGGAAGGAGGACGTGCGCTCGGACGACGACCGGGGAGTCCGAAGTGGGAGTTTCGGGAGGACAACCACCGAGGAGTCGAGTGGTTCGCTGGATGAGCTCCACCGATGTGCACTAAACTAACTGAACTTTGATAAGTTGGCGCCTTTTGTTTTTTTTCTTGTATATATATATATTGTATTGCCTAATACTCTTTTAATTTTAGTAAACTCTTTAAAGTGTATTTCATAATGGTATTTGTTGTGGGTTTGATACTGTTGGCGGGCGCGAGGCATAAACGCGATTCTCACAGCACCTGCGTGTACGGGAGGTGGGTTGGTGTGTGGCTGGATCTCTTTTTCCCCTAGACATATACCAGCCTGTTGGGTAAGTGTTACAGCTGAATAGAATCCAATTTACCAACTATTTGTTTAAATTCAGAGCTGAATTGTTGAAACTTCTCAGAGGCTTCTCATGTATGATTTTGCAGCAAATCTATAATAGAATCTAAAGAAACAGGGGGATCATCCTTTTTAGTACCTCTGCCACCCCTTGATGTAGTAATAATGAAAAAATATCACACTTAAAAAGGAAGTTTCAAGACAGGTTGAAATACTAAGATAATTAGAGTTGGAGCAATGGGAGATTGCTGCTACTCCATCAGCCACCACCAGGAAATCGATATTTTTAAAAAACAAATTAAATAAGTAGTGCAAAAGAGAGAGGGAAAAACTGAGGTAGTGCACATGAGTTCATTGTCCATCCAGATATCTGATGGTGGAGGGGAAGAAGCTATTCCTGAAATGTTGAGTGTGTGTCTTCAGACTCCTGAACCTTCTCCTTGCTGGTAGCAATGAGAAGAGGGTATGTCCTGGGTGGTGGGGGTCCTTAATGATGGATGCCACCTTTTGAAGATGTCCTGGATGCTGGAGAAGCTAGTGTCCATGATGAAACTGTCTGAATTTGCAACAGTCCAGTCAGTTGGTTGGCACAGGTTTTCAGAGCCTGACCAGGTACAGCATCAGGGGCTTGATGCCTTGCAAGTGTTCACTCTCTTGAAAGATGTTCTGATGTAGGCCTCCGAGACAGAGATCACCAGGTCACCAGTTGCTGCAGGGGTTCACACAGGTGTAATTTTATTCTCCCTTTCAAACCGAGCATAAAAGGCATTGAGCTCATCTGAAAGTGAAGCATCACAGCCATTCATGATGTTAGGTTTCAGCTTGTAGGAACTAGTGACCTGCAAACCCTGCCAGAGATGACATGCATCCGATTCCATCTCTAACCTCAATCAGAATTGTTTTTTGCCCTTAAATTAGCCTCCCATTGTTCATACCTGAACTTCTTGCATAGTTCTGGATCACCGGTCTTGAAGATCTATCACTCTGTTGTTCTGGTTCATCCACAGCTTTTGTTTGGGCATCTCTGCTATATTCTTGAAGGCACACCCACACATCCACACAGGTTTTGATGAAGTCGGTGATAACTGTGGCACCGGCGTAACCTGCCTGCTTAGAATTTCTTAAAGAGGAACTGCACTCACAACCTGAATCTGCTAATTGAGGTTCTTCAATTTTGAGTACCGATAGATTTTTTAAAACCTCTTGAAACAATGTTGCTTTCTGAAGTCCCCATGACTGTGACTGTGGATTTCAGCTGTAGTAGTACTATATTTGATGATTCCCATTAGATCTACATGCAAAGAGTTGGCACTTAGCAGCGCCATCTTACCATTAAATTCAAGGCAGCTGTTTCTGCATATCTGCTAACATTTTCAATAGAATACAGTGGGTAACTGCTCTAAAGAGGATGGTTACTTACGAGGTTATAATCATTTGTGGGTAAAATGCCAGATCCTTTGTCTCGAAGCATTTTCAGTTGTTGTTTGATTGCTTCATTCTCTATCTGGGTGAGGTCAATCTTGCTGGCATTATCAGAAGCTTGTTGGTAAAACTGAGACCACACAGCACCTGCCGCATTCTGCAAAAAAAAGGAAGTTGATTTGAATCAAAATCTTTGCCATACATTGTGTCTAGTTTCAGTTTTGCATTCACCTGACAGCAGGTCTGTCCTTCTCTCCACAGGAACTACCTGACTTGTTGAGCAATTCCACTCGTTTCTGGTTTTGTTTCAGAATGCTGTCTCCAAATATAGATTCTAGTTGTGCTTTTTGACAATTCATTCTCCCATACATTGTCTTGCTGACATTATTTTTTCACTGACCATTTGAATCCTTTAATCAATTTTAAAAGTTTCATTTAGCTTTTTCATTTTAGTTCAGTCCTTTGTATTCTGTTGGTATACACTTTCCTGCTGTAGTCATTCAGCAAGGAAACATGGGCCAAGTACTAATCCCAGTCCTCAGTGTGTAGCCCTCAAATCCAGGATGTGGGTGGCAGAGTAGAGTTGGTGCCTTGTAGCTCAGTAGCCTCCTTATTGTTGATATGTTCTCCCTGTGAATGTGTAGGTTTCATGGAAACAGGCCATTCAGCCTATCACATCTGTACCAATCCATTCACATGTAAGGGTTTTTCTTTTCATGTTAACTGCTAAGGCTAATAAAATGGCTTCTCTGTAATGTTAACTGCTGAGCTAATGAGTTCTCTGTAGCAGCATGTTTGGGTTATAACTAGAGATAATGGGACTTGGAATTCAGTTGTTAACCAAAGGGAGAGATATTATTCTTCCTTGTCTGTATAAACGTTGTTAGTTTTCGCAAGCTTTGGCAAGAAAGCGTGAGGGGAATGAAGAGACGAAACGCAAATTGAGGAGTCGGTGGGCTACCCGACACTCCGGGCTCCGGTGGGAGCCGGAGGTCAACGACAATCGAAGGAGGAATCAGTGAAGGGGAACCATGAGCACAAGTTGTGCACGAGCTGATTAATAAAATTCTTGGCACCTTTTATTTTATATTTTGTTTCTCTACTAACCCCATAGTCAAATATAAAATCTGAATCGTTTAACCGCATATTGTGCACTGCTTGTTATTCCGGGGTACTGGTTTGAAACAGGAGACACGGCATGCAGCATCCACCCGAATGAGAGTTCTAAAGTTTGGCCAGGCAGGAGGTTATCACCCCCGAGATCATGCCACTAGGCAAAGCGAGTGTTACACACATTAATCCCATTTTCCAGTACTTGGTTTGTAAACCTTCTCTGCCTGGGTGATACAATTGCTTGTCTGGATGATTCTTAATGGTCAGCAGTGACTCTGCTTCCACCCCTTCATCTGGTCATGTATTCCAGGTCCTCTCCACTCTCAGTAGAAAAATACCCCTCAGATCCCTTCTTATCCATTATCCTCAATTTAGTTATATTCACCTTTGATAAAGGACAAGGTTTCTTGCAGTCTGCTCATCAGAATTCTACATATCTCTGTCTTGTCCTCTTTATTCGCCTCCACTGCAGAGACATCTAGGCCTCAAAAATTCAGTCCGATAGGTCAAGCAGAACCTGTCCTTGACAAAGCCTTGCTTATTATTGCTGATCAGTCCTTGCCTTTCCAAGTGATCATTAGTCCTGTCCCAAGAACCTTTCTCCAATAACCTCCTCCCTCGTCCTTATTAGAGAGAGAGACAGAGAGAGCCTGTGGTATGTTGAATGCCAGATGAAACGCAAAGTCTTTGGGGTAACTACAAGTCTGTGTCTTTGCTATTGCTTTGCTCATGCTTGAGTGTGATGCTTGCTTTTTTTTGCCGGTGGGGAGAGGGGGATTGCAGCACGCTGCCGCTTATGCACAGGAGGGGGAGCTGGGAAGGACTTTGGGGTTCCCACATTTAACTATAGAAGAACCATAGAACATTACAGCACAGAAACAGGCCTTTTGGCCCTTCTTGGCTGTGCCGAACCATTTTTCTGCATAGTCCCACTGACCTGCACCTGGACCATATCCCTCCGTACACCTCTCATCCATGTACCTGTCCAAGTTTTTCTTAAATGTTAAAAGTGAGCCAGCATTTACCACTTCATCTGGCAGCTGATTCCACACTCCCACCAATCTCAGTATGAAGAAGCCCCCCCACCCCATGTTCCCTTTAAACTTTTCCCCCTTCACCCTTAACCCATGTCCTCTGGGTTTTTTTCTCCCCTAGTTTCAGTAGAAAAAGCCTGCTTGCATTCACTCTATCTATACCCATCATAATTTTATATACCTCTATCAAATCTCCCCTCACTCTTCTATGCTCCAGGGAATAAAGTCCTAACCTATTCAACTTTTCTCTGTAGCTCAGTTTCTCAAGTCCCAACAACATCCTTGTAAACCTTCTCTGCACTCTTTCAACCATATTCATATCCTTCCTGTAATTCAGTGACCAAAACTGCACACAATACTCCAAATTCGGCCTCAACAATGCCTTATACAACCTCACCTTAACATTCCAACTCTTATACTCAATACTTTGATTTATAAAGGCCAATGTACCAAAAGCTCTCTTTGCTACTATATCTACCTGTGACGCCACTTTTAGGGAATTTTGTATCTGTATTCCCAGATCCCTCTGTTCTACTGCACTCCTCAGCACACTATCATTTACCTGGTATGTTCTACCTTGGTTTTTCCTTCCAAAGTGCAATACCTCACACTTGTCTGTATTAAACTCCATCTGCCATTTTTCAGCTCATTTTTCCAGCTGGTCCAGATCCCTCTGCAAGCTTTGAAAACCTTCCTCACTGTCTACTACACCTCCAATCTTTGTATCATCAGCAAATTTGCTGATCCAATTTACCACATTATCAGCCAGTTCATTGATATAGATGACAAATAACAATGGACACAGCACTGATCCTTGTGACTGTTGTTCAATCTTTGGGGCAGTTCTCTGTTTTTGTGGATGTTTGCAAAGAAAAAGCATTTTAGGATGTATATTGTATACATTTCTCTGACATTAAATTGGACTTTTGCACTACTAGAGAGCCTTCTAATTTCTTTTCTGAACTTCATGAATTCCTGCAGTCTGGTATATACTGGCCACCAAAACATCAAGTCCATAGGACACTCAAAGCTGCTATGCAGGTTGACTGTGTGGTTAAGAATGCATACTGTGCCTTCATCAACCATGGGATTGAGTTCAAGAGCCAAGAGATAATGTTACAGCTATATAGAACCCTGGTCAGGCCCCACTTGGAGTCCTGTGCTCAATTCTGGTCACCTCACTACAGGAAGGATGTGGAAGCCATAGAAAGGGTGCAGAAGAGATTTACAAGGATGTTGCCTGGATTGGGGAGCACGCCTTATGATAATAGGTTGAGTGAACTTGGCCTTTTCCCCTTGGAGTAACGGAGGATGAGAGGTGACCTGATAGAGGTGTACAAGATGATGAGAGGCATTGATCGTATGGATAGTCAGAGGCTTTTTCCCAAGGTTGAAATAGCTAACACAAGAGGGCACAGTTTTAAGGTGCTTGGAAGTAGGAACAGAGGAAATGTCAGAGGTAAGTTTTTTATGCAGAGAGTGGTGAGTGCGTGGGATGGGTTGTTGGCGACAGTGGTGGAGGTGGATACGATAGGGTCTTTTAAGAGACTCCTGGATAGGTACATGGAGCTTAGAAAAATAGAGGTCTATGGGCATGAGGGCATGGCATGAGGTTGCCCTAGAAGACAAGGTGATACAAAGTACATTTATTATAAAGTATGTATGTAGTATTCAACCCTGAGACTCATTTTCCTCACAGACAACCACAAAACAAAGAAAACCATAGAACCCATTCAAAGAAAATCATCAACTCACCACACAAAAAAACAAATTGCACAATCGGCAACATCAACCCTCTCATGTGCAAATAAAAATGAATCGCACAAATGGCAACAAGGAAAAAGATGCAAAAACACAGAAAATGAAACACAAGATCAAAAAGTCCATACTCAGTTCAGCTCAGTGTTAGTCCATCCACAAACCACACACCCAGAACTTCAGTTCCGTCCTCTGACAACATAGAGGAAGAGATTGACCATTCAAATGCAGGGGCCTTCCCTCAGCAACAGCAAGCGAGGGGGGAGGGGAGAGAGAGAGAGAGAGAGAGAGAGAGAGAGAGAGAGAGAGAGAGAGAGAGAGAGAGGGAGAGCATCACACACAAATACCTTCCCTCAGGAGCAGTAAGTGTGAGAGAGAGGGAGAGAGCAAGACCGTCATATGAAAACACCTTCCCTCAGGAGTAGTGATCAAGGGAGAGAGAGAGAGACCATCAATGCAGACAGCTTCCCTCAGGAGCAGTGAGTGAGAGGCTGGTAGACAGCACCTAACACGCACTCGCCTCGATGTTTCAGGCGAGGAATATTAATTGGCAAGAAATGGATTCGATCAGGGGTTCGCCTCTAAGCTTCTTGGTCTCAACCCCTCTGGCGTCCCAGAATCTTCTCTGAGACAGCAAAGCCCAGATAACTCAACACCATTAAATTCCAGATCATAGACTCCAACAGGGCCAGAACCACATTGAAAAGAAAACAAAGATGAAAAAGTCTGGAGACTGTCCCCCATGGTAACGTCATTCTCTGGCTATGAGCAAAAGGATTGTAAGGGACAAAACTGGTCCTCTGGAAGATCAGAGTGGTCATCTATGCATGGAGCCAAAAGAGGTGAGAGAGATCTTAAATGGAATTTTTGCATCTGTATCGACACCGGAGATGGACACAGAGTTGATGTGAGGAAAAGCATCAGCGAAGCCAAGGATTCTATGCGGATTACAGAAAAGGAGGTATTTGCAGACTTGAGGCAAATTAGGGTGGATAAATCCAAAAAGCTTGACAAGGGTGTTCCCTCAGGCCTTGTGGGAGGCAAGTGCTCCAGCAGAGATATTTAAATCATCCTTAGTGACAGGTGAGGTACTAGAGGATTGGAAGATAGCCAATATTGTTAGACTGTTCAAGAAAGGCTCTAAAAATAAACCAGGAAATTTAACCTGGTGGGCCTGACATCAGTAGTGGGAAAGTTATTGTAAAATATTCCAAGAGAATGGATATGTGAATATTTGGATAGACACGGACTGCTTAAGGATAGTCAGCATGGCTTTGTGCGTGATAAGCCGTGTCTAACCAAACATAGCATTTTGAGAAAGTTACCAGAAAAGCCGATGAAAGCAAGGTACTGGATGTTGTCTACGTAGACTTCAGCAAGGCACTTGACAAGGTCCCACATGCAAGGCTGGTCAAGAAGGCTTAGTTGCTTGGTATTCAAAATAACATAATAAATTTGATTAGACATTGACTTTGTGGGAGAAGCCAGAGAGTGGTAGTAGATTGTTGCCTCTCTGACTGGAGGCCTGTGACTAGTGGAGTGCTGCAGGAATCAGTGCTGAGTCTGTTGTTGTTTATCATCTATATCAGTGATCTGGATGATAATATGGTTAACTGGATCAGCAAATTTGTGGATAACAACAAAATTGTAAGTGTAGTAGACAGTGAGGAAGACTATCAGAGCTTGCAGTAGGATCTGGACCAGCTGGAAAAATGGTCTGAAAAATGGCAGATGGAACATAATGTAGACAAGTGTGAGGTGTTGCACTTCGGTAGGACCAACCGGGTTAGATCTTACACAGTGAACGGAAACGCATTGAGGAATGCGATAGGACAAAGGGATCTGGGTATACAGGTCTCTAATTTATTGAAAGTGGTATCACAGTTATATAGAGTCGATAAGAAACCTTTTAACATATTGGCTTTCATAATCATATTGTATTTTATTGTATCATATCGGAAACGATAGGGCCTTTTAAGAGACTTTTGGATAAGTACATGGAGCTTAGAAGAATAGAGGGCTATGGGTAACCCTAGTAATTTCTAAGGTAGGGACAACTTTGTGGGCCGAAGGTGCTGTAGGTTTTCTATGTTTCCATGTTTCTAAATCAAAGAATTGAGTCCAGGTTATGGGATGCTATAGTGAAGTTATATAAAGCATTGGTGAGGCCTAATTTAGAGTATTATGTGTATTATTTATGTGTAGAAATCTACGGTGATGTTGCCAGGACTGGGGGACTTGAGTTATAAGGAAAGATTGAATAGGTTCAGACTTTATTGCTTAGAACATAGAAGACTGAGAGGAGATTGGATAGAGATATACAAAATTATGATGTGCATAGATAGGGTAAATGCAAGCAGTCCTTACCACTGAGGCTGGGTGGGACTACAACTAGAGGTCATAGAAACATAGAAATGTGTAAAAATGTGTCATGAGTTAAAAGTGAATAGTGAAGCATTTAACGGGAATATGAGGGAGAATTTCTTCACTCGGAGGGCCAAGAGAGTGTTGAGTGAGCAGCCAACATGTGATGTTGTGATGATGTTGGGTGATGCATGTGAGTTTGATTATAACATTTAAGAATAGTATTACAAGCTACCTGGATGGCATGGGTGTGGAGGGCTATGGGGCAGGTTGATGGGTGTAGGCAGTTTAAATGATTTCAGCATGGAGTAGATGAGCCGAAGGGCCTGTTTTGATGCTGTACTTTTCTGTCATAAGCAGGTAGGCAAAGTGCCTGGTGTGGCTCTGTTGGTAAAAAATGAATTCAAATCCTTAGAAATAGGTTTGAAAGATGTAAAGTCAATATTTGCAAACTTACTACATTCACATTCAGATTGTTGATGTATAAAACTGACATCATTCCCTCTGATAGAGCATAGGGTTTCAATCGCAAAAGCAACACTTCACAACCATCCTCTGCCTCCAATTACCAAGCCAATTTTTCAAAATTGCCCTCGCTCACTATTGGACTAGTTTCCTCTATCAAAGTCCATACAGACACACTTGGTTCCCTCTTTCATAGGTTTAATCAAATAATCGAGACAAAGAGCAACCCTTAAAAAAGTTGTGCTGACTACTGTGTCCCTCGCTAATCCCTGCCTCCCCAAGTACAAACTGATTCTGCTCGTCAGAACTCTTCCAATAAGTTATTGCCATGTTGCAATTTTTATTTTCGGTTCTGGCAAAGGGAGACTTATTATTTCATAATGCTCATTATATGGATTTTTATGACATTATAAGGTGCCGTAAAGATTTGATTTTGCTGAGGATAGCTCAACGTTTTGCTGACTGCAGCTTCTCTCCTGTCTGTGGGTCGGACAGAGGTCGTTCGCTTCTTAATCTACTTCCTAGCTACCAGGGCAAAGGCAACAGGGCCAAAAAGAGTGAATACGTGGAGGGATTTATAAAGGGTTTATGATCCAATCACTGAAATCCAAACATTAATTCCATGTCTTTGCTAACGTACACTTCCTTATGACATAGAGGTATGTTTCTGTCATCCAGTCCTTGGAGAAATCCTATCGGTCTCACTCTCCCTATTTCCTTTGAGACCATTCTCTCTAACACAAGCCTATGAACAGCACACCTGCACCTGCACCCCTCCCCCAAGTGTGAACACCTACACTTGACCAATCAACCTTCTGATCAGCACATCTTTAGAATGTGGAAGGGAACCAGAGTACCTTGGAGAAATCCACAAGGTCCAGGAGAACGTGTGAGCTCCACACAGACGGTACCAGGGGATAGGATAAACCCAGGTCTCTGGAGCAGTGAGCCAGCAGCAGTGACTAATGGGTCACCATGCTGCCTTGAAGATCTGCAAGAGGTTGGGCCGGCTAGGACTAAGCTCATTGGAGTGCTGGAGACTGAGGGGTGCCCTTTCGAAGGGGGCTATAGACCGGGTGAATGCACATGGTATTTTTCCCAGAGTCGGAACTACAAGCATTGCTTTAAGTTGAGAAGGTGGAGTGTCAATTGGAACCTGAGGGATGGTCTTTAAAGAGCATAAGACAGAGGAGCAGAATTAGGCCATTCATCTCAGCAGGCCACTTCTCCATTCCATCACGGCTGATTCATTATCCCTCGCAAACCCAATGACTTGGCCTCCACAGCCTTTTATCGCAACAAATTCCGCACTACCTCTCATTAAAGAAATTCTTCCTCATCTCTGGTCTAAATGGACATCCCTCTATTCTGAGGCTGTGCAATATGGTCCTAGGCTCCCCAGTATAGGAAACATCCTTTCTACATCCACTCTATCCAGGCCTTGCAATATTCAATAGGGTTCAATGATATTCCTCCCCACCTCCAATCTTTTAATCTCCAGTGAGTACAGGCCCAGAGCCATCAAACAATCCTCATATGATAAGCCTTTTATTCCCAGAATCATTTTCATGAACCTCCTCTGCACCCTGTCCAATGCCAGCATATCCTTTATTAGATAAGGGGCCTAAAACTGCTCATAGTTCTCCAAAAGCAGTCTGACAAATGCCTTATAAAGCCTCGGCATCACATCCTTGCTTTCATATTCTAGTCTTCTCGAAATGAATGCTATCATTGCATTTGTCTTCATTACCACTGACTCAACCTGCAAGTTAACTTTTAGGGAATCCTGCATGAGGACTCTCAAGTCCCTTTTGCACCCCTGATTTTATTGCCAGAGACAGTGGAGGAGGCCAAGTCATTGGATATATTCAAAGTGGAGGTTTGGTTCTTGTAGGTTCTTGATCAGTCAAAGGTTATGGGTAGAAGGCAGGAGATTGGGGTTAAGGGGGATAATAAATCATCCATGATAAAATGGCAAAGTAAGCTTGATGGGTTGAATGGCGTAACTCTGCTCCTCTGTCTTATGGTCTTATTTATTCCCTCTTCAAAAGTGCCTGCCCATACATATTCCATCCACCACATCATTGCCCATTCTCTAATCTCTCCAAGTTCTTCTGAAGTCTCCCTGCTTGTTCAACACTACCAAGTGGCGCTGGTGACATTGTGCAGGCAGCTAACTAAACTACTAACTATCCTACTATATATGCCTTCTCTATCTGTACTACCATCACTAAACTACTAACTATTCTACTAAAAATACCTTCTCTGGACTACCATCACTGCAATCTGCAGCCTGTGATTTCCCTTTGGGAATTGTGCTTTGAACCTGGCTTGTTTTGCTGTATGCTCAAGGGTTCGGTGAACTGGAGTCATGAGTAGGCAGATATGGTCACAGTGGCCATTGCTGGAGTAGACCTGAGGCTGGACTGAAATTATGCCTAGGCCTGGGAGTGAAAACAAACTGAAGTTTAGCCTATTTAAGTGCCGAATCAGATTTTAAAATGAAAGCATTGAGGCCATGAGCAAAGGATGAACCAGTGTTCAGCTCTCTACTCCAATAGGCGTTACACATTGATTTAACTCTGTGGCTGTGACCTGCAGCTATCAGACTCCTGGACCGGCTACAACACTGAACAGGCTCTGTAGTCATCAGGCTCCTGGACTACCTACAGCACTGAACAGGCTCTGTGGCTGTAACCTGCAGTCATCGGGGTCCTGGACCAGCTGCAATAGTGAACAGGCTCTGTGGCTGTAACCTGCAGTCATCGGGGTCCTGGACCAGCTGCAGTAGTGAACAGGCTCTGTGGCTGTGGACTCACTTTCAGGCTCTGCCATTCATGTTCTGTGATATTTGTATACTTTTATATTGTTTGGACACTTTGATCTCTTTATTGCATATTGGTTGTTTGATGGTTTTTGTGGTGTGAGCTTTTTCACATATACTATTGTGTTTTATTCTGTGTTTTTCAGTTGCCTGCAAGAAGACGAATCTCAAGGTTGTATATGGTTTATATACTTTGATGATAAATGTACTTTGCACTTTGACCCTGCCCCTCTATTTTTGTATCATCTGCAAACTTGGGCATAAAGCCATCAATTCTGTCATCCAAATCATTGACATATTAACGAGAAAAGAATCAGTCCCAACACTGACCCTCGTGGAACAGCACTAGTCATCAGCAGCCACCCAGAAAAGGACTCCTTTATTCCCACTCATTGCCTCCTGCCAATCAGCCAATCAAAGTTCAAAATTCAAAGTAAATTTATTATCGCAGTAGATATATGTTACCATGTAGTAGCCTGAAATTTGGTTTCTTTGGGGCATTCATAGTTGATAGAAAGAAACACAAAAGAATTAATGAAAAACTGCACAGGATAGAGAGACCAGTGTTCAAAGATAACAGACTGTGCAAATACAAAAAGAAAAGAATTAATAATAATCATCATTATTAATATAATGGCAGTTACATTGGAATTTAAAATTCTTCTATCCATGCCAGTGTCTTTCCTATCAGACCAATCCTCTTAGCTCCTAAGCAGCCTAATGTGAGGCACCCTGTCAAAGGCCTGTAGGGTGGTTTATGTTCCAATTACCAGCTCACACTAATTCTAGAAAAGAGCTCTGCAGCTTCAAAATTCAGTGTGGCAAGACATATTTGTGTCTTTGTTTACGTCTCTAACATTTAACCTTGTATTACCGTCACCTTGCTCTCGTTAATCATTCATTGTTTTTTTTTCCATTAAATGTCCCTGTAGTCTACGATCTTTTGATATGCTTCCTGATACAAGTCAGCTCTATCTCCTAGTTAATAAGTGACAAGAAAGGGTGTTGCTGGTATCTATCATCTGAATGCCATCAACTGGTATCCCCACCATAAAACATTGATTGATAGGTCAGTGCAGCACAGATATAGATCCAACAAGTCCATGCCAACCATGATGTCCACTCATCCAGTCCCATTTGCCCACATTCAGCCTATAAGCTCTGCCTCTACAAGTCTTTCATTACCCTATTGTACCACTTCCTATGTCGGTTTGTTACATAGATTCACACCCTCTGTGTGAAAAGTCAGATTCCTTTTAAATCTTTCCCATTGTACCCTAGACCTATTCTTTCTAGTTTTGGACACCCCACCCCAAGGCAAAGATTGCTACCATCCACCTTATCTATGGCCCTCATGGTTTTACAAATCTTTAAAATATCACCTTTCTTTCGCCAATGCTCTAAGAAATGTAGACCTAGCCTGCTCACCCTCTCCCTATAACTCACACCCACTGTGCTGGCAATATCCTTTAAATCTTTCTTTGCACTCTTCCTCATTTAATCATGCAGGGTGGCAAAAGCTGCAAACCCTCCAAGTGTGGCTTCGCCATCTGTCATCAGATCAGATGTCAGTATGACAGGGTACAGCACTCTGACATCTGAATCAGAAAGTCACGAGATACATCAGCAAGACACTTTGCATTGCCACAAGGGCATTCTATAGGAGTGTTGAGATATTCGAATTGGAATTATTGTCATATCTATCAAGAAACAATGAAAAACTTCATTTTGTATGCCATTAAAACAGATCATTTCAAATGTAAGTGTCATGGTCCGGTCCGAGAAGTCCATGTTCCGGTTCACAGTCTGCTCCGTGGTCTCCAGACTCCAGGTCTTCTGGCTGTCCCTTGTTTTAGTTGGGCTTAATCATAGGCACCTGATGATCGTCTTGGGGCTGGGAATATAAGTGGCCCTGGGTTCGAGTGTAGGTTCTGGTTTGTCTTGTCAGTATCTTGTCCTTGCCCCCTTTGGGTAAGCCAGGCTGTCTTTGCTGTTACCCTGAGGCTGGACTGTTCCCTTCCCTTCCCCTTCTTTCTGTAGCCCTTGGCTAGGGCCTCGCTGGTTACCTTTCGCCCTCTGCATTCCTGTTTCTCAAGACCAAGGCTCTGTGTTTGTCCTTGCCTATTCTTGCTGTCAAGTTCTACTGCTGGAGCAAGACTGGATCCTTGCTGTGTTTAGATAAGGAACTGTCTTTCATTGTTTGGAACTGTTTTTTTGTGTCCTCACCTTTGCTAGGTAGGTCTGGCTGTTTGCTGCTACCTTGAGTTGCAACTGTCTAGTCATGTTCAGCTTTCTGTGTATGAGTCCTGGCCCTACATCCTGTTCCGCGTTCTTGTCTCCCAGGACCAAGGCTCTGTGTTCCAGTCTCCCAAGTCCGAGTCTGAGCTTCATGTCCTCATCCAGCCCAGGAGTCCCACATCCTGCCTCCATGTCCAGTACTGTTGCCTTGCCACATCTTGTCCTCCCTTAGATCCGGAGTCCAAGCCCGATTCAAGACCCAGGTTCCCGGTTCTTGTCCAGTCTCTGGCTCAGAGTCCTTGTCCAGGTTCCAAGTCCCTGGTTCCTCGTCCAGGTCCCACTTTCCTAGACTAGCCCTAGCCCAGGCCCTGTATCCTAGTCTCATCCAGGGCCTGTGTCTTGTCCAGCGTCGTTTCTTCCCCACTTCCCTTGCTTTCTTGACACACCTAGTCCTGTCCCTAGTACTTCAGTGTTTGTGTCTTGCATTTGGGTCTGTTCCCAACGCCCACCTTATGACAGAAAGTACATGAAAGTAATACAAAAGAGAAACAGAATGAGTGTTACAGCCACAGAGAAAGTGCCGTGCAGGTTGACAATTGAATTTCAAGTGCTGTGACAAGGTAGATTGAGAGATCATGAGTTCATTTTATCTTCCAAAAAGTCCATTCAAGAGATTTATAAGAGCAGGATAGAAGATATCCTTTCAGCTTGGTGGTTGGTGTTTTCAAGCCTGAAAGAAGCAGAAAGAGAGAATGACTGGAGAAGGAGGGGTGTTTCTGTTGCCTGCTTTCCAGAGGCAGGAAGAGTAGACAGTAATACATGTCTTATGAGAAAAGCTTGCTCAAAAGCTAGGGCTTTTCTCTTTGACATAACAGAGAATAAGAAGTGACTGGACAGAGCTATATAAGGCATGGATACAGAGGACAGCCAGCACCTTTTCTCAGTACAGTAATAACCAATACCAGAGGTTATCAGTTTAAGGTGAGTGGAAGAAAGTTTAGGGGAGTTAAGTTTTTTTACACAGAGTGGTGGGTGTCTGAAACATACTGTCAGGGATGGTGGCAGATGTTGATACAAAAGAGACATTTTAAAGGACTCTTAGATATGCACATGGATTTAAAAAAGAGTTATGGGTTGTGTCGGAAGGAAGGGTTAGATTGATGGCAGAGCAGGTTTCTATTGGTTGGCACAGTATTCTGGCTAAAGGATCCAAACTGCTGTGTAGTTCTATGCTCTCGGTTCAATGGAGGTGAGGGCAGAAGATTCATAAACTTGAGAACACATGCCACCAGGCTTAAGAATAGGTTCTATTCTACTGTTATAAAACTCTTGGATGGTCTTTTCCAAGATTCAGGACTATTTAATGTTATTTCCAGTACACAAGTGTAAAGGAGACTAAATAATTGTTACTCTAGATCCAATGCAGCACAAAAAACACAATAAGATTAAGAACACCATAATAAAAATACACGATAAGTATAAATACACAAGATAGATTATATACATAGATTGATTATATGTCCATAAAGTGAGGCTGGGCACAGGAGTGTCTGTACTGAAGGTGACTTTGACAGGAAATGATAGAGTACTGGGGGTTGGGCATGTAAAGGGCTGTTAGAAGGTGGAGGTGTTGATCACCCTTGTAGATTGATGAAAGTTACAGGTTTTGAATCTGGTGGTCCTGACATGAATGCTATGTAGCCTCCACCCTGATGGGAGTGAGACAAACAGTCCATGAGCTGGGTGTGTGGGATCCTTCATGATGTTCTGGTACCTTTCTGTGTATATATATCCTTGATGGTGGGTAGACTGGTGCTGGAGATGTATTGGGCAGGTTTGACTGCCTGTTGCAGAGCATTCCTATCCATCAGTTCGGTTTCCATACTAAGCGGTGATGCAGCTTGGCAGAACAGTCCATCTGTAGAATGGCCTGAGTATGGACGTGTGAAGTCCAGCCCTCTTCAGCCTCCTTGGAAAGTTGAAAGGCTTTATTGACAGTACAGGATGTGTTCAGGGACCATAATATGTTCTATGTACATTCCCAGGAGTTTGAAACTGCTTGCAGTTTCCACTGCTATGCCAGCGATTGAAAGGAGGGTGTGAGTGGTGCGAGTTTTCCTAAAGATGATAGCCATCTCCTTTGCCTTGTTGACATTAAGGAAGAGGTTATTTGCCTGGCACCAAACCTTGAGTTCTTCCACCTCTGCTCTGTAGGTTGCCTCGTGATGACCCTCACCACAGTCGAGTCATCGGCAAACTTGTCAATGTGATTACTCAGGAGTT
The DNA here is from genome assembly GCF_048418815.1 of Hemitrygon akajei. Classification (NCBI taxonomy): domain Eukaryota; kingdom Metazoa; phylum Chordata; class Chondrichthyes; order Myliobatiformes; family Dasyatidae; genus Hemitrygon; species Hemitrygon akajei. The sequence goes on along the minus strand of NC_133128.1, from coordinate 104,055,296 downwards.
TGGTTGTGCAGTTGTGTGTGAGCAGAGTTTACAGCAATGGGCTCGGCACACAGCCCTGGGTGGCACTGGTGTTGAGGATGATGGGAACGGAGGAGGGGTTGTGTATCCTGACTATCTGAGATCTGGTGGTTAGGATGTGCATCACCCAGTTGCACAGTAGTCTGTTTTGACCAAAGAATTCATCAAGGTCTGTGGAACAATAGTGTTGAATGTGGAAATGAAATCCAGAAGTAACACTCTGACGTAAGAGTTCTTGTTTTCTAGGTGTGTCAGGACTAGATGTATAACTGATGCTATGACATCTGTTGCAGAGTGGTTCTGTCGGTAAGTATATTGTGGCCGGAATGGAGTTTTTACCAGCCATTCAAAGCACTTGATTATTGGCATCAATGCCAGCAGCCAGTAGTCATTTAGTTCTGAAGGTGTGGAGTTCTTTGGTAAAAGAATGATGGCAGCTATACAATAAGGAACTCCTAATCTCTCAATCAACCTCAACAAGGATCTTGAAACTCACTGGCTATTTACACAGCACTTTCTCTGTAAAAGTAATACCATATTCTGCAGTCTATTTTTGCTTTTTCCTTTGTACTACCTTCATACCTTAGAATTGGAAGAAGAGTTCTGGCTGAGATATAATATTAGGCAGAAAGCAAACTACCAACTTTGTCCAGCTTTTACCTGACCAGAATATACAGAATGTAGCAGAAGGGTGGGCTCATCTGCACTGTGAGCACACAGAAGCTCAAGTTTGTCTGGCCTTCTCTGGGAGTTTGACCACCTCCACACAAGCCTCAGTGCTGTTTGTGCTTGATAGATTGGCATTGCAGAAGGTGACAGTTGCAGTTTCCAGTGAACATGAAGCTTTCTCTTACTGAGGAGGCTGATAGCTCTCCTCCTGGACCAGAGAGTGCCCCAGCCTCAGAATCACCACGGTAGAAGGGATCCTTCATTATGCTGGCTGCTTTCCTAAGATAGTATAAAGTACAGACAAAAGAGGGGAGGCTGGTTTCTGTCATGGAATGCTGTGTTCACAGCTCTCTGCAATCTTTTGCAGCCTGTTCTGAACAATAAATTGCAGAGTTACCAACACTTTGCTGTTGAGGGCCTGACTGGAATGCACAATAGGTCCTTTGTTTTGGTCTTTTACAAAAAAGATCCTGCCAAAGTTCAGTAAAAGTGACGTGTGGGTGGAAGTTGATAGGGAAATGGTACTAGAAAGGGTGGTTATGTTGAAAAGTTTCACCAGTACTGGATGAGATGGGTGCCAGATTAGGGAAGGAGAGGGTGGATGATACCGTAAGGCATACAATAACATTTCAAGCCAACCTAGATTTCGGGAGGAGCTAAGATAAGTAAAAGGACAAACCAGACAACTGAAGGTACCTGTTCTTGGGGAAACTCTGCAAAGTAACATTCAAGGAGCGACTTGGTGAAGTTTGTGAATAGAAGAGCCAACATGGATTTGCCAGAGGTGAATTCAGTTTGGCTAACCTGTTTAATGTGCTAATAGATAACAGAAAGTTAATGAGGCAACACTGCTACCCATTAACCTCCAACCTGTGGACTTACAGCTGGTTAACAAGATGAAAGGGTCAGTGCATCTTAAGTAACATATTGCCTTAGTAATAGCATGGAAACAGCTCATTCTCCAGTCTCATTTATTGTGGAATTATCCTTTTCTGACCATATGAAAGGAAGGTTATTGCCAAAGCAGCTTTAAATGATTGGACATTGGATACTTCCTTGAGGAGCACCTGCGGAGGGACTGGGATGGTTGACCTAAGAAGTCATGACCGATCCTCCTTTCTGTAAAGAACAGCCTCAAACACTGGAATGCTGCTGTTGGTTTCAGTTTTGCCAGTAGCCTGATTACTGCTGTAGCATAATGTAATCAGTGGAAACATACCGGTGAATTTGGAGAAGGAAGTCTGAGAATTGGAGTGGGAATGCTGTGGGAGCCATTTTGATTTTTTCTTCTCATTGGGGTTAAGAGAGGCGGGACTGCGCAGGCGTGTGATGTCAGGCAGTGTAGCACGGAAGATTTAAAAGGAACACAGCCTTATACAGCAGGCAACAACATTTTCAGGTAGCTGGGAGCAGAGTGAAGGCTTAAGGGCTTTGGCTCAATGGACTTAGGCGGAAATGAGCGAGGCAAGGTAGGTTTAGTTTTCAATTTTTCCTGTTATTTGAAGAAAGGGGTATTATGAGTGTGAGGGCAGTTTGTTGTTCTCAGTGTCGGATGTGGGAGGTCCTGAAGTCTCCTAGCCTCCCGGATGTCCATATCTGCACCAGGTGCGCCGAGCTGCAGCTCCTAAGGGACCGTGTTAGGGAACTGGAGCTGCAGCTCAATGACCTTCATCTGGTCAGGGAGAGTGAAGAATTGATAGAGAGGAGTTACAGGCAGATGGTCACACCAGGGCCATGGGAGGCAGACAAGTGGGTCACAGTTAGGAGAGGGAAGGGGAAGAGTCAGGTACTACAGAGTACCCCAGTGGCTGTACCCCTTGACAATAAGTACTCCTGTTTGAGTACTGTTGGGGGGACAGCCTACCTGGGGGAAGCAACAGTGGCCATGCCTCTGGCACAGAGTCCGGCCCTGTAGCTCAGAATGGTAGGAAGAGGAAGGCAGTAGTAATAGGGGAGTCGATAGTTAGGAGGTCAGACAGGCGATTCTGTGGAAGCAATTAGGAGACCCGGATGGTAGTTTGCCTCCCTGGTGCCAGGGTCCGGGATGTTTCTGATCGCATCCAAGATATCCTGAAGTGGGAGGGTGAGGAGCCAGATGACGTGGTACATATAGGTACCAATGACATAGGTAGAAAAAGGGAAGAGGTCCTGAAAGGAGAATATAGGGAGTTAGGAAGGCAGTTGAGAAGAAGGACAGCAAAGGTAGTAATCTCAGGATTATTGCCTGTGCCACCTGACAGTGAGAATAGGAATGGAATGAGATGGAGGATAAATGCATAGCTAAGGGATTGGAGCAGGGGGCAGGGATTCAAGTTTCTGGATCATTGGGACCTCTTTTGAGACAGGTGTGACCTGTACAAAACAGGAAGGTTGCACTTGAATCCTAGGGGGACCAATATCCTGGTGGGGAGATTTGCAAAGGCTACTGGGGAGACTTTAAACTAGAATGGTTGGGGGTGGGAATCAAATTAAAGAGACTAGGAGAGAGGAGGTTAGTTCACAAATAGAGAAAGCTAGTAGACAGTATGTGAGAGAGGATAGGCAGGTGACAGAGAAGGGAAGTGCTCAGACCGAAGACGTAGGGAAGAATGAAGAAAAAGATAATAAAGTTGTTTGCACTGTTAGCGATAAACAGAGTAAGAGGTGGAGAGTTTCTTAAATGCATCTATTTTAATGCCAGGATCATTGTAAGAAAGGTGGACGAGCTTACAGCATGGATTGCTACCTGGAAATATGTTATAACTATCAGTGAAACATGGTTGCAGAAGGGCTGTGATTGGCAACTAATTATTCTTGGATTTCATTGCTTCGGGTGTGATAGAATCAGAGGAGCAAGAGGGGGAGGTGTTGCATTGCTTGACAGAGAAAATATTGCAGCGGTGCTTTGGCAGGATTGATTAGAGGGAGGCTAGGGAGGCTATTAGGGTGGAATTGAAGAATGCGAAAGGTGTAGTAACACTTATAGGGGTGTATTATAGACCACCTAATAGGGAGCGAGAATTGGAGGAGCAAATTTTTAAAGAGCCAGCAGGTATTTGTAGTAAGCACAAGGTTGTGATTGTGGGAGATTTTAATTTTCCACACATAGACTGGGAAGCCCATTTCTGTAAAAGGGCTGGATGGTTTAGAGTTTGTAAAATGTGTGCAGGATAGTTTTTTTGCGGCAATACATAACGGTACCAACTAGAGAAGGGGCAGTGTTGGATCTCCTGTTAGGGAATGAGATAGGTCAGGTGACAGAGGTATGTGTTGTGGAGCACTTCGGGTCCAGTGATCACAATACCATTAGTTTCAATATAATTATGGAGAAGCATAGAACTGGACCCAGGGTTGAGATTTTTCATTGGAGAAAGGCTAACTTTGAGGAGACGCGAAAGGATTTAGGAGTGGACTGGGACAATTTGTTTTATGGGAAGGATGTAATACAGAAATGGGGGTCATTTAAAGGTGAAATTTTGAGGGTACAGAATCTTTATGTTCCTGTTAGGTTAAAAGTTTGAGAGAGCCATGGTTTTCAAGGGATATTGGAAAGTTGGTTCAGAAAAAGAGAGATCTACAATAAATATAGGCAGCACGGAGTAGATGAGGTGTTCGAGGAATATAAAGAATTTAAAAAGAATCTTAAGAAAGAAGTTAGAAAAGCTAAGATAAGATACGAGGTTGCTTTGGCAAGTAAGGTGAAAATAAATCCAAAGAGTTTCTACAGTTATATTAATAGCAAAAGGATAGTGAGGGTTAAAATTTTTCCCTTAGAGAATCAGAGTGGACAGCTATGTGCAGAGCCAAAAGAGATGGGGGAGATTTTGAACAATTTCTTTTCTTCGGTATTCACTAAGGAGAAGGATATTGAATTGTGTAAGGTAAGTGAAACAAGTAGGGTAGTTATGGAAACTATGATGATTAAAGAAGAGGAAGTACTGGCGCTTTTAAAGAATATAAAAGTGGATAAATCTCCAGATCCTGACAAGATATTCCCTAGGACTTTGAGGGAAGTCGGTGTAGAAATAGCAGGGGCTCTGACAGAAATATTTCAAATGTCATTAAAAATAGGGACGTTGCTGGAGGATTGGCATATTGCTCATGTGGTTCCATTGTTTAAAAAGGGTCCTAAGAGTAAACCTAGCAATTATAGGCCTGTCAGTTTGACGTCAGTGATGGGTAAATTAATGGAAAGTATTCTTGGAGATGGTATATATAATTATCTGGATAGACAGGGTCTGATTAGGAACAGTCAACATGGATTTGTGTGTGGAAGGTCATGTTTGACAAATCTTATTGAATTTTTTGAAGAAGTTACTAGGAAAATTGATGAGGGTAAAGCAGTGGATGTTGTCTACGTGGACTTCAGTAAGGCCTTTGACAAGGTTCCACACGGAAGGTTAGTTAAGAAGGTTCAATCGTTAGGTATTAATATTGCAGTAGTAAAATGTATTCAACAGTGACTGGATGGGAGATGCCAGAGAGTAGTGGTGGATAGCTGTTTGTCAGGTTGGAGGCCGGTGACTAGTGGTGTGCCTCAGGGATCTGTACTGGGTCCAATGTTTGTCATATACATTAATGATCTGGATGATGGGGTGGTAAATTGGATTAGTAAATATGCAGATGATACTAAGATAAGTGGTTTAGTGGATAACAAAGTGCATTTTCAAAGTTTGCAGGGAGATTTAGGCCAATTAGAAGAGTGGGCTGAATGATGGCAGATGGAGTTTAATGCTGGTAAGTGTGAGATGCTACATTTTGGTAGGAATAATCCAAATAGGACATACATGGTAAATGGTAGGGCATTGAAGAATGTAGTCGAACAGAGTGATCTAGGAATCATGGTGCATAGTTCCCTGAAGATGGAATCTCATGTGGTGAAGAAAGCTTTTGGTATGCTGGCCTTTATAAATCAGAGCATTGAGTATAGGACTTGGGATGTAATGTTAAAATTGTATAAGGCATTGGTGAAGCCAAATTTGGAGTATTGTGTACAGTTCTGGTCACCAAATTATAGGAAAGATGTCAACAAAATAGAGTACAGAGGAGATTTACTAGAATGTTACCTGGGTTTCAGCAACTAAGTTACAGAGAAAGATTGAACAAGTTAGGTTTTTATTCTTTGGAGTGTAGAAGGTTGAGGGGGGACTTGATAGAGGTATTTAAAATTGAGGGGAATAGATAGAGTTGATGTGGATAGGCTTTTTCCATTGAGTGTAGGGGCATTCAAACAAGAGGACATGAGTTGAGAGTTAAGGGGCAAAAGTTTAGGGGTAACACGAGGGGGAACTTCTTTACTCAGAGAGGTAGCTGTGTGGAATGAACTTCCAGTAGAAGTGGTAGAAGCAGGTTCAGTGTTGTCATTTAAAGCAAAATTGCATAGGTATATGGACAGGAAAGGAATGGAGGGTTATGTGCTGAGTGCAGTTTGGTGGGACTAAGTGAGAGTAAGTGTTCAGCATGGACTAGAAGGGCCGAGATGGCCTGGTTCCATGCTGTAATTGTTATATGGTTATACATAATTCACACCCACCGATGTTGAGTTGCAGTTCAGTTTAAAAGGCTCGTCTGACATGATGATGTGAAGTTCTCGTACTGTGCTTTTTGTGTTAGGTGTTTGGACTACAATAGCTGAGTTGTTACAATTTTTCTTAAACTTAAAACCTCGCGGTTTTACTTGCGAAAACCTACTTTGGTTACTTTGATGCTTTAGGATGATTCTGGAGTTATTGAACATGTTGGCCAACAGAGTTGCTTTGAAACTGCTGGAGTTTTGGGAGCAAAATGCCATTGCTTGGTTTACACAGGCTGAGGCTTGACCCACGCTGTGAGAAATCACTGCTGACAAATATTTCTATGTGGTAGCATCGCTCAGTAACTCTACAACTGCGAGAGTGGTGAGTCTATTAGAACGCCCTCCTGAACATGAGAATACCGACTGCTGAAAACTTACCTTTTACAGACTTTCATACTGTCAGAGTCTGAGCACGCCAAGCAGCTGCTCTCCTTTCTGCTCTTGGTGATGCTAGGCCTCTGGAGCTAATGGACCACATGTTGTCTCTCATGGGAAATCACCATCCTTTTTTGATTTTTAAAAAACTCTTCATGCAGTAAATGCCTGATCCAGTTTGTGAAGCCCTCGCTAATGTACCCCGTGATGGACTATAGGGAGCTTGCTAAAATGGCTGATAGTCTGCACACACCCAGGCTGAGGTGCATAAATCCTTCTCTTTTCCTTGCCTCAATAAGCCCAGTCAGCAAGGCCCCCAATACAAAGATGCTCATGGCTGTGAAACAGACAACATCAGGCCTATGTTTTAACATGCTCACTTTGGCACGAAGTCTAGGAAGTTATGACTGCCTGGCAGTTTCAACAGTGCCAGTTCATCAGGACAACAGAGGTCTGTGAACACCATGGGCTCCAGCTGGCAGGAATGTCTACTGTTCATTACAGACACACTTTCAGGGCAACACTTCCTGTGTGACACAGGTATTCAAGTGATTGTGCTGCCAGCATCGCCTATCGATGAGAAGGCAAAGAGTGATGAAACCTGGATGGAGGCCGCCAAAGGCAACAGGATCAAGACCTATGGGATGTGATGGGTTAAACTTTGCTTCAGTGGGCAATGTTACACATGGGACTTTGTCCTGGCTAAAGTGGCTAGACCTCTACTTGGTGCAGATTTCCTGTATGCCCAAGGACTGTTAGTCAATCTTATGAACTGCCAAGGGGGTACAGTTTTAAGGTACTTAGAAGTAGGTACAGACCAGATATCAAGTGTAATTTTTTTTACACAGAGTGGTGAGTACGTGGAATGGGCTGCCGGCAACAGTAGTGAAAGCAGATACAATAGGGTCTTTTAAGAGACTCCTGGATGGGTATATGAGCTTAGAAGAATAGAGAACTATGGGTAATTTCTAAGTACATGTTGGGCACAGCTTTGTGGGCCAAAGGGCCTATATTGTGCTGTAGGTTTTCTACTTTCCTATGTTTGTGGATGTCAAGGACTTTGGGTTGTTATCCTGCTCTGCCAGTAAGTTTCCCACAAGAACTCTGTCAGGCACATACACCACCACATGTGAATTTACTTGACTGCTAGATGAATTCCCAAACCTCACCCAGACCACATTCTCCACTCCAGTCACAAAACATGGGGTCAAGCACCACATTTCCACAACTGGCCTGGCAGTACATGCCCATATGCGTAGACTGGACCCAGAAAAACTGGTAGTTGCTGCCCAAGTGGGGATGCCTTAACAAGGTCACCACCTCCAATTGTTACCTGGTCCCACACATCCAAGACTTTTTAGCCAGGAAGTTAATTTTATCCAAAGTCGATCTAGTTAGGGGCTACCATCAGGTGCCTGTGTGCTCAGAGGACATTCCCAAAAAGGCTGTGATAACCCCATTTAGTCTCTGAATTTATACACATGCCATTTAGGCTGAAAAATGCAGCACAGACTTTCCAAAGGCTGATGGATTCTGTATTAAAGTAACTTAGATTTTCCTTTAGTTTACCTGGATGACATACTTGTTGCCAATGCATCCAAATCCGAACAGGTATCTCATCTCCACACGTTGAGCACTTAAGCCAACATGGGTTAATTATTAACCCTACTAAATGCCAGTCTGGGTTGTCAACCATTGACTTTCTCAGCCATTGCATCTCCACAGAAAGTGCAAATCCTCTCCCATTAAAGGTAAATGCTATTATGGATTTCCCACCACCCCACACTACTAAAAAACTACAGGAGTTTTCAGGTTTGGTTAATTTCTATCACTGCTTCATTCCGTGAGCTACTGAACTTGCTCTCCCCTGTATAGTGCACTTTGAGGTAATGCCCGGAATCACGCGCTCGACTGGTCAGTGGACGTGACCAGGACATTTGATAATACCAAACAAGCTCTTTCCAATGTGATTCTACTGGTGTACCTGCTCCCTAACGCACCTAAAGCCATCACTACTGAAGCTGTGCTGTGCACGAACAGCTGGACAGATGTGTGTGGCAGCTGCTCACCTTCAGCCGACAGCTCCATCCCCTTGAAAAGAAGTACAGCATGTTTGACCGTGAGCTTCTTGGTCTCTATCTGGCTGTTTGCCATTTTTGTTTTCCTCTGGAGGGTCACCATTTCAGTGTTGGTGACCACAAACCCCTTGTGCATATGATGGCCAAAATATCAGACTCTTGGTCTGCACAGCAGTAGCACCACCTGACTTAAATATGAGTTCACAGCTGATATATCAGGAGAAAATATAATGCCATGGCCAATTGCCTCTCAAAGCCAGCCACTGAGGCCGTAAACATCGGGGTTGACTATGCCAGCATGGCAGCCAACCAAGCTACTGACCCAGAGGCCCAGACTCACTGAACAGCAGTCACTGAACTGTGGGTGGCTGACATTCAGCTCGAGAAAGCCAGGGTTTCTCTTGTGTGTGATGTCTCAACTGGTTGCCCTCACCCTTTAATATCCAGACACTGGAGATAGACTGTTTTAGATTCCAAATATGGTCTCTTGCATCCAGGCCGAAAGGCCTCACAGAAACTGGTTACACTAAAATTTGTGTGGCATGGTCTTAGAAAGGATATGCATGATTGGACAAAAGCCAGTGTGGAGTGCCAGAGGGCAAAAATTAACCATCATGTTCAGGCACCCTTGGCACCTTTTGAAATCCCTGAGCACTCATTTGACCATGTCAATGTGGACCTTGTTGGTTCTCTTCTTCACCCTCCCCACAGTTTCATGCACCTCTTACCATGGTGGACTGTACCACCAGGTGGTCAGAGGTCATCACTCTAGCATCAACAACAGCTGCAGACATAGCTTGAGCATACATTAGCTCCTGGGTTGCTCAGTTTGGCACCCCATCTGATATTTCCTTTGACCATAGTCCCCAATTCATTTCAGACCTTTGGGCTGTGATGGCCCAGAAGCTTAGCGTTAGGCTACATCACAACATGGTGTATCACCCGCAGTCCAATGGCCTATGCAAGCGGTTTTGCTGCTCCTTAAAGGCTGCTCTGAGGGCTTCCCTGATGGATGAGTGTTAGCATGATCATCTCCCATGGGTCCTGCTGAGCTCCAAAAGAGGACCTGCAGTTCTCCATAGCTGAGTTGGTACGTAGGCAGCCTCCTCAGTAAATTCGATTCCTTTTCACTTATTCCTACCTCTCATCATGACGTACAGCACTCCTGGGTTCCTGTTGACCTTATTTGCTTTTGCCCACCATGACGCACACCAATGTCCCCTTAGGCCCCCTTACGATGGCCTGGAGAAAAGACCTTTATCATAGGGGTAGAGTTTCAATGGGAAAGGGGACAAAAATGTTAGGACCAGAGGAGAATGGTCTTAGTGATGTGAAGGAGACCACATCAGGATCGCCGAATGTAGTAGCCAAGATTGGAGGAAATGCTTATGAATCTCTGCTTCTCCTGGAAAGGCTCTTTAGGTCCTTGGATGTTAGCGAGGAAGGAGGTATACAAAAAAGTGTTGCCCCTCTTACAGATGCAGATGAAAGTGGCAGAGGGGTGAGTGAATCAGAAAGTCACAGAAGGAGTGGCCCCTACGGAATGTGAAAAGCATGGCAAGGAGAAGATATGGCTGCTAGTGCGGTCTTGTTGCAGCTGGCAAAAATGAAGGATGATCCCATCTCCATCAGTGTAGGGAGGGATTTACTGGTTGGCATGGATACTGTGGCCAAACGGCCCATTAATGTAGGAAGGGATTTACTGGTTGGCATGGATACCATGGCCAAATGGCCCGTTAGTGTGATGATTTCCTAATGTTTTGATGAATGAATGAAGAGGAACTGCAACAGTTACTCATTCTTCTGTGCAGTGTAAATACTGAAGGAAATATGACCCAACCATGGCCAACTAAAGAAGTTTGAGAGAGTATTATTTGTAAAAAGGAGGAATACAAAGTTGCAAGAAAATGCAGGGCTGAAGGATGGGATCAGTTTATAAACAAGCAAAAGTGGAACAAAAGTTCAATTGAAAGAGTAAAGCTAGAGTATTGAGAGTAGGTTTGGAAGGAACACAAACACAGTCTGTAAAGGAAAGATTAGTGAAGATAAACGTAAGTCCTTTACAATCAGAAGTGGCAGAATTTCTAATGAGGAACAAATTAATGGAACAGCAATTAAACAAAAATATTTCTTCTGTTTTCATGGAAGTGAATTTTCCAGAAATGCTAGGAGGAAGTAACCTTATGAAGACATGGTGTGGGAGGGAGGGCTTCAGATGTATAGATAATTGGGCAGTTTTCCAGGGAAGGTGGGACCTGTTCCGGCTGGATGGTTTACATCTGAACTGGAGGGGGACAAATATTCTTGCAGGTAGGTTTGCTAGAGAGGCTCCAGTGTATTTAAACTAGATACGAAGGGGGAGGGGAACCAGAGTGTAGGAACAGATGTATGGGAGAAGGAAGAAAAAGAAGATAGTTGTTTGCACCGCTAGAGATAAACAGAGGAAGAGGTGGAGAATTTCTTAAATGCATTTATTTTAATGTTAGGAACATTGTAAGAAAGGTGGATGAGCTTAGAGCATGGATTGCTACCTGGAAATATGATGTTGTAGCTATTAGTGAAACATGGTTGCAGGAGGGGTGTGATTGGCAACTAAATATTCCTGGATTTTGTTGCTTCAGGTGTGATAGAATCGGAGGGACAAGAGGGGGAGGTGTTGCATTGTTTGTCAGAGAAAATATAATGGTGGTGCTCTGGCAGGATAGATTAGACGGCTCATCTAGGGAGACTATTTGGGTGGAATTGAGGAATGGGAAAGGTGTAGTAACACTTATAGGGGTGTATTATAGACCACCTAATGGGGAGCGAGAATTGGCAGAGCAAATTTGCAAGGAGATAGCAGATATTTGAAGTAAGCACAGGGTTGTGATTGTGAGATTTTAATTTTCCACACATAGACTGGGAAGCCCATTCTGTAAAAGGGCTGGATGGTTTGGAGTTTGTAAAATGTGTGCAGGATAGTTTTTTGCAGTAATACATGGAGGTACCAACTACAGAAGGGGCAGTGTTGGATCTTCTGTTAGGGAATGAGATAGGTCAGGTGACGGAGGTATGTGTTGGGGAACACTTCGGGTCCAGTGATCACAATGCCATTAGTTTCAATATAATTATGGAGAAGGTTAGGTCTGGACCCAGGGTTGAGATTTTTGATTGGAGAAAGGCTAACTTTGAGGAGATGCAAAAGGATTTAGAAGAAGTGGATTGGGACAATTTGTTTTATGGGAAGGATGTAATAGAGAAATGGCAGTCATTTAAAGGTGAAATTCTGAGGGTACAGAATCTTTATGTTCCTGTTAGGTTGAAAAGAAAGGTTAAAAGTTTGAGAGAGCCATGGTTTTCAAGGAATATTGGAAACTTGGTTTGGAAAAAGAGAGAGATCTGCAATAAATAAGAATACAACACTGGAAGAACTCAGCAGGTCAGGCAGCATCCATGAGAAAAGAGTAGCTGATGTTTCGGGCCGAGACCCTTCATCAGGAAGGGTCCAGATGAAGGGTCTCGGCCCGAAATATTGGCTACTCTTTTCTCACGGATGCTGCCTGACCTGTTGAGTTCTTCCAGAGTTGTGTTCGTATTCTTTGATCCACAGCATCTGCAGTTGTATTTTTGTGTTGAGATCTACAATAAATATAGGCAGCATGGAGTAAATTAGGTGATCAAGGAATATAAATATTGTAAAAAGAATCTTAAGAAAGAAATTAGAAAAGCTAAAAGAAGATATGAAGTTGCTTTGCCAAGTAAGGTGAAAATAAATCCAAAGGGTTTCCACAGTTATATTCATAGCAAAAGGTTAGTGAGGAATAAAATTGGTCCCTTAGAGAATCAGAGTGGACAGCTATGTGTGGAGCCAAAAGAGATGGGGGAGATTTTAAACAATTTCTTCGGTATTCACTAAGAAGGATATTGAATTGTGTAAGGTAAGGGAAACAAGTAGGGTAGTTATGGAAACTATGACAATTAAAGAGGAGGAAGTACTGGCGCTTTTAAGGAATATAAAAGTGGATAAATCTCCGGATCCTGACAGGATACTCCCTAGGACCTTAAGGGAAGTCGGTGTAGAAATAGCAGGGGCTTTGACGGAAATATTTCAAATGTCATTAGAAACGGGGATGGTGCTTGAGGATTGGTGTACTGCTCATGTGGTTCCATTGTTTAAAAAGGGTCCTAAGAGTAAACCTAACAATTATAGGTCTGTCAGTTTGACGTCAGTGGTGGGTAAATTAATGGAAAGTATTCTTGGAGACGGTATATATAATTATCTGGATAGACTGGGTCTGATTAGGAACAGTCAACATGGATTTGTGCGTGGAAGGTCATGTTTGACAAATCTTATTGAATTTTTTGAAGAGGTTACTAGGAAAGTTGATGAGGGTAAAGCAGTGGATGTTGTCTATATGGACTTCAGTAAGGCCTTTGACAAGGTTCCACACGGAAGATTAGTTAGGAAGGTTCAGTCGTTAGGAATTAATATTGAAGTAGTAAAATGGATTCAACATTGGCTGGATGGGAGATGCCAGAGAGTAGTGGTGAATAACTGTTTGTCAGGTTGGAGGCCGGTGACTAGTGGTGTGCCTCAGGGATCTGTACTGGATCCAATGTTGTTTGTCATATACATTAATGATCTGGATGATGGAGTGGAATATTGGATTAGTAAGTATGCAGATGATACTAAGGTAGGTGGCATTGTGGATAATGAAGTAGGTTTTCAAAGTTTGCAGAGAGATTTAGGCCAGTTAGAAGAGTGGGCTGAACAATGGCAGATGGAGTTTAATGCTGATAAGTGTGAGGTGCTACATTTTGATAGGAATAATCCAAATAGGTCATACATGGTAAATGGTAGGGCATTGAAGAATGCAGAAGAACAGAGTGATCTAGGAATAATGGTGCATAGTTCCCTGAAGGTGGAATCTCATGTGGATAGGGTGGTGAAGAAAGCTTTTGGTATGCTGGCCTTTATAAATCAGAGCATTGAGTATAAGAGTTGGGATGTAATGTTAAAATTGTACAAGGCATTGGTGAGGCCGAGTTTGGAGTATTGTGTACAGTTCTGGTCATTGAATTATAGGAAAGATGTCAACAAAATAGAGAGTACAGAGAAGATTTACTAGAATGTTACCTGAGTTTCAGCACCTAAGTTATAGAGAAAGGTTGAACAAGTTAGGACTTTATTCTTTGGAGCATAGAAGGTTGAGGGGGGACTTGACAGAGGTATTTAAAATTATCAGAGGGATAGATAGAGTTGACGTGGATAGGCCTTTTCCATTGAGAGTAGGGGACATTCAAACAAGAGGACATGAGTTGAAAGTTAGGGGGCAAAAGTTTAGGGGTAACATGAGGGGGTATTTCTTTACTTAGAGTGGTAGCTGTGTGGAATGAGCTTCCAGTAGAAGTGGTAGAGGCAGGTTCGGTATTGTCATTTAAAGTAAAATTGGATAGGTATATGGATGGGAAAGGAATGGAGGGTTATGGGCTGAGTGCGGGTCAGTGGGACAAAGTGAGAGTTAAGTGTTTGGCATGGACTAGAAGGGCTGAGATGGCCTGTTTCCGTGTTTCCATGCTAATTGTTATATGATTATATATGGTTATGAACAGAAATAATTAATGGAAATTTATTTTCATAAAAATGTGGCACTGAAGAGATTATAGTGACTAAAATACGATAAATTTCCAGAGCCTGTTAATCTGCATCCTAAATTACTAAAGCCGGTAGCCATGAAAACATCAGATGCAATGGTATCACCTTCCACAGTTCTATAAATTATAGAATAACTTTCAGAAAAGAGGATGGCAAATGTAAAAAGGAGAGGGGAGAAATCAGGGAACTGCAGACCAGTTAGCCTAACTTCAGTAGTTGGGGAAAATGTTGCATCTATTATAGGACACCTGGCGATGAGATTAGACGAAGTTACCATAAATTATGAAAGGGGAATTGTATTTGAAATACCCACTGGAAGATGAAATTTACAGAAGAGATAAGGGAGAGCCAGCGGTTGTGGTATGTTTGGATTTCAAAAGGTCTTTGATAAAGTTGGATCAGATTGACTTAATAAATCCCCAAGACCTGACAGGGTGTTTCCTCGGGGAGGCAAGTGCAGAAATTTCCAGGGCCCTATCAGAGATATTTAAATCATCCTTAGTGACGGGTGAGATAGCAGAGGATTGGAGGGTAGCTAATGTTGTTCTGCTGTTTAAGGAAGGCTCTTAAACAGAAACCAGGAAATTATCAGCCAGTGAGCCAGACATTAATAGTGGGAAAGTTACTGTAATGTCTACTAAGGGATTGGATATACAGGGACTGGATATATAAGTATTTGGACAGACATGGTTAACGATAGTCAGCATGGTTTGGTGTGTGGTAGGTCATGTCTAATTTTATAGAGATTTTTGAGGAAGTTTTCTGGAAAGTTGATGAAGGCAAGACAGTGGATGTTGTCTACATGGACTTTAGCAAGGCATTTGACAAAGTTCCATATGGGAGGCAAGTCAAGAAGGTTCAGTTACTCGACATTCGGGATGAGGAAGTAAATTAGTTTAGACTTCTGCTTTTTGGGAGAAGCCAGAGAGTGGTTGTCAAGACTTGCCTCTCTGACTGGAAGCCTTTGACAGGTGGAGTGCCACAGGGATTGATGCTGGGCCCTTTATTGTTTGTCATCTATCTCAATGATGTGGTTAACTGGATCAGATTTGTGGATGACACCAAGATTGAAGGCGTAGTGGACAGTGAGGAGGGCTATCATGGCTTGCAGACAGATCTGCATCAGCTGGAAAAGTGAGCAGAAAAATGGTAATGGAATTTAAAAGAGACATGTTGAGGTTTTGTGCTTCCGTAGGACCAACCAGGGTAGGTCTTACATAGTGAACAGTAGGGCCCCGAGGAGTGTGATAGAACAAAGGGATCTGGGAATACTGGTACATAATTCGTTGACAGTGGCGTCACAGGTAGGTAGGGCCATGAAGAAAGCTTTTGGCACATTTGTCTTCATAAATGAATGTATTGAGTACAGGAAATTGTGTGTTATATTGAAGTTATATAAGACATTAGCCTAATTTGGAATATTGTATGCAGTTTTGGTCACCTACCTGCAGGAAAGATGTAAACAAAGCTGAAAGAGTACAGAGAAAATTTACAGTGATGTTGCTGGGTCTGCAGGACCTGAGTTATAAGGAAAGATTGAATAGGTTGGGAATATTCTAGTTTGAAAGGAGATTTGATAGAGGTATACAAAATTATGATGAGTATAGATAGGATAAATGCAAGTGGGCTTTTTCCACTGGGGGGGGGGTGAGGTCATGGGTTAAGGGTGAAAGGTGAACTGTTAAAGGGAAACATAAGGGGAAACTTCTCCACTCAGAGGGTTGTGAGAGTATGGAACGAGCTTCCAGTGCAAGTGCTGCATGGGAGCTTGATTTCAACAGTTAAGAGAAGTTCATGGATAGTAGGGGTATGAAGGGGTATGGTCCCAGTGGAGGTCGATGGGACTAGGTAATATAAAATGGTTTAACATGGACTAGATGGGTCAAGGAGCCTGTTTCTGTGCTGTACTTCTCTATGACTCTGTCTCAATTATTTATGACATGCACTTTGAAATATACAGTGAAATGTGTCATTTGCATTAACAATGAGAGAAGAGCGGCCTGCACATTAAGGGTTCACAAGGTTCAGCAACACAAGCAACAAGAACAAATACAGCAGCAGCCCACCCACTCACACATACAGACAGGCCACATCTGGGCCTCCAGTCTCCAGCTAGCCAATAGGCTTGGAGACATCAGGTCTCCAGCTTCCCCACTGGACTCACAGACTCATGGATATTGGGTCTCAACTTCCTGATTCACCGACTTTGGTCTTCAATCTTCGGCTTTGATCTTTGGTATCAAACCCAGGACTCGCTGATCAAGGCGCCCCGAACTCCAGTCCTCAAACTTTGCATGGACCTCTGGCTCTGGGATTGCTGACCTGTGGGCTCCTCTGACCTCTACACCCACATGCATCTGGCTCTGGGATTGCTGACATGAGAGGGGGTGGTCATTGACTTTTTGCTTTCTGCCCACACAGTCATCTGGAAGTCCCAGATATGAATTTTAGAGCAAAATTAGAGCATGTTGGATTGGTGAATTGTACCAGCATGGAGAGTTAGGTGACAGATAGGAAACAGAGATTGGAACTGGAATAAACAGCTCCCTTTTTGGCATGGACTAGAAGGGCCGAGATGGCCTGTTTCCATACTGTAATTGTTATATGGTTTTTCATGTAGCACACAGTGAGTATAGGGATACAACAGACATCAGTGCATGGGTCCCAGCTTTGCACAATATATCTCAATGTAAATGTAAAGAGAGAAACAGAGCAAGACAGACAGACAGACTGAGGGAAACAGCAACAGAGAAAGGGAGAGACTGACACAGGCAGTGAGAGAGAAACAGACAGAGAAAGAGAGGGAAGGAGAGAAACAAAGAGTAACAGAGTGAGAAAAAGAATGAGAGAGAGAAAACCTGACAATTTGAAAGCTGAACCAAAAGTTGCAGCAACCATCCTGCAACCAGTTTTAACTGTAATCTTGGAAAGGGGATAAGTACCAAGGACTGGACAAAAGGAGTTATTGTTCAGATCACCAAGAAAGGATTGCTAAGTGATTGCAACAGCTGCCATGGAATTGCAGTTTTGTCAATGTCAATCGGGGTTGTCACCAAAGTCATTGCAGATGCTGTTGATGCGTGATTAAGGAAGAACAGAGGCCATGTCGATTAGATCTTCACACATCATAGAGCGGTGCACAGAATGGCAGAGACAACTGTATGTAAATTTTGTGGACTTTGAAAAGGCTTTTGATGGCATCCAGAGGGAGAGCCTCTGCTGCATTCTCAGATCATCGGGGACCCCTTCCAAACCAGTCCAGCTCATCCAGAGTCTCTATACTAAGCACCTGCACAGTAGTATTCAGATGCTTGAACTCTGAAGGCAAGACAAGGCTGTGTGATGTCAGTGATATTGTTAAACCTGGTGATTGACTGAGTTATGAGGCAAGCAATGAAAGATGAGCAGAGAGGCATTAGATGGACTCTATTCTCTACTTTAGAAAACCTTGACTTTGCAAATGACCCTGCATTACTATCACATACACACCAGAACATGCAAGAGAAAACTTAATGCCTGTGTACTTTTAGTGGACAGGCCAGAGTCAGCCAGAGAAACAGAGAAAACTGAGACCATGATGCTCAATATAGTGTCTTATATGGTGTCAACTTACCCAGCACCAGCAGGTTCACCTTCCTGGGCAGCATCATTTGGCAGGATGGTTGGGTCAGATTCCATAAGTCTCATCAAAGGTAGAAGCATCTTCAGAACAATGAGCAGAATACGGGGATCATCGAAGTACAGTGTCCACACCAAGGTGAAGCAGTTGCAGAGCTGTGTCCTGCCAACACTCTTGTACGGCACATGACAGAGAGAAACCTTGCTGAGCTGTCATCATTTCACACCACAAGCCACTGGAGGATCCTCTGTATCTTGAGGCCAAGAAAGATCTCCAACCACACCCTACTCCTTCAGAGAATATGGAGGAGATGGGCTGGGCATCTGATCAGAAGAGAGGCCAGCCCCATCATCAATACTACACTTCAATGGGCCCTGAATGGCCGAGGAAACACAGGAGACCAAAGACAACTTGGTGCCATATCATAGAGACAGAGATGAAGACCTTGAACCACAGTTGGGACACAGATGGCCAAGGACAGACAGAGATGGAGGATGTCCATTGCTGTCTTAAATGTCAGCAGTGCAATGAGCAGTAAGTATTTAAGTACAGCACAGAAACAGGCACTTGATACATCACACCCCACTGCCCATTACACTAATCCCAACTTTGTTCTTGTAGCTCTATAGTCTGCCCTTATTTCCCCAGCCATCTACTTGCACTTGGGCCAATTTACCTTCAAACCAGCACATCTTTGGGATGTGGGAGGTAACTGGAGACTCCGAGGGAACTCACATGATCAGAAGGAGAGCATGCAAACTCCACGCAGACAGCATCCAAAGTCACGATTGAACCCAGGTCTCTGGAGCTGGGAGGCAGTGGCACAAGGTATTGAGTTAGGTCAGCCATTGGATGGCAGCACAGTCTTGAAGTGCTGAAAGACTTATGGTACTCTTGTTTTTATTTGCTATGTTTTTTCATAAAGGAGAAATTCTGCCTGTTCTACTATTGATGGACCAGCCTGATTTGATGTCTTAGAGGCTAAAAGGTAGCACAGTGAAGTAGATAGGTGTCAAAGTACCTGGTACAACTGCATTGAAATCTCCCAAACATGTGCCTCCAGTATTCATGATTAAAGTAGATATTCCAACCTGCTAATCACAGTTTGGACTTCATGAGCATGCTTAACAGAACACTTACCATCTCTTCTGCATTTTCCTGAGTGATATTGACATTGTAGTTCCACGATGCCTTTGAAGATTGATAGACCAGATGTTCAGCATCTGCACTAAACTTCTCCAAAAATTTCCCGGCTTCTTTCTCAGGTGACAGGGAGAGTACAACTGTAGTGAAGCTTAGAATACACAGTCCTTGCAGAAACATCCTCACCACAGGTTGAATATCTCCAAGTGAGACTAATTTGTCCAAGTACTACTGCTTAATCAGCCCGTACCATAATGGCCTTTGAACAAGAAAAAAGGGCTCAGAAAACTAATTGGTTGAAATGTGCCCTCTAGCTGCAGATGAGATAAGACTGAAGTAGTTAACCTGTTTGTGGACTTCAGTACAACTAATGAATAATCTAAAAGTTGCTGGAAGTTCAAAGTCAAAGTTGAAGTTGAGTTTGTTATCATATGCACAGTTGCAATGAAAAACTTACTTGCAGTAACATGACAGGCTCATAGCATTAGAAATGCATCATTCAAAACAAAAAACATAAGTTTTATGCAATTTTACAAAAATTGTTGTCAAAGTGTTGTTATTGTTGTAGTGATCAGGATTGTGCAGGTAGGTTCAAGAACCAAATAGTTAAGGGAAGTAGCTGTTCTTGAACCTGGTGGCATGCAAGTTCAGGTTTTTGTATCTCCTGCCTGATGGTAACTATGGGAAGATGGCTTGGCACAGATGTTGGGGATCTTTGATGGAATGGGAAGTCTACTATCTGTAGTCTGAAGGAATCTGTATCCTCTCTGAGGTAGGAAGTATCTTATGAGCCATCAACATAATTATTACAGATTTAGAGTGAAAAGAGACATTGGATGTACACACAAACATTTGGTGTTTTCTTGCTCTGCTCTATTTGTCTGTCCTTTCTTCCCATGGTTCCTCTAGACATTTTCCTCTTTCAATTAAATCCATTAGGAGTAGGCATGTATTCAGTTATAAAATTAAAGCCAACACTATTGCCAACTGACCCCAACCTGAACTTGAGGAATGCTCTTGTCTCTGGCCATCAACACAAGTGTATCCTATCCAATGTGAGTTATCCCGACCCGGATAGTGATCTGGCACAGTACATCCTGATCTGATCTGAGCAGGATCCAAGAGTTGCCATAAAATACACCAGATCTGACCAGAAAACATCATTTAGTTGGCTCCAATCAGACTCGAGTAGCCTGGTTCTAGATGTGAGGCAAAATGCTAAAAGTACTCAGCAGGCTGAGCTATGAAGAGAGAATTGGGTTTGTGGTAAACCATGTATAATGTATAACGAGCAAAGAAGTGTCCTTGTAGCAAAGGTAAATAATCAGTGAAGAAGCCATAATACTAAATCATCCATGGAGTTATAACTTTAAATCTTTGTTTCTCTCTCTCTCATATCTGCAGCAAAGTTCACAGTGGGGGTTAACTCTGGACCCCGTCTCCATCTGGTTTTCTCATCCCACATAACACCCCCACCCTTAAAAAGAATTTTTACTGGGGGGAAAATTCAATAGTAAGGCACATTACAGAGTTTTATATAATACAGAAGTAGTCATTAACTAACAGAGTAACACAGATATAATTTCAAATCTAACACCTAGATAAACAATCAGCAATTACATTGTCAGTCCCCTTTACATGTTGTATCTTTATATCAAATTCTTGTAACATCAGACTCCAACTTAGTAACCATCTATTCTTATCCTTCACGTTAGTCAAAAATACCAATGGATTGTGATCAGTATAAACTACCAATGGCTTCTGTGCCAGACAAATGTAAACCTCAAAATGCTGTAACGCCAGAATAAGTGACAGTAATTCTTTTTCTACAGTGGAATAATTTCTCTGTTGCACATTGAACTTCCTAGAGAAATAAGCCTCTGGGTGTTGAATTTCGTCCTCGGCTCTCTGCAGTAACACCGCTCCTGCAGCCTCGTCACTTGCATCAGTTGCCAGAGAGAAAGGTTACGAAAAGTCAGGTGCTTTTAACACAGGGTGGTAACATAGTATATTTTTCAGCCTCTCACAGTCTTCTTGGCAAGGATTGCTCCACACAAACTTTTCATTCTTTTGCAAGAGCTTTGTAAGAGGGAGGGCAATATCCGCAAAGTTCTTACAAAACTTCCGATAGTACCCCACCATTCCCAGAAACCTTCTCAGAGTTCTCTTATTAGTCGGGACGGGAACTTCAGCAATAGCCTGCTCTTTAGCCTGCACAGGAGCCAGCTGCCCCTGTCCTACCACATACTCCAGGTATGTGACCGAACTCACTTTTGGCGAGCTTCACTGTGAGATTAGCTTTAGGCAGCCGTTTAAACAGTTCCTCCACAGCCACAATGTGCTCGTCCCACGTATCACTCCAAATCACTAAATTGTCAATGTAAGCCCCTGTGTCCTTTAACCCTTTTATCACTGAGTCAATCATCCTCTGAAATGTCCCTGGAGCGTTTTTCATTCCAAAAGGCAAGACATTATACTCATAGAACCCTGATGGAGTGACACATGCTGAAATTTCTCAAGCCCTGTCAGTTATAGGAACACCACACACAAAATGCTGATGGAACACAGCAGGCCGGGCAGCATCTATAAGGAGAAGCACTGTCAACGTTTCGGGCCGAGACCTTTTGTCAGGACAGTTAACTTCGACAGTTAAAGGAACACACCAGTATCCTTTTAGCAAGTCAATCTTGTTGATGTATCTAGCCTTTCCCACTTTATCAATGCAATCATCCACTCTTGGGATGGGGTAAGCATCAGTCTTTGTAATGGCATTCACCTTCCTGTAATCTGTACAAAACCTTACACTACCATCAGGCTTTGGGACAACCACGCATGGAGATGCCCAGTCTGAGGAAGATTGCCTAATAATATCAGCAGCTAGCATATGTTCAATTTCTTTTTCCACCAGCTTGCTCTTTTCTAAATTTATCTGATAGGGGTGCTGCTTAATAGGCAGGGCTGAAGTAACAATAACATCATGTACCATTCCCTTGCATCGTCTCGGAACATCTGAACATGAATCTTCATGCCGGTTAATTAGCTTTGTCAGCTGCTCCCTCTGTTCAGACTTCAAATGACATACCTTATCAGCAAAGTTGGCCAAAACAATAGAGTTTTCTAGTCTGGTGGGCACTATGTTTATCTTTTCAAGCTGCTTTGGCCCCTTATTATCAGTCCTTACAGCTTCATTTGTCTTCATGACAGCACCGACTGGGGCTACTTTGGAATCATGATAAGCTTTTAGCATTTTAATGTGTACTAACTGGCTCGGCTTCCTCCTATCAGGGGTTTCGATAACATAGTTCAGAGAGTCTATTTTCTTAATTACCTTGTATGGACCTTGGAACCTCGCCTGTAAGGGGTTGGTCACTAATGGGAACAGAACTAAGACCTTATCGCCCACTTGAAATACCTGTTCTCGTGTTTGTCTATCATACCACTGCTTCATTTTAATTTGGGAGTCTCGTAGATTTTCCTTGGCAAGGTCACATATCCTGCTAAGGCTCTCGAAATTTCAAAACGTAGTTGATTATATTGATATGCACTGCCGGGTTAGACCATTTCCCTTTACGTAAGGTCAAAGGTCCCTTGGGCCTGTGACCGGAAACAATCTCAAATGGGCTAAACCCCAGGGACTCCTCAATTGTGTCCCTCTTAACCCTATGTACAGTTTTCCTTACTCCAAAGTGTTCACCTAGGGGTATCTTGTGGACCAGGTTCAATATTATGTCCCAATAAACCTTCGGAACCACCACCTGGTGTACCACCGCCCAGTCCTCATCTGCCTCCACTTTCTCATTAATACTCTCTCCTTCATATAGTAACCCACTGGTTCCTTCTTAATTCCCGCTTCAGAGAGAGCTGTCTCCTTCAATGCCACAAGCTCCTCATCTTTCCTCTGTTCCCTCACAAACTCTTTCCTCGATAAGGGTAAATCCACCTCCTCTCCCTTACTTTCCTCAGCTCCACTATCCTTTCTTCTCATCTTCTAACCCCTTCTGATATAGGGTCAGTAAAAACGTCTCAGCTAAATCCACGTCTGCTGCAGCTACCTCAGGGCCTTTTCCAGCAGCCCTTTTTGTCATGCTCCGGATAACTGCGCAGGCGGGATAAACTTCAAAATTTGTAGGTGGGTCCTCAGCACCTACAGGCTTACTCGTGAGCTGAACTGTTAAACTAACTTCACCCTGGTTAGGTGCCAATTTAATGTTTTTTAACCAATCTCTGCACTATCATTAAGCTTAGGAAGACCATGTTTACATTCTGAAAGTTCCCAAACAGTCCATTAATTCCGCTTTTTCGACCTTTACTTCGATTCGTCCCCATAGTAACCCAGACAGGTGGTCTCTCAAACCCAAAACCAAAACAATCTTTTTTCTCTACATTGTCATCTTGAACAACAGCCCCTTTCTCACTATTGTCCATAAAATTCACATCACCAGCTTTCATCTCATCACTAACTTTTAGAACAACTTCTAACACAAGTGACTGAGAATCCTCACTTTGCACTGGTGCCAGGGTTAACCCCTTACTCACTGAACCAAGTCCATCTGACCCAAAAGGATTGCATTCCTTTTTAACCAAGTCAGACACCTCAGACCATTTCTGAGTCTCAACACAAGGCTCAGTACCCTGTGAATCCACAGGTACTTCAACAACCTGAACACAGGCAAATGGGACATCTGCCTCTTCTAGGCTTTCAATACCAGTCCCCTTTTCAAATTCCAAATTCCCCTGATCCTCCCAGTTACTCTCTGGGAAACTTCCCTTCGGAGTAAACTCAACCTTGCGGGTTGAAACAACCTCGTCTGCTAACCCAGCAAACTCCCTCAAGGTAGCGGCATCCTTTTCCTCTCAGAATGTCCTTGCATCATCGGGAATACACTCCTCAAATTCCTCAACAACAACCAGCTCCTTCAAGCTATATAAATCATCAGTGTCCAACACTGGACCTTCCAGCTGCCACATCTTCCTCTCGAATTGTCTCTGTCTTTCCCTTTCTGCAACCTCTAACTTAATTCTCTATATCCTCATCTCTTCCAGATGTATCTGGATCTCTAGAGGAAACATTTCTACCTCCTTCTCACTAAAATGCTTCATAGAAATATAGTGCTCCACTATTATCATTCGGAGTTCCACCTTCGTCATACTTTTCTGTGCCTTAAGTTGCAATGCATTAACAACTTCCCACAACTCACCCTTTTTAGCTTTCCATAAGCCCGCAGGGTCTGGACTTAACAAAAATCCCTCAACATCCATTTCTGCTGTTTTCCTTTTTGGCTTTCCACACAACCAAATCAGATAAGGGAATTTACCCCAATCAATTCAACAGCCCCCCAATTGGATATTCAAATCCCAGTACGAGGCCCCAATTTGTCACGTACCCCGTGACCGGATTACCAAACCAGCAGAAATGGAATGATAAGTTGGAGTCTGGTGGTACTGTAACTAAGAGTGTTTATTAGTAAACTAAGTGATACAGTACAATAAAATGCAAATATACATATAAAACAGGTTAGCAATGATATATACAGAAGTGTGGAAATATAAATCAAAACCAAGCTCTATCAAAGTCTAGGGGTAAATGAATAGTCTTAAGATGATGCAGAGTTCAGTTCGGTTTAAGTCGAGGTAGTTGCCGTTGTACTGTTGGGGGGTGGAGGGGGAGAGGGGGAGAGAGAGATGAGCAGCTGTAGCAGGCAAACCTTCCATTGTCTTGTTCTGTTGTGCTGTTGTGGTCACCGACTGTGACCTCTCCGTTCACGACCAGACTGTTCTTTAGTGGTGAGCTTGTCCCCCAGGCGAGGGCAGACACACTCACAAGCCCTCACCGGCCTGCCTTCACACATTGTGAGCCTCTGATCGATTCTCCCGAATCTATCCTCCAAACCCCCACCTTCCTGTGGGTGCACAATGCTCGTTCAGTGTCCAGTGGCGTGTCTGCCGGTGTCTCAGCAGACTCCCTTTTTATCTCCCCTGCCAGGGTACCAGCCATCCATCAACTGACCATGTCCATGTCCATCAAACTGGGCCACTCGTTGCTGTCTCAGCAAGAATGTTAACGAGCAAAGAAGAGTGTTCTTGTAGCAAAGGTAAATAATCAGTGAAGAAGTCATAATACTAGATCATCCATGGAGTCATAACTTTAAATCTTTGTCTCTCTCTCACATCTGCAGCATAGTTCACAGGGGGGGGGTTAACTCTGGACCCCATCTCCATCTGGTTTTCTCATCCCACGTAACAGTAGCTCACTCAAGTTCGATGATTAAGTAGTTAAGACATCGATTCGCGGCAGTTTGGTGTTTTGAGCAGTGGCCAATCAGCGATCGGAAAGGATTGGCAAGAACAAATATAAAATATGGCGGGGGCAAGTGGAGTGACCATTGTTTGAGCAGCCACTGTAGGAGCAGAGAGTGTTACAGTGATTATTTGAGGCTTTAGCTCTTCGAGGCTTCAGTGAGGAGAAGTTTATGTAGGTGGATGTTTTTTTCCAGTTTATTTATTGTTCCCTTACAGTTAGGACAGTAAGGATGCCAGGCAGGATTGTTGAATGCTCCTCTAGGGGCATGTGGGAAGGCAGGGAGACCTCCAGTGTCCCTGACGACTACAGCTGCAAGAAGTGCATACAGCTACAGCTTCTAACACTCTGTGTTAAGGACATGGAGCTGGAACTGGATGAACTCTGGTCATTTGGGAGGCTGAGGTGGTAACAGATAGAGAGGTAGTTTCACCGTAGGTGCAGGACACAGGAGACAGGAAAGGGGCAAAGCAATCAGGGCAGACCTCCTCAACAATAGGTCACTTAGTTTGTGGAATCTTACAAGAAAGCATTCAAAAACAGCTCCTATCTGAAGCACAGGTCACATTTTCAAGAGCAGTGGAAATCGCAGTTTCAATGCAACCACAGACAGAAACTCAATTGAGTTGCAGTCAGGAATGAAAGAGAGCGTGAACAAAACTGTAGCATATAAACAGAAACTGGCATGGCCGAAGAAATTGTGTTATCATTGTGGCAGGGGCTCACATACATTAAACAAATGCAGATTTAAAGGCAAGATTTGCAGAAAATGCAACAAAGTAGGTCAGATACAAAGAACCTGTCAGGCAGACAAAACTAAATGGACTGCTCGTGAAAGAGAAAATGCTAAAAAGTCAAGTTGCAGTTTCAAAAAGATCATTAATCTGCACGTTATTGATGAAAAATCTGATAATGATGAGAGTTACACCAAATTGTGAAGCTTTGAGATTTACATTGTGAAAATTAAAAATAAACAAGCACTATGGCTTATGCCAGAAGCAAATGGAAAATTAATTAAAATGAAATTGGACACTGGTTCAGCTGCTTCAGTCACTCCACAAAATAAGTTTGAACAGCATTTCAAATATACCAAACTGAAGCCTGTGGATATCCAACTAAGAACTTACACTGGGGAAAAAATAACTCCTGAGCCATGCAAGTCTCTGTAATGGCCACAACATCATAGCTCCAAGTACTGATCCACGCTCTGTGAAATACAACAACCAAAAAGCCACATTGAGCATGTATGTGGTATTAACAGAAGGGCCAGCATTGTGGGGCTGTGATTTGCTGAAACAACTACAACTTGATTGGAGATCCAACCACCATTTACATGCCACAACCCCTGCAATGAAACCATGTGAAAGCAAACAAGAAAGATACTCAATGATGCCACAACTGTCTCCATGCTGAACACCATGAACCGTTGCCAAAGAGAACAAACAGGTGTTGGTGCCATCCTCCGTGCCTCTAGTTAGAAAATATATTGGACCAAGGAAGGACCATGCTGCTCAGAGGAATTGTGAAAGTAACAAAAGCACTGGTCTGACGACAACAGTTTTCGGAGGCAACATAACTGAGAAAGCTTCCGATATGTTAATCAGGCAGTTACTGATGAAATGTGGCTTAGTTTTAAGCTGGAAGAGAGTTCAATGAGCTTCAGGAAATTTGCAAGCATTCTAGTCTGCGTCCATTAAGGTCATTGCAGGACTTTCAAGTGGGAGACAAAAAACTGCTTGTAAAAGTAGATGCAAAGACCAAAGCCCAGTTGGATGAATATAAGGCCAAAAAGAAAGGAGTCATTGGAGAAATGAAAACTAAGGGTTCGGCAGATAATGTGGTGGATCAGATCATGAAGGGAGCAATAGAGGGATTAATACAAGAATACTCCAGTGAACTAAATGCACCTTCCCAAGATCAAGATGCACAAACTAGAAGAAGAATACACTCTAAGGGACATACTCAGACCGATGATTTTAATGCAAGAAGCATCATGAACAAAGTAGATGAGCTTAGAGCGCAGATCAATACTTGGAGCTATGATGTTGTGGCTATTACAGAGACTTGGATGGCTCGGGGACAGGAATGATTATTTTGAGTGCCAGGCTTTAGATGTTTCAGAAAGGACAGGGAGGGAGACAAAAGAGCTGGGGGCATGCACTACTGATCAGAGATTGTGTTACTGCTGCAAAAAAGGAGGAAGTCATGGAGGGATTGTTTACTGAGTCTCTGTGGGTGGAAGTTAGGAACAGGAAGGGGTCTATAACTCTACTGGTGTTTTTATAGACCATCCAATAGTAACAGGGACTTCAAGGAGCAGATAGGGAGACAGATTCTGGAAAGATGCAATAATAACAGGGTTGTCATGGTGGGAGATTTTAATTTCCCAAATACTGATTGGCATATCCCTAGAGCAAGGGTTTTAGATGGGGTGGAGTTTGTTAAGTGTGTTCAGGAAAGTTTTGTGACACAATATGTGAAGGCCTTGACTAGCAGGATTTTAAAAAAACCCAAGGCATTCTACAAAAATGTGCAGAGCAAGAGGATAAGACATGAGAGAATAGGACTAATCAAGTGTGACAGTGGAAAAGTGTGTATGGAACTGGAGAAGATAGCAGAGGTACTTAATGAACATTTTGCTTCAGTCTTCACTATGGGAAAGGATCTTGGCAATTGTAGGGATGATTTACAGTGGATTGAAAAGCTTGAGCATATAGACATTAAGAAAGGGGATGTGCTGGAGCTTTTGGAAAGCATCAAGTTGGATAAGTCTCTGGGACTGGAGGAGATGTACCCCAGGCTACTGTGGGAGGAGAGGGAGGAGACTGCTAAACCTTTGGTAATGATCACTGCATCATCAATGGGGATGGGAGAGGTTCCAGAGGATTGGAGGGTTGCAGATGTTGTTCCCTTTTTCAAGAAAGGGAATTGAGATAGCCCAGGAAATTATAGACCAGTGAGTCCTCAGTGGTCGGTAAGTTGATGGAAAAGACCCTGAGAGGCAGGATTTATGAACATTTGGAGAGGCCTAATATGATTAGGAATAGTCAGCAAGGCAGGTCGTGCCTTACAAGCCTGATTGAATTTTTTGAGTATGTGACTAAACACATTGATGAAGGTAGAGCAGTAGATGTAGCGTATATGGATTTCAGCAAGGCATTTGATAAGGTACCCCATGCAAGGCTTATTGAGAAAGTAAGGAGGCATGGGATCCAAGGGGACTTTGCTTTGTGGATCCAGAATTGGCTTCCCCATAAAAGGCAAAGAGTGGTTGTAGATGAGTCATATTCTACATCGAGGTTGATGACCAGTGGTGTGCCTCAGGGCTCTGTTCTGGGACCCCTTCAGTTCATGCTTTTTATAAATGACCTGGATGAGGAAGTGGAGGGATGGATTAGTAAATTTGCTGATGATACAAAGGTTGGGGGTGTTGTGGATAGTGTGAAGGGCTGTCAGAGGTTACAGTGGGACATCGATAGGGTGCAAAACTGGGCTATGGTGGGAAGTGGCAGATGGAGTTCAACCCAGATAAGTGTGAGCTAGTTAATTTTGGTAGGTCAAATATGATGGCAGAATATAGTATTAATGGTAAGACTCTTGGCAGTGTGGAGGATAAGAGGGATCTTGGGGAGCCAGTCTATAGGATGCTCAAAGCTACTGCACAGGTTGACTCTGTGGTTAAGAAGGCATATAGTGCATTGGCCTTCGTCAACCATGGAATTGAGTTTAGGAGCCAAGAGGTAATGTTGCAGCTATAGAGGACCCTAGTCAGACCCCACTTGGAGAACTGTGTTCAGTTCTGATCATCTCACTACAGGAAGGATGTGGAAGCCATAGAAAGGGTGCAGACGAGATTTACAAGGATGTTGCCTGGATTGGGGAACATATCTTACGAGAATAGGTTGAGTGAACTCAGCCTTTTTTTCTTGGAGCGATGGAGGGTGAGAGGTGACCTGATAGACGTGTACAAGGTGATGAGAGGTATTGATCATGTGGATAGTCAGAGGCTTTTCCCAGGGCTGAAATGGCTAACACAAGAGGGCATAGTTTTAAGGTGCTTTGAAAAAGATGCTGAGGGGATGTCAGGAGTAAGTTTTTTACACAGAAAGTCGTGAGTGTGTGAAATGGGCTGCCGGCAATGGTGGTGGAGGTAGATACATAGAACAATACATCACAGTACAGGCCCTTCGGCCCACAACGTTGGGCCAACCCTTAAACCCTTCCTCCCATATAACCCTCCACCTTAAATTCCTCCATATACCTCCATATATGACAGAGTCTTTTAAGAGACTCCTGGATAGGTACACGGAGCTTAGAAAAATAGAGGGCTATGGTTAATCCTAGGTAATTTCTAAAGTAAGTACATGTTTGGCACAGCATTGTGGGCCAAAGAGTCTGTATTGTACTGTAGGTTTTGTTTCTATATTTCTAAATTGAGTGGAGAGTCTGCGGAGAGATATAGATAGGTTAAGTGAGTAGGCAAGGGTCTGGCAGATGGAGTAAAATGTTGGTAAATGCAAAAAAGGAGGGACAAAATGTTGAGAAAGAATGAGAATGAGGAAGAGAATGGTGTGAAAGAGAGAAAGAGTGTGAGAAAGAAAAAGAAAGTGATCGAAGTGGATCTAAAGAGAGAAAAGAAGAAGAAAGGTGTCCAGAGCTGTTGGAACCACTTCCTGCAGATCCAGAGTCAGCTCCTATAACCATCACGGTGGAGGACCCAGAACCTGAGATTGTTTCACAGCCACAAGTCTCACCTGTCAAGCAGAGTGACCCCTCTTGTCAGGAAAGACATTATCCCAGAAGAGTAAGAAAGCCTCCATCTCTAACCCAGAATGGGACAATTTAAAGTTTACTATGCTGTAGATATCTGTTATAGTAGTTAGATTATATAGTATAGACTAAATATAGTTGAGATGCATTCTCTATTGAGTTAGCAGGGAGGAGTGCTGTGTATTTAACATTTCAGTTATATTTGAGTAATCTTGCATATATATTGTATGATTATTCTTGTTCATTTAAATAATTAATATGTAAAATACATTAATTGCATATGCCACCACCACAATAGCACGTGAAATGTGGACGTGACTCGCTTAAAGTAAATTTGAAGTTAGACCTGTATTTCAGATTCCCCTGTCATTGTTTGAATTTGTTTAATGTTTTGAAGTTACTAAACATAACAAACCACAAGTAGATTGTTCTGCAAACATTGAATTATGATTTTTAATGTATTGTGAATATATGATCTATTGCAATGACAATGTTTCAGCTCAAACTGCAGAATTTAAATCATTTCCCTGTGCAAGGAGAATCCTGCCCAGTTTGTGGCATTATGTCTGTCAATTCTCCAGTTTACTCTTCAATTGTATAATGCCATTGTAGGATGGTTGTTATTTATTGCCTTGTCTGGCTTGTCCTGGTGAGATAGTGTTCTGATATTTACACAAGAAAGAACACAGAGGAGATTTAAGTTCAAAGTTCAAAGTAAAATTTATTATCAGAGTACATACATGTTACCACATACAACCCTGAGGTTCGTTTTCTATGGAGCAGTAACTATAAACTGTAAACATCAGGAACTTTTAACTGCAATCACACTGTGCAAATGCAGATATAAATAAATAACGAGCATGAAATACCAATCTTTAAATGAGTGTAACTATACCCTTTTATTGAAGAGCTGATGGTTAGACCATAAGACATTGGAGCAGAATTAGGCCATCCAGACCATCAAATCTGGTCCACCATTCCATCATAGCCGATCCTCCATCCCACTCAAGCCCATACACCTGCCTTTGATACACTATATCCTTTGATGCCCTGGCCGATCAGGAAACTATTAACTTCTGCCTTAAATATACCCACGGACATGAACTCCACCGTAGTCTGTGGCAGAGCATTCCACAGATTTACTACGCTCTGGCTAAAAAAAAAATTCCTCCTTCCCTCTGTTCTAAAAGGTCACCTGTCAGTTTTGAGGCTGTACCCTCTAGTTCTAGATTCCCCCACCACAGGAAACATCCTCTTCACATCCACCCTATCTAGTCCTTTCAACATTTGGTAAATTTCAATAAAATCCACCCCCAACCCGCATTCTTGTGGATTCCAGTGATCCTCATATGTTAACCCCTTCATTCCTGGAATCGTTATTGTGAACCTCCTCTGGACTCTCTCCAATGACAACACATCCTTTCTGAGATATGGGGCCAAAAACAATACTCCAAATGCAGCCTGATTAGTATCTTATAAAGGCTCAGCATTTTCTCCTTGCTTTTATATTCTATTCCCCTCGAAATAAATGCCAACATTGCATTTGCCTTCTTTACCACAGACTCAACCTGTAAATTAACCTTCTGGGAGTCTTGGATGAGGTCTCCCAAATCCCTCTGCACCTCTGATGTTTAAAGCTTCAGAGGTGCAGAGGGATAATAGTCTTAACCATTGTTCCATTTACCAAAATGCATTATCATACATTTCCCAACACTGTATTCCAGCTACCACATTTTTTGCCCATTCTTCCAAATTGTCTAAGTCTAGCTGCAAACACATTTTTTTCTCAGTACTATCTACCCCTCCACCTATCTTTGTGTCATCCACAAACTTTGCCACAATTCCATTATCCGAATCACTGACAAACAATGTGAAAAGTAACGGTCCCAATACTGACCCCTGAGGAACATCACTAGTCACTGGCAGTCAACCAGAAAAGGCTCCTTTTATTCCCACTCACTGCTTTCTGCCTGTCAGCCATTCCTCTATCCATGCCAGTAATGCCAATTGATTTTATCTTGTTAAACAGCCTCATGTGTGGCACCTTATCAAACGCCTTCTGAAAATCCAAATAAGTGATATCCGCAGCCTCTCCTTTGTCCACCCTGCTTGTTACTTCGTCAAAAAACTTTAACAGATTTATCAGGCAAGGTTTCCCTTTACAGAAACTATGGTGACTTTGACTTATTTTATCATTAATCTCCAAGTACCCTGAAACCTCATCCTTAATGTTAGACTCCCCCACTTTCCCAACCACTGAGGTTAGGCTAATTGGCCTATAACTCCCTTTCTTTTGCCTTCCTCACTTCTTAAAGGGTGGAGTGACATTTGCAATCTTCCAGTCCTCCAGGACCATGCCAGAATCAAGTGATTCTTGAAAGATCATGACCAATGCATCCATTATCTCTTCAGCAACCTCTCTCAGCACTCTGGGATGTAGTCCATCTGGTCCAGGTGACATCTACCTTAAGACCATTGAATTTGACCAGCTCTTTTTCCATTGTGATAGCAATGGCACTAACTCCTGCTCCCTGACACTCACAGACCTCTGGAACACTGCTAGTGTCTTCCACAGTGAAGACTGATACAAAGTACCCATTAAGTTTATCTGCCATTTCTTTGTCCTCACCAGCATCATTTTCCAGTGATCAAATATCAACTCTCATCTCCTTTTTACTCTTTATATAACTGAAAATCTTTTAGTATCCTGCTTTATATTATTGGTTAGTTTGCCCTCATTTCATCCTTTCCCTTCTTATAGCTTTTTTAGTTTCCTTTTCTTGGATTTTAAAAGCTTCACAGTCATCCAACTTCCCACTTACTTTTGTTACCTTAAATGCCCTTTCCCTGGCTTTTATGCAGTCCTTAACTTCCCTTGCCATTTGGGAACAAGTTCTTCTGTGGGGAATATGTCTATTCTCCATTTTGTGAACGGTTCCCAGAAACTTCAGCCATCTCTGCTCTGCCGTCATCCCTGCCAGTATCATCCTCCAATCCACCTGGGCAAGCTCCTCTCCCATGCCTCTATAATTCCCTTTATTCCACTGTGATACTGATACATGTGACTTATGCTTCTCCCTCTCAAATTGCAGTATGAATTCAGTCATATTATGATTACTGTCTCCTAAGGATTCCTTTACGTTAAGCTCCCTAATAAGATCTGGGTTATTACACAACACCCAATCTAAGATAGCCTTTCCCCGAGCAGGCTCAAGTACAAGCCGCTCTAAAAAGCCATCTCATAGGCATTCAACAAATTCTCTCTCTTGCGATCCAGCACCAATCTGATTTTCCCAATCTCCTTGCATATTGAAGTCTCCCATTACAATTGTGACATTGCCCTTATTACATGCCCTTTCCAGCTCCCTTAGCAATCTCAACCCCACACCTTGGCTACTATTTGGAGGTTTATATATGATTCTCATAATTGTTTTTTTTTTAGCTTTGCAGTTTCTTAACTCCACCCACAAAGGTTCAACATTCTCTGACCCTATGTCACCTCTTTCTAAAGGGGTAATTCCATCTCTTACCAACAGAACCACACCAGCGCCTATACCTTCCTGACTGTCCTTTCGACAAAGTATATCTTTTGATGTTAAGCTCCTAGCTATGGCCTTCTTGCAGCCACAACTCAGTGATGCCCACGTCATACCAATCAATCTCCAATTGCGCTATCAGTTTGTCTACCTTATTCCGAATGCTATGCACATTTAAATACAACACCTTCAGTCCTGCATTCTTTGCCTTTTTGAATTTTGCCTCTGTTGTATAATTTAACTCTTTGCTTTGTCTGCATTTGTACCCAATGATTGGCTTTTCCTTCCTTACATTCAAGTCACACCCATCATCTACAAACGTTTGTACTTGTAAACTTGCTGGCTCATCCTCAGCTTTATCATCCTGGTTGAGGGGTAGTAACTGTACTTGAACCTGGTGGTGTGAGTCCCGAGGCTTTTGTACCTTCTACCTGATGGCAGCACTGAGAAAGAGTGGTCTGGGTGGTGAGGATCTTTGATGATGGATGCTGCTTTCCTACAGCAATGTTTCATGTAGATATGCTCAATGGATGGGATGATTTGACCTGTGACGTACTGGGCCGAATCCACTACCTTTTGTAAGATTCCATTCAAAGGCATTGGTGTTTCTATACCAGGCTGTAACGCAGCCAGTCAGCACACTTTCCACCACATATCTATAGATATTTGCCAAGGTTTTCGATGACGTGCCAAACCTCTGCAGACTCCTAAGGAAGTAAAGGTGCTGTTGTGCCTTCTTTGCAATTATATATATATATATATATATATATATATATACATATATATATATATGTTATGAGTCCAGGACAGGTCTTCTGACAGTGATACTCGGGAATTTAACACTCATGTACTGTTCGGGTCAAATTTGACTCGTTTTGACATTTGACAACAGTAAAGACACCCTAAATGCCATTTTTTTAGCCAAAATTTGATGACTTTCCTAATATTGATTGGCACCTGATTAGTTCCAATGGTTTAGACAGGGCAGAGTTTGTTAAGTGCATCCAGGACGGATTCCTGTCACAGTATGTTGACAGGCCAACTAGGGGGAATGCCATACTAGATCTAGTATTAGATAACGAACCAGGTCAGGTCACAGATCACTCAGTGGGTGAGCATCTGGGGGACAGTGACCACTGCTCCCTGGCCTTTAGCATTATCATGGAAAGGGATAGAATCACAGAGGACAGGAAAATTTCTAATTGGGGAAGGACAAATTATGAGCCTATAAGGCTAGAGCATGCGGGTGTGAATTGGGATGATGTGTTTGCAGGGAAAAGTACTATGGACATGTGGTCGATGTTTAGGGATCTCATGCAGGATGTTAGGGATAAATTTGACCTGGTGAGGAAGATAAAGAATGGTAGGGTGAAGGACAAGTGAGGTGGAGAATCTAGTCAGATGGAAGAAGGCAGCATATGTGAGGTTTAAGAAGCAAGGATCAGATGAGTCTATTGAGGAATACAGGGTAGCAAGAAATAAGAGGCTGAGGAGAGCAAGAAGGGGGCATGAGAAGGCCTTGGTGAGTAGGGTAAAGGAAAACCCCAAGGCATTCTTCAACTCAAAACAGAATCACCACACACACGACAGGAAACTCAAAATGGAATCACCACACACTGCAGGAAACTCAAAACAGAATCATTACACACGGGTCAGGAAACTCAAAACAGAATCACGGCATTCTTCAACTCGAAACAGAATCATTACACACATGACAGGGAAACTCAAAACAGAATCGCTATACTCAGGGCAGGGAAACTCAAAATGGAATCACCACACACAGGGCAGGAAACTCAAAACAGAATCATTACACACGGGTCAGGAAACTCAAAACAGAATCACGGCATTCTTCAACTCGAAACAGAATCATTACACACATGGCAGGGAAACTCAAAACAGAATCGCTATACTCAGGGCAGGGAAACTCAAAACAGAATCACCACACACACGGCAGGAAACTCAAAACAGAATCATTACACACGGGTCAGGAGACTCAAAACAGAATCGCTACACATGGGGCAGGAAACTCGAAACAGAATCACCACACACGGGTCAGGAAACTCGAAACAGAATCACTACACATGGGGCAGGAAACTCGAAACAGAATCATTACGCACTTGGAGGGGAGGGAAACTCAAAACTGATCAATGATGAACAAAACAGAAGCAACTTATATAGACAAAAGCAGTCACAGGCACACCGACAACTCAACAAGACATAGGTGAAAATAATCAGTCATCAGTGTCTGGAGGACTCTGCACACCCCCACCCCCCCATTGGTCAGATGAGGTACGACTGGACCGCTCCCCTCCTGCACCCGACAGTCCAGGGTAATCCAGGTGGTGACGGTGGAAGTTTGTGATTAGGTCCCGTTCCAGGATGTCACAGGAAGAAACTCACATCCTTTACTCTGGGCTATAACCCTCCCAATCCACTTTCATCAAGAGTACTCTTCATTGCATTGTATGGTACTACATCATGCAGTCATCACAGACCTAGTCCAAACATGGACCAAGTAGCTGAAATTCTATAGAAGAGGTGAGTGTGATGTTCCTTCACCAGGTTTTGCTCCATTTAACCATGTATGGTTGAACTGAAGTCAATAAACATCTAAAAGAAAACATTTGGAATCATATCTCACTCTAAGAATGATAGCAACGGTTGCTGAAGGTCAATCCCTAGGTATCACTGTAGGAATTGATCAGGGTAATACCTTAGGCACAACTATCTTCAGTCACCAGATATCACTGTAGGAATTGATCAGGGTAATACCTTAGGCACAACTATCTTCAGTCACTA
Organism: Hemitrygon akajei; assembly: GCF_048418815.1. Taxonomy (NCBI): domain Eukaryota; kingdom Metazoa; phylum Chordata; class Chondrichthyes; order Myliobatiformes; family Dasyatidae; genus Hemitrygon; species Hemitrygon akajei. The sequence continues at coordinate 104,018,802 of NC_133128.1, read as the reverse complement.
GATATCACTGTAGGAATTGATCAGGGTAATACCTTAGGCACAACTATCTTCAGTCACCAGATATCACTGTAGGAATTGATCAGGGTAATACCTTAGGCACAACTATCTTCAGTCACTAGATATCACTGTAGGAATTGATCAGGGTAATACCTTAGGCACAACTATCTTCAGTCACTAGATATCACTGTAGGAATTGATCAGGGTAATACCTCAGGCACAACTATCTTCAGTCACTAGATATCACTGTAAGAATTGATCAGGGTAATACCTTAGGCACAACTATCTTCAGTCACTAGATATCACTGTAGGAATTGATCAGGGTAATACCTTAGGCACAACTATCTTCAGTCACTAGATATCACTGTAGGAACTGATCAGTGCAATACCTTAGGCACAACCATCTTCAGCTGCTTCATCAACAATCTTCCTTCTACCATAAGGTTACGAGTGGGCTATGTATAGGTAACATGGGGTGGGGATAGAGGAGTAGATAAGGGATTGCATACGTAACAGCGGGTTGGGGATAGAGGAGTGGATAAGAGATTATATACGTAACAGAGGGGTGTGGATAGAGGAGTGGATAAGGGATTGTGTAGGTAATGGAGGGGTGGATATAAGGGTGTGGATAAGGGATTGTATAGGTAACAAAAAGATGTGTGGATAGAGGAGTAGATGTGGGATTGTATAGGCAACAGAGGGGTGGGGATAGAAGAGTAGATAAGGGATTGCATACGTAACAGAGGGGTGGGGATAGAGGAGTGGATAAGAGATTATATACGTAACAGAGGGGTGTGGATAGAGGAGTGGATAAGGGATTGTATATGTAACAGAGGGGTATGGATAGAGGAGTGGATGTGGGATTGTATAGATAACAGAGGGGTGGGGTAGTGGATAAGGGATTGTGTAGGTAACAGAGGGGTATGAATAGAGGAGTGGATGTGGGATTGTATAGATAACAGAGGGGTGGGGTAGTGGATAAGGGACTGTACAAGTAACAGGCCCTTCAGCAAGCTGAAAGGAAAGAGGAATAGATGACTGATGGTGGAAATTTGTCTGCTCTGGAGAAATTGCTACTTTTGATTTTTGCAATTGCAAGGACAGTTGGTGAAAGGTAAAGACCAGCGTGTACTCCTGAACTTGCTTTGACTAAGAGAGAGTGGCTGAGAGGAAAGGTGTTAGAAATAGGGAGATTCAGGTTAAGGATTACAGTTCATGAAGAATGAAGACATATTGGAGGCACCTGTGGGAAAAGTCTCATCATCACTACAAAGGACAGAGGACAGAGGTGCCCTTGGATCACACAATTGCAGTCACAGAAAGAACACATCATTTCACAACCTATCTATCCATCTGACCTGCTATTCAGGATGCACAGAGCCAGAATTGAAGCAAGTCATTCTGAATTCCAGGGGACTATCTAAGAAAGGGTAAAGTGAGTGAGAAAAGGGTGTACACACCCCACCCCCACTCAATGCTGACACAACTTCGATAAAAATGAAGTGTTTCGCATGATATATGTAGCAGTTAGACAACATGGACACAAATTAAGATGAGATCAGCAGGAATGAGAAGTGGGACCTGGTGAGGAGAATTAATATGGTCAGGAGGGTGGGCAGTAGTGTTAGATGTCCCATTTCAGAGCAGTACAAATATCTCATCTGTCAGTATAAGCTTTTTCTTTCATTGTGCAGGAAGAGGAAAAAAATACTTGGGAGTCAAAATTATTTATTGTACAAACAAGAAATAACCTGCAGATGCTGGAAATCCAAGCAACGCACACAAAATACTGGAGGAACTCAGCAGGCCAGACAGCATCTGTGGAAAAGAGTACAGTCAATGTTTAGAGCTCAGACCCTTCATCAGGAAAAGTGTCTCAGCCCAAAACGTCAACTGTACTCTTTTCCATAGATGCTGCCTGGCCTGCTGAGTTCCTCCAGTATTTTGTATGAACTTAAGAACATAAGAAGTAGGAGCAGGAATAGGCTATCTGGCCCATTGAGCCTGCTCCATCATTCAATAAGATCATGGCTGATCTGACCATGGATTCATCTCCAGCTACCTGCCTTTTCCCTATGACCTTCAATTCCCCTACTATGCAAAAATCTGTCCAACCTTGTCTCAATATATTTACTGAGGTAGCTTCCACTGCTTCAATGGGCAGAGAATTCCAGAGATACAAAGCAGTTCCTCCTCATCTCCATCCTAAGTTTACTCCTCCAAATCTTGAGGGTATGTCAAGTAGTTCTAGTCTCACCTACCAGTGAAAACAACTTTCCTGCCTCTATCTTATCTATCCCTTTCATTATTTTCTATGTTTCTATAACATCTCCTCTCATCTTTCTGAATTCCAACGAGTACGGTCCCAGGCGACCCAATCTCTCCTCATAGTTTATCCCCTTCCTCTCTGGAATCAATCTGGTGAACTGCCTCTGCACCACCTCCAAACCCAGTATATCCTTCCACAAGTAAGGAGACCAGAACTGCATGCAGTACTCCAGATGCGGCCACACCAGTACCCTGTACAGTTGCAGCACAACCTCTTTGTTCTTAAATTCAATCCCTTTAGCAATGAAGGCCAACATTTGCAGGTTTGCTGCACCTGCAAACCAACCTTTTGCAATTCATGCACAAGCACTCCCAAGTCCTCCTGCACAGCAGCATGCTGCAATTTTTTACCATTTAAATAATCATCTGATCTTCCATTTTTCCTTCCAAAGTGGATGGCCTTGCATTTACCAACACTGTACTCCATCTGCCAGACCCTTGCCCACTCACTTAACCGATCTATATCTCTCTGCAGACTCTCCACTCAATTTAGAAACATAGAAACATAGAAAACCTACAGCACAATACAGGGCCATTGGCCCACAAAGCTGAGCCAAACATGTCCTTACCTGCACAGTAGCCTTGAGAGTCTTATGAACTCGGACCCCAAGATCCCTCTGTTCCTCCACACTTCCAAGAGTCTTACCATTCTGTCATCATATTTGACCTACCAAAATGAAAAACCTCACACTTTTCTGGGTTGAACTCCATCTGCCACTTCTCAGCCCATTTTTGCATCCTATCAATGTCCCGCTGTAGCCTCTGACAACCCTCCACACTATCTACAACACCTCCAATCTTTGCGTCATCAGCAAATTTACTAACCCATCCCTTCACTTCTTCATCCAGGTAATTTATAAAAATCACAAAGAGAAGACATCTCAGAACAGATCCCTGAGGCACACCACTGGTGACCGACCTCCATGCAGAATATGACCCCTCTAGAACTACTCTTTGACTTCTGTGGGCAAGCCAGTTCTTGCTCCACAAAGCAATTTCACCTTGGATCCCATGCCTCCTTACTTTCTCAATAAGCCTTGCATGGGGTACCTTGTCAAATGCCTTGCTGAAATCCATACACATGACATCTACTGCTCTACCATCATCAATGTGTTTAGTCACATAGAACCATAGAACATTACAGCACAGTACAGATCCTTCAGCCCTCCATGTTGTGCTGACCCATATAATACTTTTGAAAAAGTACTAAACCCACACTACCCCATAACCCTCTGTTTTTCTTTCATCCATGTGTCTGTCCAAGAGGCTCTTAAATACCCCTGATGTTTTAGCCTCCACCACCATCCCTGGCAATTCATTCCAGGCACTCACAACCCTCTGTGTAAAAAACTTACTCCTGATGTCTCCCCTAAACTTCCCTCCCTTAATTTTGTACATATGCCCTCTGGTGTTTGCTATTGGTGCCCTGGGAAACAAGTACTGACTTATCTATGCCTCTCATAATCTTGTAGACCTCTATCAAGTCCCCTTTCATTCTTCTACGGTCCAAAGAGAAAAGTCCCAGCTCTGCTAACGTTGCTTCATATGACTTGTTCTCCAAACCAGGCAACATCCTGGTAAATGTCCTCTGCACTCTCTCCATAGCTTCCACACCCTTCCTATAATGAGGTAACCAGAATTGAACACAATACTCTGTGTGGTCTCACCAGAGATTTGTAGAGTTGCAACATGACCTCTCTACTCTTGAACTCAATCCCCCTGTTAATGAAGCCTAGCATCCCATAGGCCTTCTTAACTACCCTATCAACCTGCACAGCGACCTTGAGGGATGTATGGATTTGAACCCCAAGGTCTCTTTGTTCATCCACACACTTAAGTAACTGACCATTAATCCTGTACTCAGTCTTCTCCTTCCAAAATGCATCACTTCACAATTATCCGGATTGAACTCCATCTGCCATTTTGCTGCCCCCAACTTTATCCTCTTGTAACCTTTGACAACCTGCATCTCCATCCACAACTCCTCCAATCTTCGTGTCATCCGCAAACTTATTCACCCATCCTTCCGCCTCTACATCCAGGTCATTTATAAAAATCACAAATAGCAGGGGTCCCAGGACAGATCCCTGCAGCACTCCACTAGTCACCAACCTCCAGTCAGAATACTTTCTTCCCACAACTACCCTCTGCTTTCTTCCTTTAAGCCAATTTTTTATCCAAACAGCTAAGGTTCCACTTATCCCATGCTTCATGACTTTCTGGATGAGTCTCTCGTGAGGGACCTTGTCAAATGCCTTGCCAAAGTCCATGTAGACCACATCCACTGCCCTAACCTCATCAATTTCTTTTGTTACCTCTTCAAAAACCTCAATCAGGCTCGTGAGGCACGATCTTCCCTTCACAAAGCCATGTTGACTATCCATGAGTAGACTGTACTTCTCCAAATGCTCGTAGATCCTATCCTTAAGAATCCTTTCAAGTAGTTTGCAGACCACCGACTTAAGACTCACCGGTCTATAATTCCCAGGTTTCTCCCTATTACCTTTTTTAAGCAAGGGAACTACATTTCAATGTCTGTAGTGAGATGCTGAAGATGTTCTATAGGTCAGTTGTGGAGAGCGCCCTCTTCTTTGTGGTGGCGTGTTGGGGAGGAAGCATTAAGAAGAGGGACGCCTCACGTCTTAATAAGCTGGTAAGGAAGGCGGGCTCTGTCGTGGGCAAAGTACTGGAGAGTTTAACATCGGTAGCTGAGCGAAGGGCGCTGAGTAGGCTACGGTCAATTATGGATAACTCTGAACATCCTCTACATAGCACCATCCAGAGACAGAGAAGCAGTTTCAGCGACAAGTTACTATCGATACAATGCTCCTCAGACAGGATGAAGAGGTCAATACTCCCCAATGCCATTAGGCTTTACAATTCTACCGCCAGGACTTAAGAACTTTTTAAAAGCTATTATTAATGCTTTTTGAGATAGTGATTTAGATGCATATCATATTTTTTACTGAGTTAAGTATTGTATGTAATTAGTTTTGCTACAACAAGTGTATGGGACATTGGAAAAAAGTTGAATTTCCCCATGGGGATGAATAAAGTATCTATCTATCTATCTATCATTTGCCATTCTCCAGTCCTCCGGCACTTCCCCTGTAGCCAAAGAGGATTTAAAGATCATAGCTAATGCTCCAGCGATCTCTTCTCTCAATTCCCACAACAACCTGGGGTGTATCATATCCGGCCCTGGGGATTTATCAATCTTGATGTTTTTAAGAAGATCCAGCACTTCTTCTTCCGTAATGTCCACATTGTCCAGCCTACAGGCCTGCTCTATTTCGACCTCACCCTGATCAAGATCCTTTTCACTTGTGAATACTGAAGCAAAGTATTCATTTAGGACCTCCCCAACCTCCTCCGCCTCCAGGCACATGTTGTCCATTTTATCCTTTAGCAGTCCCACCTTCGTTCTTGTTATCCTCCTGTTCTTCACATATGCATAGAACGCCTTGGGGTTCTCCTTAATCCTACATGCCAAGGCCTTCTCATGCCCCCTTCAAGCTCTCCTAAGTCCTTTCTTTAGCTCCTTCCTGGCTACTCTATATTTCACATGAGCCCCCTCCTACTTCCTGCTTCTTGTATCTAACATATGCTTCCTTTTTCCTCTTGACGAATTGTCTCACATGTTTCGTCAGCCACTGTTCCCTTTTCCTACCATTTTTTCCTTGCCTCAGTGGGACAAACCTATCCTGAACCCAGCTCAAGTGGTCCCTAAACTTCTCCCACGTTACTTCTGTGCTTTCTTCATTGAACATCTGTTTCCAATTTACTCTCGCTAGTTCCTGGCTCATCCCTTCAAAGTTAGCCCTTCCCCAGTTAAGCACTTTACCACTTCATCTGATTTTATCCCTTTCCATAGCTATGCTGAAGCTAAGGGAGTTCTGGTCACTCTCACCAAAATGCTCCCTCACCAAGAGGTCTGTCACCTGACCAGGTTCATTACCCAGGACTAGATCCAGTATAGCGTCTCCTCTTGTCAGCCGGTCCGCATACTGAAGAGAAGAAGTGAAAAGGTAGACGATTTTCTAAATGGAGAGAAAATGCAAAAATCTGAGATGCCAAAGGACTTGGGAGTCCTCATGCAGGATTCCCTAAGGGTTAATTTGTAGGTTGAGTTGGTGGTGTGGAAGGCAAATGCAATGTTAGAAATAAGAGAAAATCTACAGATGCTGGAAATACAAGTACACCTGACAAATTCAGCCCCATCTATCCCCCTTGCACTCAGGAGGTGCCAGTCAATTAATGAGGGAAGTTGTAATCACCCATAACTACTACCCTGTATTTTGTGCACCATTCTAAAATCTGCCTACTTATCTGCTCCTCGGTGTCCTGAGGGCTAGCTATTTGGGGGCCTATAGACTACTCCCAGCACAGTGATTGATCCCTTCCTATTTCTGACTTCCACCCAGACCAACTCAGTGGACACTCCATCTGCAGCGTCCTCCCTTTCTATAGCCGTGATACTATCCCTGAACAGCAATGCCACTCCCCCCCCCCCTTTTCTACCTCCCATCCTACTCCTTTTAAAACACTTGAACCCCGGGACCTGCATCATCCAATCCTGCCCTTCCTCCAACCAAGTTTCAGTAACGGCCACAACATACTAATACTACACATACTAATCCATGCTCTAAGTTCATCCTCCTTGTTCCTAACACCCCTAGCATTGAAATAGACACATTTCAACCCCTTTAACTGGCTACAATTATGTTTCATCCCCTGCCTGTCCTTCCTCATCAACTCAGAACTCTTAGCATCATGCCATTGTCCTTCCACCTTAATCCCTACACTCACATTCTGATTCCCACCCCCCTGCCAAACAAGCTTAAACCCTCCCCAACAGCTCTATCAAAGCTGCCCGCCAGGATATTGGTCCCCCTGGGAACAAGTGCAACCCGTCCTTTTTGTACAGGTCACACCCACCCCAAAAGAGGTCCCAATGATCCAGAAATCTGAATCCCTGCCCCCTGCTTCATTCCCTCAGCCACGCATTTATCCTCCACCTCATTCTATTCCTATTCACTGTCGCGTGGCACAGGCAGTAACCCCAAGATTACTACCTTTGTGGTCCTGCTTCTCAACTTCCTTCCTAACTCCCTGTAGTCTTTTTCAGGACCTCTTCCCTTTTCCCACCTATGTCATTGGTACCAATATGTACCACGACCTCTGGCTGTTCTCCCTCCCATCGCAGGATATCTTGGACGCGATCAGAAACATCCTGGACCCTGGCACCTGTGAGGCAAACTACCATCCGAGTTTCTTTCCTGTGTCCACAGAATCACCTGTCTGACCCCCTGACTATAGAGTCCCCTATCACTACTGCCTTCCTTTTCCTTTCCCCACCCTTCTGAGCCACAGGGCCAGACTCTGTGCCAGAGGCACGGCCACTGTCACCTCCCCCAGGTAGGCTGTCCCCCCAACAGTACTCAAACAGGAGTACTTATTGTCAAGAGGTACAGCCACAGGGGTACTCTCTAGTACCTGACTCTTCCCCTTCCCTCTCCTGACTGTGACAGATTTCTCTGTCCCCCATGGCCCCGGAGTGACCACCTGCCTATAACTCCTTTCTATCACCTCCTCACTCTCCCTGACCAGTCGAAGGTCATTGAGCTGCATCTCCAGTTCCTTAACGCGGTCCCTTAGGAGTTGCATCTTGATGCACAGGGTGCAGATGTGGCCATCCAGGATGCCAGGAGACTCCAGGACCTCCCACATCTGACACCGACCACAGAAAACCACCTTCACACACATACTACTTCCTTTTGCAATCACCAACTGCCTCACCTTGTCCCGTTACCGCTGAAGCCTGTTGAGCCAAAGCCCTTTCACTCTGCTGCTTCTCACTCCGCTGCCCACTGGATATGGCTGCCTTCTTTTTAAACTGTTCGCGCTCAACTGACTGACGTCACGCGCCTGCGCAGTCTGGCCTCTCTCTTCCCCTGAGAACTCAAAATGTCTTCCCGCTGCCTTCTTGCTCCGAATCAAAATATTCAATCAGGCTCATAAGGCACAACCTGCCTTTCGCAAAGCCATGCTGACTATCCCTAATCATATTATGCCTCTCCAAATGTTCAAAAATCCTGCCTCTCAGGATCTTCTCCATCAACTTACCAACGACTGAAGTAAGACTCATTGGTCTATAATTTCCTGGGCTACCTCTACTCCCTTTCTTGAATAAGGGAACAACATCCACAACCCTCCAATCTTCCAGAACCTCTCCCGTTCCCATTGATGATGCAAAGATCATCGCCAGAGGCTCAGCAATCTCCTCCCTCGCCTCCCACAGTAGCCTAAGTTAGTGTCAACAACAAACTTACATACACTACACTTGGTCCCCTCTTATAGACAATAGACAATAGACAATAGGTGCAGAAGTAGACCATTCGGCCCTTCGAGCCTGCACCGCCATTTTGAGATCATGGCTGATCAATTACTATCAATACCCAGTTCCTGCCTTGTCCCCATATCCCTTGATTCCCCTATCCATAAGATACCTATCTAGCTCCTTCTTGAAAGCATCCAGAGAATTGGCCTCCACTACCTTCTGAGGCAGTGCATTTCAGACCCCCACAACTCTCTGGGAGAAGAAGTTTTTCCTTAACTCCGTCCTAAATGACCTACCCCTTATTCTCAAACCATGCCCTCTGGTACTGGACTCTCCCAGCATCTGGAACATATTTCCTGCCTCTAACTTGTCCAATCCCTTAATAATCTTATATGTTTCAATCAGATCCCCTCTCAATCTCCTTAATTCCAGCGTGTACAAGCCCAGTCTCTCTAACCTCTCTGTGTAAGACAGTCCAGACATCCCAGGAATTAACCTCGTGAATCTACGCTGCACTTCCTCTACAGCCAGGATGTCCTTCCTTAACCTTGGAGACCAAAACTGTACACAATACTCCAGGTGTGGTCTCACCAGGGCTCTGTACAAATGCAAGAGGATTTCCTTGCTCTTGTACTCAATTCCCTTTGTAATAAAGGCCAACATTCCATTAGCCTTCTTCACTGCCTGCTGCACTTGCTCATTCACCTTCAGTGACTGATGAACAAGGACTCCGAGATCTCTTTGTATTTCTCCCTTACCCAACTCTACACCGTTCAGATAATAATCTGCCTTCCTGTTCTTACTCCCAAAGTGGATAACCTCACACTTATTCACATTAAACGCCATCTGCCAAGTATCTGCCCACTCACCCAGCCTATCCAAGTCACCCTGAATTCTCCTAACATCCTCATCACATGTCACACTGCCACCCAGCTTAGTATCATCAGCAAATTTGCTGATGTTATTTTCTATGCCTTCATCCAAATCGTTAACGTAAATGCTAAACAGCTGTGGTCCCAATACCGAGCCCTGTGACACCCCACTAGTCACCACCTGCCATTCTGAGAAACACCCATTCACCGCTACCCTTTGCTTTCTATCTGCCAACCAGTTTTCTATCCATGTCAATGCCTTCCCCCCGATGCCCTGAGCTTTGATTTTACCCACCAATCTTCTATGTGGGACCTTATCAAATGCCTTCTGAAAATCGAGGTACACTACATCCACTGGATCTCCCCCGTCTAACTTCCTGGTTACATCCTCGAAAAACTCCAACAGATTAGTCAAGCATGATTTACCCTTGGTAAATCCATGCTGGCTCGGCCCAATCCTATCACTGCTATCTAGATATGCCACCATTTCATCCTTAATAATGGACTCTAGCATCTTTCTCACCACCGATGTCAGGCTGACAGGTCGATAGTTCTCTGTTTTCTCCTTCCCTCCTTTCTTAAAAAGTGGGATAACATTAGCCATTCTCCAATCCTCAGGAACTGATCCTGAATCTAAGGAACATTGGAAAATGATTACCAATGCATCCGCAATTTCCAGGGCCACCTCCTTTAGTACCCTAGGGTGAAGACCATCTGGACCTGGGGATTTGTCAGCCTTCAGTCCCATCAGTCTTCTCATCACCGTTTCCTTCCGAATGTCAATATGTTTCATTTCCTCTGTTACCCTATGTCCTTGGCCCATCCATACATCTGGGAGATTGCTTGTGTCTTCCTTAGTGAAAACAGATCTAAAGTACTCATTAAATTCTTCTGCCATTTCTCTGTTTCCCATAACAATTTCACCCAATTCATTCTTCAAGGACCCAACGTTGTTCTTAACTATCTTCTTTCTCTTCACATACCTAAAAAAGCTTTTGCTATCTTCCTTTATATTCCTGGCTAGCTTGCATTCGTACCTCATTTTTTCTCCCCGTATTGTCTTTTTAGTTCCTTAAACTTAGTTATGTTGTTCCTTAAACACTTCCCAATCATCTGTCCTCCCACTCACCTTAGCTCTGTCATATTTCCTTTTTTTTAATGCTATGCAATCTCTGACTTCCTTTGTCAACCACTGTGGACCCTTTCCCCCCTTTGAATCCTTCCTTCTCTGGGGGATGAACTGATTTTGCACCTTGTGCATTATTCCCAAGAATACCTGCCATTGCTGTTCCACTGTCTTTTCTGCTAGGCTATCCGTCCAGTCCACTTTGGCCAGCTCCTCCCTCATGGCTCCATAGTTTCCTCTGTTCATCTGCAACACTGACACCTCCGAGCTGCCCTTATCTTTCTCAAGTTGCAGATAAAAGCTTATCATATTGTGATCACTACCTCCTAATGGCTCCTTTACTGTGAGATCGCTTATCAAATCCTGTTCATTACATAACACTAAATCCAGAATAGTCTTGTCCCTGGTCGGCTCTCATACAAGCTGTTCCAAGAATGCATCCTGTAGGCACTCTACAAACTCCCTATCCTGTGGTCCAGCACCAACCTGATTCTCCCAGTTCACCTGCATGTTGAAATCCCCCATAACTACTGTGACATTACCTTTGCCACATGCCAATGTTAACTCCCTATTCAACTTGCACCCAATATCCATGCTACTGTTTGGTGGCCTGTAGACAACACCCATTTGGGTCCTTTTGGCCTTACTGTTCCTCAGTTCTATCCACACAGACTCTACTTCTCCTGACCCTATGTCCCCCCTTGCAAAGGACTGAATCTCATTCCTCACCAACAGGGCCACCCCACCCCCTCTGCCCACATTTCTGTCCCTACGATAGCATGTACACCCTTGTACATTCATTTCCCAGGTCTGATCTCCCTGCAGCCATGTCTCCGTTATCCCAACAACATCATAGTTACCCATTCACACCTGGGCTTCAAGCTCATCCGCCTTATTTCTGACACTTTGTGCATTCAGATATAGAATTTTTAGCCCATTTCTCCTCTCTCTGTTTGAATCACTGCCTATTGTGCTTAACCCAGCTCCCCAAACTCCCATCGGGCTATACGCCCCTAGAATTTTGTTGTCCTTCCTAAATTTACTTATTCTTTCAACACATTTAACTCCATGTTTCGTCAGACCATCCCTCTGTACATGAGTCCTCCTTATCACTTGTTCCGTCCCACCTTCCTCTACTACACACTTAATATTCCGGAACCGTGTAGTCCCCACCTGTCCTTTATTCTTCCTCTCGCTATCCTCTTTCACAATCTGGATCCCCGCCCCCTGCAAATTTAGTTTAAACCCCCCCAAGAAGCACTAACAAACTTCCCTGCAAGAATGTTAGTACCGCTCCAGTTCAGGTGTAAACCGTCCCTTCGGAACAGATCCCACCTTCCCTGGAACAAAGCCCAATTATCTACAAACCTGAAGCCCTCCCTCCTGCACCATCCTCTCAGTCACGTATTAATCTGTATAATCCTTCTGTTCCTTGCCTCACTCGCACGTGGCACAGGTAGCAATCCTGAGATTGTTACCCTGGAGGTCCTGCTCTTCAGCTTCGCACCTAACTCCCTGAACTCCCTACGCAGGACCCCCTCACTCATCCTACCCACGTCGTTGGTCCCTACATGGACCACAACATCTGGATTCTTGCCCTCCCTCTCGAGAATAACCTGCACCCGATCTGAGATGTCTCGGACCCCGACACCAGGGAAGCAACATACCATCCGAGACTCCCGATCTTCCCCACAAAATCTCCTATCCGCCCCCCTGACTATAGAATCCCCTATCAATACTGCTCTCTTCCCTTCCCTCCTCCCCTTCCTAGTCAAGGGTCCAACCTCAGTGCCAGAGACAGGACCACTGCAGCTTGTTCCTGGTAGGTCATCCCCACCAACAGTATCCAAAACAGTATACTTATTTTTGATGGGAACGGCCACAGGGGTGCTCTTCTCTCTCTGTCTGCTCCCCCTGCCTCTCTTGACTGTCACCCATTTGCCTACCTCCTGTCTTTTCGGTGTGACTGCCTCCCGATAACTCTTATCTATCTCTGCCTCTGCCTCCCGACTGATCCGTAGTTCATCCAGCTCCTGCTCCAATTCCCTAACTCGGTCTGATAGGAGCTGCAGCTGGATGCACCTATTGCAGGTGTGGTAATCAGGAACAACTGTGTTGACCCTGACCTCCCACATACTGCATAAGGAGCACACCGCTGCCCGATCTCTTCCAGATCATTAATATATATTGTGAACAGTTGCAGGCCCAGCACCGACCCCTGCGGCTCACTGCTCACCACTGATTGCCAGCTAGACTAACACCCATGTATCCCAACACTCTGCTTTCTATTAGTTATCCAATCCTCTGTCCATGCTAATACATCATTGCCAACTCTATGAATCCTTATATTCTTGATAAGACTTTCATGTAGCACCTTATCGAACACCATCTGGAAATCCAATTAAATAATTTCCATCTGTTCCCACTATCCACTGCGCTTGTTGTATCCTCAAAGAACTCCAGTAAGTTTGTCAACTAGGACCTTCCTTTGCTGAATCCATGCTGCATCTACCTGATGGATCCATTTCTTTCCTCACTATTTCTTTTATAACTTCAAGCATTTTCCCCAACTACAGATGTTAAACTAACTGGCCTATAGTTACCTGCCTTTTGCCTACATCCTTTTTTAAACAGTGGCGTGACATTCACTGTCTTCCAATCTGCCAGGACCTGCCCAGAGTCCAGAGAATTTTGGTAAATTATCACCAAAGCCTCTACTATAACTTCTGCCATTTCTTTCAGTACTTTGGGATGCATTCCATCAGGACCAGGGGACTTGTCTATCTTTAGGCCCACAAATTTGTTCAGCACTACATTTCAAGGTCCTTACCTCTCATTGCATCCATATCATCTCTCTTTGGCACTTTAGGTGTGTCCTCCACCATGAAACCACACACAAAATAGTCATTCAAAGCCTCGGCCATTTCCTCATTAAGCAAGATCAATGCTCCCTTCTTGTCCTCTGAGGGACCTAAGTTCACTTTGACCACCCTTTTCCACTTTATATAATTATAAAAACTTTTACTTCTGGTTTTATATTTTGTGCTAGTTTATTTTCATAATATATGAAAATCTGTGTGTTGCTATTTATTACAAGAAATATTTTACAAAACAATTATGGATATGCCTACTGTCAGGTATATAGATATATTCCAGTTTCTTAATTGGATAAGATTTCTGAATCCAATCACTGCTTTATATTGATAAAATTTTAGAGCAAAGACAATATCTTTCTATCGAGTCATAAAGCACTACAGTATGGAAAAGACCCCTTCGGCCCACCTAGTCTGTGCTAAACTGTTATTCTGCCTAGTGCCATTGACCCACACCTGGACCATAGCCCTCCATGCCCTATCCAATAGGGTCAAGGGACCCGAAGGGTCTCGGCCCGAAACGTTGACAGTGCTTCTCCTTATAGATGCTGCCTGGCCTGCTGTGTTCCACCAGCATTTTGTGTGTGTCATTTATTCTGTACTTTGATTTATGAAGACCTATGTGCCTAAAGCTCGTTTTACAATCCTACCTGCCAGTGATACCACTTTCAAGCAATTATCAATCTTTATTCCCAGATCCTTTTGTTCTACCACACTATTCAGTGCCTTACCATGCACTGTATAAGTCCTACCCTGGTTTGACCTTCCAAAGTGGAAAACCTCACACTTGACTGCATTAAATTCCTTCTGCAATTTTTCACCCATTTTTTTCAGCTGGTCCACATCCTGCTACAAGTCATTATAACCTTTCTCCCTGTCCACTACACCCCTAATCTTGATGATATTCGCAAATTTGCTGATCCAATTTACCACTGGACCCACTATCGGTCCCTACAGCACACATCTAGTTACAGGCCTCCAATCAGAAAGGCAACCATTCACTACCACTCTCTGGCTTCTTCTATGAAGCCAATGTTGCATTCAGTTTACTCCCTGAGCCTGAATGCCAAGCGACTGAACCTTCTAAACCAGCATGTGAGATGTTGTCGAAGGCCTTGCTACAGTCAATATAAATTTAGACAGAAGTCATCAACAACAGGATAATTACTTGGATGTGCACATTGATAGCTGTGATCTGCTGGGTCCTAGTATTGGAAAATGGGATAAAGTTGTATATTGCCTTTTTGACTAGTGGACACTCATGGGACTGAATAACTTCTAATGGTGCAAATTTTCCGTGACTATGGAGACGGAAATTTTTGTATTTTATATGGGCTGTAAAGTATTGAAGGACATATTGAATTAAGTCTTTTGATATTTTTTATTTGCATAAAATAGGTTTTATTTTTCATATAATTTTAATGTACCTGAGTCTTCAGCAAAATCTTATTTCAAACTATTTTGAATTAAATGGATAAGAAAAGGCATGTCAAGGTAAAAATGTTTTTTTATTTGAATGATACTTTTTGAGCCCAGGTATTTTTATAATTTGATGGTGCCAGTGAAATACCCCTGAAGTAGTAAACATTCATCATAAAAGGAAGAGAGATAAACAGGACTTGAACTTTAGACACAATTTAACATTGATTTATTTCCTGCACCATTTAATAATGCTCCACATTTGTCTTCATTCAGTGTGAAGCAAATGAACTCTCTAAAAATGAAAAAGTATAACTGAGCTGATTTAAAGATTATCATTTAATTTTAATAACACTGACCAAGTGAATTCTTCCATTAAAGTACCAAAGGCTGCAATGACCCTCAGACAGGAGAAAGCTGATTTTACAGGGTTGTTAATTTTTCATCATCTGGATGGAATGCTTCATTTTGACAGCCTTCAGTCTGATACAGTGTTTGACAGGAGATTCCGTTCTCAGCTCCTGTGAAATTTGCCTCTTTGTTTTCTCTTTCCTTTTCTGCAGCTTTTGCTTTCCTACAACAGCAACAGCATGTTAGAGCAAAATATATGACCATATGCAGTTGGAATAAACCCTTTCCAAACCCAGACAAAGAAACAAAATCTAGTTTATTTATTTCCTATTATGATTTCATTGGAACAATTAGAATTTGATGAAGTTAAGGGACAAACCTTTTAATTTGTATAAGAGATTTGAGACTGCATTATGCACTTGAATCTTTCCACAGCAGCAAACAAACCAAGGGTATGAAGATCTCCCTTTCACACAATGCATTTCTATCACTAATTATTCTCTCTATTATTCCTACCCTTAACCACATACAGCTTGCTTTTGCTCCTGTGTAGTATGGAATACCATGTTAAGGTAAAGTTTGCTACACAAATCTTTTTGTTGTTGAATCGTTCTGTGGTTCTATCATCAGCTGTTCAAATCATAGTGATAGTAGTCAGCAATTAAAACTATCTCATGTTATCTCCCAGAAGCTTGTTCCTAAGTTTCAAAAGCAGATTAACGATGTTTTAAAATAGTAAACAAATGACTTCTTGCTGAGTGTTAGCACTGGTTGCTTCCCCATACATTTACTACTGAACATTGGACCCATTGACTGCATGACCAATACAAATTTCACTCTCATACAGATTTTAATGACTAATAAACAGGGAGGTGCAACCATAATAAAGATCACGTGTTCAGCATTTGAGTCAGCGTTACACCAATAGTGGAAAGTTAAATTGAGCTAATTAAGTAACTTCAATTCAATGCCAAACTGCTAAAGAAAAACATTAAGAAACCTAAGGGAGCACGCAACATTGATCTAGACAATGGATTCTCTGAAATCAAGGTAATCTCTAACCCATATGCTGCCATATAGATGTTTGAATATAATTTGAGATAATTGTCTTACAAACAACTCAGGCAGCAGCAGTTTTATGAATACATCTTTGATACAGAGCCCTCCATCAAATCCTTGGCTGCATCCTGGCATATCACAAGCATCAGAGACAGCATTACAGTGCTGAACAGGCTTGGAGTCTTTGACATTGATTCTAGACTCCTTGAAGTCTCATTACACCCAGTCAAACGTAGTTAAGGAAACAACCTGCTTTTGTCTCTTAACTGATGAATCTGTGCCCTTCAACAATATTTGGAAAAAGCACAAAAATACAGAACATGAAAATGGCTTAAACATCAACAACTGTCAACCAAAAAAAACTGGAGCACTATAGTTGCCAGTGGTATTTCTAACATGTAGTCACTTTTGAAAAGGAATAAAGTTGAAGAATAAAAATTGGCTTTAATTTGGTCTGTTGTTGCGTTTCTAACCAGATTGGACTGAAAAATGGATTGTACACATTTAGTGATGAAGTTGCAATCATACTCTGAACATCAAAAGCCTCTCTCCTCCTCCTTCTCCTCCTGATGGAGGGTGTGGTGAACTAGATATACCTGTCTGACTGCTCCTGTGGCTCCTCCCACAGACCCTGCTGACTGCTCCTGTGGCTCCTCCCACAGACCCCTGTATAAAGGCGACTGTGGGCTGCTGCTCTCCCTCATTTTCCCCAGGATGTAGTGTTGTTTATTCTTCCAGTCAATAAAAGCCGATATCTCGCTTCCTAAGTCTCAGCGTGAGTTATTGATGGTGCATCAGAGGGCTCTATCTCAAAGATGTAACTGTAAAACTGCTGCTGCCTGAGTTGTTTGTAAGACAATTATCTCAAATTATTTTCAAACATCTATATGGCATGCATGTGTTCAGATTATCTCCATGTCTGCAGTATGCAGAATACCACTCAGGATTAAAATGATAGCTAAGGCAAAACAGTTTCTGGAAACCTAACATCATGTCCAGAGGAACATCTGTTTGAAGAAAAGGTAAACTATTGGGGCAGGAAATATAGAAACATGATTGCTTAAAATTTCCTCGTTAACTGCTGCAGTGACTGCGGTTGCAACTAGGTCTTGCAGCACAGAGAAGAGCAGAGATGACAGGACAAAGGAGGGATGGATATGGATCAGAGGGGGTAGTCAA
Source organism: Hemitrygon akajei (assembly GCF_048418815.1). Classification (NCBI taxonomy): domain Eukaryota; kingdom Metazoa; phylum Chordata; class Chondrichthyes; order Myliobatiformes; family Dasyatidae; genus Hemitrygon; species Hemitrygon akajei. The sequence continues at coordinate 104,001,258 of NC_133128.1, read as the reverse complement.
AGATTGAGTGATTGGTAGGCTTGGTGGTCTTGTCAGGAGACTTAGCAGAGGACTGATGGGAGGTGATACCTCGTGTGGTAAAAACACAGCAGAGCCCAGAATGAAAGCTGTGAGACCTTATCAGTTATGTATTATACTGGTCTGTGCCTAATGCATCAATGTAATAAAGGTTCAATAGATTGAATCTGTCCTTCCAATCTTGAATTAAATTGGTCTACTGAGTTTGGAGAATGAGAGATGAATGCAAGATTCTCAGAGAGTGTGACGGTGTAGATTCTGGGCCTCCTGTTGCCAGAGTGCCTGAATATAGTGATGAGCATAATTTTTTTTCATGGAGGGTTGTAAATCTTTAGAATTTTCTACTACACCAAGGGTCAAGGGTCAATTTTATTTGCCATATACATTTACACGAATTAGGAATTTGCTGTGATGTACTAGTTCGACATGCAACAAAAAACAATATTCAACAATGATAAGGAATAAGGAATTATATAAAGAACTAGAGGTAAGGATATGGAATAAAATGTGTGTCAAGACATAAATACCCGCATGCATTTACAATGGAAGTAGCATTAGAAACAATGGTTTAAAGCGTTTACACTGCAGTGTGGTGATTGACGTATGGGGGCGGAGCTGTGACAGTGGCTCGTTGACTACTTTCAGGGATGAGATAGACTTTTGGATCTTATATTGTAGGTGTCAGAAAGTGGAGCTGAAGCAATGGATCGATAATTGTTTTGACTGCTGGTGGAAGCTTGAGACACGGCTTACTCAACTCATAATGCTTGTGTTTTTTTCATAATTCCTTTAACTGTATGAAAGGAACCAAAAACAAGAGATGCCTTTCAGGACAATTTTACATGCCTTCAACTGACTGTTCACAAGGACCCTACTCTCATTATAAGTGAAAGATTCTCACTTCGTAACTATTTCATCCTGGATTGAAAAAGGAGAAAATATGCTTTAAAGTACTTACTTCATTTTATCACGTTGACCAGTCACAATTATCATAATTAAACCACACACTATCAAGCCCATGATGATTCCAAAAACAATCAGCCACACAGTGACAGGTGGCTCTGGGACTGGGGCAAACGTGGGGATGATACCCACAAACTCCAGTGTGTTTTCGTCCAGGGAAAAGGCGTTATTGAACCTGGCTTTGACCATTCTGAAATGAAAACAGAGTAGCATACCTTAAAAATTAATCTTTTATAAAAAATTAAATGGTCTTTTCTCTAAAAACACTGCCAAGCATACCTGATTGCTTTCTCCACATCTGTCTTAGGAAGAGGTTTTAATCCATTATATGGATCTGTCACCACAAAATAAAATGAGATCCTTTTTGTTTCCTCACAGACTGATACATCAGATACACTGTAAAACAGCAATGTGTACAATTTCAACATCTTCTCTATGAATAACATTTTTAATACACCTACCTTACCCAGGACAGTGCTGTAATAAGAGAAAGACTTTGCAGGTATACAAAGAGAATATATGAGAAATTGTCCATAATTAAGGACCTCCAGCACCCAGGGCACCCTTTTCTCACTGTACCATCAGGTAGGAGGTACAGAAGCCTGAAGGCACACACTCAGTGATTCAGGAATAGCTTCTTCTCCTCTGCCATCTGATTTCTAAATGGACATTGAACCCATGAACACTACTTAACTACTTCTTTATTTCTATTATTTTGCACTACTTATTTTAACTTAACTACTTAATAAACATATATATATAAGACCATAAGATATAGGAACAGAAGTAGACCATTTGGCCTATCGAGTTTGCTCCGCCATTCAATCATGGGCTGATCAAATTCTTCCAGTCATCCTCACTCCCCTGCCTTCTCCCCATACTCTTTGATGCCTTGGCTAATCAAGAACCTATCTATCTCAGTCTTAAATACACCCAATGACTTGGCCTCCACAGCTGCTCGTGGCAACAAATTTCACAGATTTATCACCCTCTGACTAAAGTAATTTCTCTGCATCTTTGTTCTAAATGTACATCCTTCAATCCTGAAGTTGTGTCCTCTTGTGCTAGAGGTCCATGGCAAATTTAGCCACAAATCCATTAATCCCATAGTCCAAATCATTGACACACATCATTAAAAAGCAGTGATCCCAACCTCGACCCCTGTGAAACTCCACTGGTAACTGGCAGCCAACCAGAATTGGATCCTTTTATTCTCACTCTGTTTTCTGCCGACCAGCCAATGCTCCACCCATGCTAGTAACTCCCCTGTAATTCCATGGGTTCTTATCTTGCTAAGCAGCCTTTGTGCGGGACCTTGTCAAAAGCCTTCTGAATCTACTGCAGCTCCTTTGTCTACCCTGCTTGGAATTCCCTCAAAAGATGGCAGTAGGTTAGTCAGGCAGGATAGTCCTTTCGGGAAACCATGCTGGCTTTGGCCTATCTTGTCATGTACCTCCAGGTACTCCGTAATCTCATCCCTAACCAACAATTCCAACAATCTCCCAACTACTGATGTCAGGCTAACAGGTCTATAGTTTCCTTTCTGCTGCCTCCCACCCTTCTCAAATAGCGGAGTAACATTTGCAATTTTCCAGTCATCCAGTACAATGCCAGAATCTATCAATTCTTGAAAGATCATTGTTAATGCCTCCGCAATCTCTCCAGTACTTCCTTCAGAACCCGAGTGTGCATACCATCAGGTCCAGGAGATTTATCCATCCTCAGACCTCAGCTTCCTGAGCACCTTCTCAGTCATAATTTTCACTGCACATACTTCACTTCCTTGACACTCTTGAATGTCCGGTACACTGCAGATGTCTTCCAATGTGAAGACTGATGCAAAATACGCATTCAGTTCCCCTGCCATCTCTGTATCTCTCATTACAATATCTCCAGCGTCATTTTCTACTGGTCCTATTTCTACCCTCAACTCTCTTTTACCCTTTATGTACTTAAAAAAGCTTTGACTATCTTCTTTGATATTAGTCGCCAGCTCCCTTTTATAATTCATCTTTTCCTTCCTAATGATTTTCTTAGTTTCCTTCTGCAAGTTTTTAAAAGCTTCCTAATCCTTTATCTTCCCACTAGCTTTGCCTTCCTTGCATGCCCTGTCTTTTGCTTTTACTTTGGCTCTGACTTCACTTGTCAGCCATGGTAGTGTCTTTCTTTCCTTTGAAAATTTCTTCTTATTTGGAATATATCTGTCTTGCACTTCCCTCATTTTTTGCAGAAACTCCAGCCATTGCTGCTCTGCTATCCTTCCTGCTAGTGTCCCTTTCCAGTCAACCTTGACCATTTCCCCTCTCATACCATTGTAATTTCTTTTATTCCACTGAAATACCAACATATTGGAATTTAGTTTCTCCTCAAATTATATACCTAACATAACTCAATTTTTTTCTCTATATTTATTTATCATGTATTGCATTGTACTGCTGCTACAAAGTTAACAAATTTCATGACATATTCCCGTGATATTAAACCCAATTCTGATCCTGAAATTGTAAGGCATGTTGCAACTGCTGTATCATATATTTAATATAAAAAGAAACACAATGGAAATGTTATATTTATTTTATTTAGAGATAAAGCATAGTAACAGGCTCTCCCAGCCCAACAAGCCTGTGCCACCCAATTACACCCATGTGGCCAATGTACCTACTAACCCGAATGGCTTTGGAATGTGGGAATATTAGAAAATTAAACATTGAAGATTTGTTTGATCTGAAAGGTTCTTCAGGCTACATTGAGGCTTTAGAATCCTAAATGCTTAAAAATTGTACTCTGCAATGCCAGAAAGAAACTGGTACATAGGAGAAGGGCCTTCTTTATCCAATTCTAGGCATTTTTCTGAGAGGATTATTACTGTATGTTTCCAGGAGGATTATTACTGTATGTTTCCAGGAGGATTACTACTGCATATTTCCAGGAGGATTACTACTACGTTTCTGGGTGGATTATTACTGCATGTTTCCAGGAGGATTATTACTACATGTTTCTGGGTGGATTACTACTGCATGTTTCCAGGAGGATTATTACTACTACATGTTCCTGGGTGGATTATTACTGCATGTTTCCAGGAGGATTATTACTACATGTTTCTGGGTGGATTATTACTACATGTTTCTGGGTGGATTATTATTGCATGTTTCCAGGAGGATTATTACCAGCCACTTATTGCCTATAGGCCTCTGTACCCTGCATTAATTTCCTGGCATCCAGCTTACACAAATAACAAGAGGGTGGCATATGAAAATACTTCACCAGTCTTCCTTAGAATGTAGGAATAGGCCCTTTGGTCCATGATGTGGTACTAAACTGCTAAATTAGCAATTAATTCCCCTACTGAATGAATCTGTTCAGTCTACACAATGTCCACATCCTACCATGTTCTGCATATTCCTGTGCTTTTCACAGAGTCTATTACACGTGCATTTTCTCTGAATCCATAGATGCTTTATTTGTGTTTTCTTGGTGCCAATCTATTTGTTTCGATACCATTCAACCTCATTCCTGTTGAGTGCATTGATCCTAAGTCAATGCTAGTCAATAATTCATAGGCAGCAATTCATTTGAGAAGCCTAACACATACCGAGATTGGTATACAGTTTATTGACTATGGCTCACAGTTTAATACCATCAGTCCTGATTAAAAAGCTACAGAACCTGGGCCTCTGTACCTGCCTCTGCAACTGGATCCTCACTTCCTAACCAGAAGACCACAATCTGTGCGGATTGAAAATAACATCTCCAGCTTGCTGATAATTAACACTGGTGCAACACAGGTTTATGTGCTTAGTCCACTGCTCTACTCTCTCTATACCATTGACTGTGCAGCTATGCATAGCTCAAACAGCATCGATAAATTTGCTGATGATACAACCATTGTTGGCAGAATTTCAGCTGGTGATGAGAGGGCGTACAGGAGTGAGATATACCAGCTAGTTGAGTGGTGTTGCAACAACAACCTTGCACTCAGTGTCAGCAAGACCAAAGAGCTGATTATGGTCTTCAGGAAGGGTAAGATGAAGGAACACGAACCAATCCTCATAGAGGGATCAGAAGTGGAGAGAGTGAACAATTTCAGGTTCCTGGGTGTCAATATCACTGAGGACCTAAACTGGTCCCAACATATCGATACAACTATAAAGAAGGCAAGACAGCGACTATATTTCATTCAGAGTTTGAGGAGATTTGGTTTGTCAACTAAAACACTGGAAAACTACAAATTACCATTGTCAGGGACCAGGGACGGGCTAAAGAACCAGCAGAAATGGAAAACGCACTGCAGTCTGGTATTACTAATAGTGTTTATTAGTAACTAAGCAATACAGTAATATAAATGCAAATATAATGAACAGGTTAGCAATTATATATATGGAAATAGGAACAAAACTAGGCTCTTTCAAATATAGGAGTAAATGAATAGTCTTACGATGATATGTAAGAAAGGTCAGTTCAATGCATGAGGTTGCTAATGTTGGTGAGAGAGAGAGATTTGTAATCCAAAGGCCTATGTTGTGAGAAGGTAATTATGTCAATATTCCAAAATAACAATAGCAGTAGGTTTTATCTCCGGACTTGTTCTACTCCACACACGAAGTATCACTGACAGTGATCTTCAACGAATATCCTTTCAACACAAGTGGTACCACACCCGAACTCAGCTATGGGTCATCCCAAAGTGGTGGCCACAGGATACTCAAACAGAATCCATGTATGGATGATCACCAACAGTAGCTTATCACTGACGTACCATCTTCAGGTGGTAAAACTACCAACCCAGGCAAGTATTATCACACACAGGTAGTTTTCACACAAGGTTACCCCAAACACACAACTGTGATAGCCACTTATCCAGTTCCACGACATACGAAATAACTCCTACAGTGATTTGCCACAGGGGTGCCTTTCTTCAGTGAACTACCACACCCAGACAAGGGTACACACAAGTGGTAATCACAAAGGTTTCCTCCTCACCACAGAACCCACTCCTGTGGATTAACTACGTGACAGTCACACCTTTGTATTCGAATGGAACTCAAACTCACCCTTACGGGCTACAGAGAAGAGAGTCCAAACAGTGACCTCTTTGTCACTAAATTTCTTCTGTTTCAAACCTTCTTCTCTCCTCTTCTCTTCCTTTAAAATCTCCCACTGTGACCATAATCAAGGTGACCGTTTTTCTGTGATAGAGTTATCAACCCAAGTCAGGGTTGGACACACAAATAACTCCCCACCGGTCGCACCTTTTCTGCACTGCAAGAGCCACTGATCGATTCTCCTGATCGATCCTCCAAAAACACACCTTCCTGTGGGCACAACAAGCTCATCCAGTGTCTAAAACTGTATGTGTTTGGGTCCAGCAAACTGCGCCACCCTTCTCTCTCTGTGTAAGAACTCACAAGCAGGCAGTGTCCTTGTGGAAATGTGAACAAACTGCTGAGAAACCATAACATCAACCTTCTGAGCATTCTTCTCTCTCTCTCTCTCTCTCTCTTAATAACAACTCAAACAGTGTCCAAAAGCCAGTCTCATTCTCCTGACATTTTAAAGTGATTGTCCACAGAAAACATGAACCCTAGGAGTACATAACACCATGAAGAGCATTCTGACTGGCTGCATCACCATCTGGTGTGGGAGGTCACTGCAAAAGATTGAAGTAAGTTGCAGAAATTTGTAAAATTAGTCAGTTCCATCATGGGTGCCAGCCTCCATAGTATCCAAGATATCTTCAAGGAGCACTCCCTATAGATGCTGCCTGGCCTGCTGTGTTCCACCAGCATTTTGTGTGTGTTGCTTGAATTTCCAGCATCTGCAGATTTCCTCGTGTAACACTAACTCAGTACTTTCTATTTCTATTTCTGCACTAATTTTAACTTAACTATTTAGCAGACATATAAATACTTAATGTAACTCATATTTAGTTAACAAGTAATTCATTGTACTGCTGTAAAGTTAACAAATTTCATGACATATGCTGGTGATATTAAACCTGATTCTGATATCTTCAGCCCTTCACCGGATTAGATTTTGTTAAGTCTCTGGAGCAGGTACAATTGTTTTTGAAGAGAATGGGAATGATGCAGAATGCTATCTGTTCAAGGTAAGATAAACCTGAGAGGAACTACCAGATGATTGTGCAATCTTACTGGCTACCAAGTATAGGTAATGCAAGTAATATACTTAGCTAAACAATGTTACAACATAGAATGTCCCTTTTAAATACTTGACAGCAGATCTTAAAGCGATTTGGAGCTGAAATGCAGTTAGGTCTGTGCATCTTATAAGATTATAAGATACAGGAGCAGAATTAGACCACACGCCCATGAAGACTGCTCTGCCATTCCATCATGGCTGATTTATTATCCCTGTCAAACCCATTCTCCTGCCTTCTCCTTGTAACTTTTAATGCTCTGATTACCCAAAAACCTCTCAACCTCTGCTTTAAATGTACTTAATGACTTGGCCTCCACAGCTGTCTGTGGCAATGAATTCCACAGATTCACCACTCTCTGGCTAAAGAAATTCTTCCTCATCTCTGTTCAAAATGGACGTCCTTCTATTCTGAGGCTGTGCCTTCTGGTCCTAGAATTCCCAAAAATAATAAAAATCCACTCCACCTCCATTGTATCCAGGCCTTTCAATATTCAATAGGTTTCAGTTAGATCCCCCCACATTCTTCTAAATTTCAGTGAGTACAGACCCAAAGCCAACAAAAGCTCATCATTAACCCTTTCATTCCCGGAATCATTCTCATGGACCTTCTCTGGATCCTCTCCATTGGCAGCACATCCTTTCTTAGATAATGGGCCAAAAACTGCTCACAATACCTCAAGTGAGATCAGACCAATGCCTTATGAAACCTCAGCATCACATCCTTGCTCTTATATTCTAGCCCTCTCAAAATGTATTTAATATTGCAGTTGCCTTCCTTACCACCAATTCAACTTGAGACCCTTTGCACCTCTGATTTTTGAATTTTCTCCCCACTTCAAAATTAAGTGTATGTCCATACCCTCCCCTGCACATTATTCCAACCATCTGCCACTTCTTTGTCCAGTCTCTCAATCTGTCCTAGTGTTTCTGCAGACTCCCTACTTCCTCACTGCTACCTACCCCTCCACCTATCTTTGCATTTTCAGAAAACTTGGCCACAAAGCCATCAATTCTATTATCCAAATCATTGACATATAATGCAAAAAGAAGAGGTCCCAATACCGACCTCTGCGGAACACTACTTGTCAGCACCATTTGCCAACCAGAAAATGTCCCCTTTATTCTCACTCTTGCTAATCAGCCAATCTTCTATCCATGCTAGTATCTTTTCTGTAATGTCATGGTCTCGTAGCTTGAACATCCACTGTCTCCCTTTTGTCTATCCTGCTTGTTATTTCCTCAAAGAACTCCAACAGATTTGTCAGGCAAGATTTCCCCTTAAGGAAACCATGCTGACTTTGACCTACTGCATCACGTGCCTCCAAGTACCCCAAAACTTCATTCTTAATAATAGACTCCAACATCTTCCCAACCACTGATGACAGGCTAACTGGCCTATAATGGGGGGCATGGTAGTGTAGTGGTTAGTACAATGCTTTACAGTACCAGTGACCATGGTTCCATTCCTGACACTGCCTGCAAGGTGTTTGTATGTTCTTCCCGTGACCGCATGTGTTTCCTCCAAAGACGAGAGGTTGGTAGGATAATGGGTCATTGTAAAATTGTCTCAGTATTAGCCTACGATTGAATGAGGGGGTTGCTGCATGGTGCAGATTGGAGGGCTAAAAGGGCCCGCTCTGCACGGGATCTCAAAAATAAATAAATAAATATTTCCCTTTCTTCTTCCTCCCTCCCTTCTTGAAGAGTGGAGCGACAGTTACAACTTTCCAGTCCTCCAGAACCTTTCCAGAATCTAGTAATTTTTGGATGATTAATCCTAATGTCTCCACAATCTCTTTAGTTTCCTCTTTCAAATCACTGGATGTTGCCCATCTGGTCCAAGTGATTTATCAACCTTCAGACCTTTCAGCTTCCCAAGCACCTTCTCCTTAGCAATGCAACTGCACTCACTGCTGCCTCCTAACATTCTTGAATTTCTAGCATACTGCTAGTGTCCTCCACAGTGAAGACTGACACAAAAGAGATCATTAAGAGCACCAAATTTCTTGGTGCTCACCTGGTGGAGAATCTCACCTGGTCCCTCAACACCAGCTCCATAGCAAAGAAAGCCCAGCAGCATCTCTACTTTCTGCGGAGGCTGAGGAAAGTCCATCTCCCACCCCCCCATCCTACAGGGGTTTATTGAGAGCATCCTGAGCAGCTGCATCACTGCCTGGTTCAGAAATTACACCATCTTGGAACGCAAGACCCTGCAGTGGATAGTGAGGTCAGCTGAGAAGATCATCGGGGTCTCTCTTCCCGCCATCACGGACATTTACACTACACGCTGCATCCGCAAAGGAAACAGCATTATGAAGGACCCCATGCACCCCTCATACAATCTCTTCTCCTTCCTGCCATCTGGGAAAAGGCTCCGAAGCATTCGGGCTCTCACGACCAGACTATGATACAGTTTCTTCCTCCAAGTTATCAGACTCCTCAATACCCGAAGCCTCGACTGACACCTTGCCCTATTGTCCTGCTTATTATTCATTGTAATGCCTGCACTGTTTTTGTGCACTTTACACAGTCCTGTGTAGGTCTGCAGTCTAGTGTAGTTTTCTCCGTGTTATTTTCTTTTACGTAGTTCAGTCTAGTTTTTGTACTGTGTCATGTAACACCATGGTCCTGAAAAACGTTGTCTCATTTTTACTATGTACTGTACCAGCAGTTATGGTCGAAATGACAATAAAAGTGACTTGACTTGACTTGACTTGAAAATACTTATTAATCTCTTCTGCCATCTTCTCGCCCACCATTACTGCCACTCCAGTGGTCCGATATCTACTCTCACCTCTCTTACTCTTTATATGTTTGAAAAATACTTTGGAATTCATTGATATGATTGGCTAGCTTACCTTCATGCTTCAACTTTTCTCTCCTTATGGTTTTTTTATTTGTCCTGGTCTTTGTTTTACTGCTGTCCTTGACTTCTCTTGTTGCTTCATATTCCATTTGGAATACTTCTTCATTTTTTGGATGTATCTGTCCTGCATCTTCTGAATTGCCCCCAGAAACTCTAGTTGAAACTAGCTTATTATAAAACAAATGAACTTTGTTCCTTTAAAATATTGTAAATTCACATGATAATGTTCACTGCACATTTTCAGATTGTGTTTGCTCCAGACATTATTATGACAGAAACTACAATGCTAAACCCTTAAAGAGACTATGTTACTGCATTCTGGGAACATAACAACTTAGGTAAATGAATCTTTTTATTGAGATACAGTACAGAATAGGCCCTTCTGGCCTTTCGAGCTGAGCTGCCCACCAATTCCCCAGTTTAATTGTCTTTAGACCATGGGAGGAAACCGGAGCACCCAGAGAAACCCACACAGACATGGGAGGATGTACAATTGCTAAACAGGCAATGGTGAGAGTTGAACCTGCCCCGCAGCTACAGTAAGCCTTTGGACGAACCACTATGCTATTATGCTGCACAATTATTATAAATAGCATTCTCCTTATCATAGATGGAGACCATTTAGTTCACTGAGTCGATGCTAGTTTTCAAAACAATTCAATTTCCCTGCCTAATTTTCTAGTTATTTTAGAACCACCAATTATAATCGGTGCCACCTGTTTGCACTTCTATAAAGAAAGTAAATAGTCTGAAGGTTACTGCTCTTGCCCTAGACAAACATCCAAGCAACTATAATTGAGACATTGTCAATTTCAGAAGCACATCCATGTAATTAGAGATTGGAATGGGAAAAATGAAGATGAGGGGAGCAAAGACAGTACAGGGATGCAAGTGGATTGCTGGCTGATAGCAACAAAACCACCTAAAAATAAAGCCCATTGCAAGAAATTGCTACCAATTTAATGTAGACCACATCCACACCCTGGTAACTCACATCTCCCACACCCACACCCTGGGAACTCACATCACCCACACCCACTCCCTGGGAACTCACATCACCCACACCCAATCCCCAGGGACTGACATCACCCACACCCACTCCCTGGGGACTCACATCACCCACACCCACTCCCCAGGGACTCACATGAACCTCACCCACACCCTGGGAACTCGCATCACCCACACCCACTCCCCAGGGACTCACATCACCCACACCCACTCCCCAGGGACTCACATCACCCACACCCACTCCCTGGGGACTGACATCACCCACACCCACTCCCCAGGGACTCACATGAACCTCACCCACTCCCTGGGGACGGACATCACCCACACCCACTCCCTGGGAACTCACATCACCCACACACACTCCCCAGGGACTCACATCACCGACACCCACTCCGGGGGGACTGACATCACCCACATCCACTCTCCAGGGACTCACATCACCCACACCCACTCCCTGGGGACTGACATCACCCACACCCACTCCCCAGGGACTCACATCTCCCACACCCAATCCCCAGGGACTCACATCACCCACACCCATTCCCCAGGAACTCACATCTCCCACACCCACTCCCCAGGGACTGACATCACCCACACCCACTCCCTGGAGACTCACATCTCCCACACCCATTCCCCCGGAACTCACATCTCCCACACCCACTCCCCAGGGACTCACATCACCCACACCCACTCCCCAGGGACTCACATGAACCTCACCCACACCCTGGGAACTCGCATCACCCACACCCACTCCCTGGGAACTCACATCACCCACACCCACTCCCCAGGGGATCACATCACCCACACCCACTCCGGGGGGACTGACATCACCCACACCCACTCCCCAGGGACTCACATAACCCACACCCACTCCCTGGGGACTGACATCACCCACACCCACTCCCTGGGGACTCACATCTCCCACACCCACTCCCCAGGGACTCACATAACCCACACCCACTCCCTGGGGACTGACATCACCCACACCCACTCCCTGGGGACTGACATCACCCACAACCACTCCCTGGGGACTCACATCTCCCACACCCAATCCACAGGGACTCACATCACCCACACCCACTCCCTGGAGACTCACATCTCCCACACCCACTCCCCAGGGACTCACATCTCCCACACCCACTCCCCAGGGACTCACATCACCCACACCCACTCCCTGGGGACTGACATCACCCACACCCACTCCCCAGGGACTCACATCTCCCACACCCACTCCCCAGGGACTCACATCACCCACACCCACTCCCTGGGGACTCACATCTCCCACACCCAATCCCCGGGGACTCACATCACCCACACCCACTCCCTGGAGACTCACATCACCCACACCCACTCCCCAGGGACTCACATCTCCCACACCCACTCCCCAGTGACTCACATGAACCTCACCCACTCCCCAGGGACTGACATCACCCACACCCACTCCCCAGGGACTCACATCACCCACACCCACTCCCCGGGGACTCACATGAACCTCATTCACTCCCTGGGGATTCACATCACCCACACCCACTCCGCAGGGACTCACATGAACCTCACCCACTCCCCAGGGACTCACATCACCCACACCCACTCCCTGGGGACTGACATCACCCACACCCACTCCCTGGGGACTCACATCTCCCACACCCAATCCCCGGGGACTCACATCATCCACACCCACTCCCTGGAGACTCACATCACCCACACCCACTCCCCAGGGACTCACATCTCCCACACCCACTCCCCAGTGACTCACATGAACCTCACCCACTCCCCAGGGACTGACATCACCCACACCCACTCCCCAGGGACTCACATCTCCCACACCCATTCCCCAGGGACTCACATCTCCCACACCCATTCCCCAGGAACTCACATCTCCCACACCCACTCCCCAGGGACTCACATCTCCCACACCCATTCCCCAGGAACTCACATCACCCACACCCACTCCCCAGGGACTCACATCACCCACACCCACTCCCCAGGGACTCACATCTCCCACACCCATTCCCCAGGAACTCACATCTCCCACACCCACTCCCCAGGGACTCACATCACCCACACCCACTCCCTGGAGACTCACATCTCCCACACCCACTCCCCAGGGACTCACATCTCCCACACCCATTCCCCAGGAACTCACATCACCCACACCCACTCCCCAGGGACTGACATCACCCACACCCACTCCCCAGGGACTCACATCTCCCACACCCATTCCCCAGGAACTCACATCTCCCACACCCACTCCCCAGGGACTCACATCACCCACACCCACTCCCTGGAGACTCACATCTCCCACACCCACTCCCCAGGGACTCACATCACCCACACCCACTCCCTGGGGACTGACATCACCCACACCCACTCCCTGGAGACGCGCATCACCCACACCCACTCCCCAGGGACTCACATCACCCACACCCACTCCCTGGAGACTCACATCACCCACACCCACTCCCCAGGGACTCACATCACCCACACCCACTCCCTGGAGACTCACATCACCCACACCCACTCCCTGGAGACTGACATCACCCACACCCACTCCCTGGAGACGCGCATCACCCACACCCACTCCCTGGAGACTCACATCACCCACACCCACTCCCTGGGTACTCACATCACCCACACCCACTCCCTGGAGACTGACATCACCCACACCCACTCCCCAGGGACTCACATGAACCTCACCCACTCCCTGGGGACGGACATCACCCACACCCACTCCCTGGGAACTCACATCACCCACACACACTCCCCAGGGACTCACATCACCGACACCCACTCCGGGGGGACTGACATCACCCACATCCACTCTCCAGGGACTCACATCACCCACACCCACTCCCTGGGGACTGACATCACCCACACCCACTCCCCAGGGACTCACATCTCCCACACCCAATCCCCAGGGACTCACATCACCCACACCCATTCCCCAGGAACTCACATCTCCCACACCCACTCCCCAGGGACTGACATCACCCACACCCACTCCCTGGAGACTCACATCTCCCACACCCATTCCCCCGGAACTCACATCTCCCACACCCACTCCCCAGGGACTCACATCACCCACACCCACTCCCCAGGAACTCACATCACCCACACCCACTCCCCAGGGACTCACATGAACCTCACCCACACCCTGGGAACTCGCATCACCCACACCCACTCCCTGGGAACTCACATCACCCACACCCACTCCCCAGGGGATCACATCACCCACACCCACTCCGGGGGGACTGACATCACCCACACCCACTCCCCAGGGACTCACATAACCCACACCCACTCCCTGGGGACTGACATCACCCACACCCACTCCCTGGGGACTCACATCTCCCACACTCACTCCCCAGGGACTCACATCACCCACACCCACTCCCTGGGGACTGACATCACCCACAACCACTCCCTGGGGACTCACATCTCCCACACCCAATCCACAGGGACTCACATCACCCACACCCACTCCCTGGAGACTCACATCTCCCACACCCACTCCCCAGGGACTCACATCTCCCACACCCACTCCCCAGGGACTCACATCACCCACACCCACTCCCTGGGGACTGACATCACCCACACCCACTCCCCAGGGACTCACATCTCCCACACCCACTCCCCAGGGACTCACATCACCCACACCCACTCCCTGGGGACTCACATCTCCCACACCCAATCCCCGGGGACTCACATCACCCACACCCACTCCCTGGAGACTCACATCACCCACACCCACTCCCCAGGGACTCACATCTCCCACACCCACTCCCCAGTGACTCACATGAACCTCACCCACTCCCCAGGGACTGACATCACCCACACCCACTCCCCAGGGACTCACATCACCCACACCCACTCCCCGGGGACTCACATGAACCTCATTCACTCCCTGGGGATTCACATCACCCACACCCACTCCGCAGGGACTCACATGAACCTCACCCACTCCCCAGGGACTCACATCACCCACACCCACTCCCTGGGGACTGACATCACCCACACCCACTCCCTGGGGACTCACATCTCCCACACCCAATCCCCGGGGACTCACATCATCCACACCCACTCCCTGGAGACTCACATCACCCACACCCACTCCCCAGGGACTCACATCTCCCACACCCACTCCCCAGTGACTCACATGAACCTCACCCACTCCCCAGGGACTGACATCACCCACACCCACTCCCCAGGGACTCACATCTCCCACACCCATTCCCCAGGGACTCACATCTCCCACACCCATTCCCCAGGAACTCACATCTCCCACACCCACTCCCCAGGGACTCACATCTCCCACACCCATTCCCCAGGAACTCACATCACCCACACCCACTCCCCAGGGACTCACATCACCCACACCCACTCCCCAGGAACTCACATCTCCCACACCCACTCCCCAGGGACTCACATCACCCACACCCACTCCCTGGAGACTCACATCTCCCACACCCACTCCCCAGGGACTCACATCTCCCACACCCATTCCCCAGGAACTCACATCACCCACACCCACTCCCCAGGGACTGACATCACCCACACCCACTCCCCAGGGACTCACATCTCCCACACCCATTCCCCAGGAACTCACATCTCCCACACCCACTCCCCAGGGACTCACATCACCCACACCCACTCCCTGGAGACTCACATCTCCCACACCCACTCCCCAGGGACTCACATCACCCACACCCACTCCCTGGGGACTGACATCACCCACACCCACTCCCTGGAGACGCGCATCACCCACACCCACTCCCCAGGGACTCACATCACCCACACCCACTCCCTGGAGACTCACATCACCCACACCCACTCCCCAGGGACTCACATCACCCACACCCACTCCCTGGAGACGCGCATCACCCACACCCACTCCCTGGAGACTCACATCACCCACACCCACTCCCTGGGTACTCACATCACCCACACCCACTCCCTGGAGACTGACATCACCCACACCCACTCCCCAGGGACTCACATGAACCTCATCCACTCCCTGGGGACTCACATCTCCCACACCCACTCCCCAGGGACTAACATCACCCACACCCACTCCCCAGGGACTCACATCACCCACACCCACTCCCCAGGGACTCACATGAACCTCATCCACACCCTGGGGACTCATATCACCCACACCCACTCCCCAGGAACTCACATCACCCACACCCACTCCCCAGGGACTGTCATGAACCTCACCCACTCCCTGGAGACTCACATCTCCCACACCCACTCCCCAGGGACTGTCATGAACCTCACCCACTCCCTGGAGACTCACATCACCCACACCCACTCCCCAGGGACTCACAACACCCACACCCACTCCCCAGGGACTAACATCACCCACACCCACTCCCTGGGGACTCACATCTCCCACACCCACTCCCCAGGGACTGACATGAACCTCACCCACTCCCTGGAGTCTCACATCACTTACACCCACTCCCTGGAGACTCACATCACCCATACCCACTCCCCGGGGACTCACATCACCCACACCCACTCCCCAGGGACTCACATCTCCCACACCCACTCCCCAGGGACTAACATCACCACACCCACTCCCTGGGGACTCACATCACCCACACCCACTCCCCAGGGACTAACATCTCCCACACCCAATCCCCAGGGACTGACATCACCCACACCCACTCCCTGGGGAATCACATCACCCACACCCACTCCCTGGGGACGGACATCACCGACACCCACTCCCCAGGGACTCACATGAACCTCACACACACCCTGGGAACTCGCATCACCCACACCCACTCCCCAGGGACTCACATCACCCACACCCACTCCCTGGGGCCTGACATCACCCACACCCACTCCCCAGGGACTCACATCACCCACACCCACTCCCTGGGGACGGACATCCCCGTCACCCACTCCCCAGGGACTCACATAAACCTCACCCACACCCTGGGAACTCGCATCACCAACACCCACTCCCCAGGGACTCACATCACCCACACCCACTCCCTGGGGACTGACATCACCCACACCCACTCCCCAGGGACTCACATCTCCCACACCCACTCCCTGGGGACGGACATCACCGACACCCACTCCCCAGGGACTCACATGAACCTCATCCACACCCTGGGGACTCAAAACACCCACACCCAATCCCCAGGAACTCACATCACCCACACCCGCTCCCCAGGGACTCACATCTCCCACACCCATTCCCCAGGAACTCACATCTCCCACACCCACTCCCCAGGGACTGACATCACCCACACCCACTCCCTGGGTACTCACATCTCCCACACCCACTCCCCAGGGACTCACATCACCCACACCCACTCCCTGGAGACTCACATCTCCCACACCCATTCCCCAGGAACTCACATCACCCACACACACTCCCCAGGGACTCACATCACCCACACCCACTCCCCGGGGACTCACATGAACCTCACACACTCCCTGGGGACTCACATCACCCACACCCACTCCCTGGGGACTCACATCTCCCACACCCAATCCCCAGGGACTCACATTACCCACACCCACTCCCTGGAGACTCACATCTCCCACACCCACTCCCCAGGGACTGACATCACCCACACCCACTCCCCAGGGACTCACATCACCCACACCCACTCCCTGGAGACTCACATCTCCCACACCCACTCCCCAGGGACTGACATCACCCACACCCACTCCCCAGGGACTCACATGAACCTCATCCACACCCTGGGGACTCACATCACCCACACCCACTCCCCAGGGACTCACATCTCCCACACCCACTCCCCAGGGACTCACATCACCCACACCCACTCCCCAGGGACTCACATGAACCTCATCCACACCCTGGGGACTCACATCACCCACACCCACTCCCCAGGAACTCACATCTCCCACACCCACTCCCCGGGGACTGACATCACCCACACCCATTCCCCAGGGACTCACATCACCCACACCCACTCCCCAGGAACTCACATCTCCCACACCCACTCCCCAGGGACTGACATCACCCACACCCACTCCCTGGAGACTCACATCACCCACACCCACTCCCCAGGGACTGACATCACCCACACCCACTCCCCAGGGACTCACATGAACCTCATCCACACCCTGGGGACTCACATCACCCACACCCACTCCCCAGGAACTCACATCACCCACACCCACTCCCCAGGGACTCACATCTCCCACACCCACTCCCCAGGAACTCACATCACCCACACCCACTCCCCAGGGACTCACATCTCCCACACCCACTCCCCAGGGACTCACATCACCCATACCCACTTCCCAGGGACTCACATCACCCACACCCACTCCCTGGGGACTCACATCACCCACACCCACTCCCCGGGGACTCACATGAACCTCACACACTCCCTGGGGACTCACATCACCCATACCCACTTCCCAGGGACTCACATCTCCCACACCCACTCCCCAGGAACTCACATCACCCACACCCACTCCCCAGGGACTCACATCTCCCACACCCACTCCCCAGGAACTCACATCACCCACACCCACTCCCCAGGGACTCACATCTCCCACACCCTCTCCCTGGAGACTCACATCACCCACACCCTCTCCCTGGAGACTCACATCTCCCACACCCTCTCCCTGGGGACTCACATCACCCATACCCACTTCCCAGGGACTCACATCACCCACACCCACTCCCCAGGGACTCACATGAACCTCATCCACACCCTGGGGAATCACAACACCCACACCCACTCCCCAGGGACTCACATCTCCCACACCCACTCCCCAGGAACTCACATCACCCACACCCACTCCCCAGGGACTCACATGAACCTCATCCACACCCTGGGGACTCAAAACACCCACACCCAATCCCCAGGAACTCACATCACCCACACACACTCCCCAGGGACTCACATCACCCACACCCACTCCCCGGGGACTCACATGAACCTCACACACTCCCTGGGGACTCACATCACCCACACCCACTCCCTGGGGACTCACATCACCCATACCCACTTCCCAGGGACTCACATCACCCACACCCACTCCCTGGAGACTCACATCTCCCACACCCACTCCCCAGGGACTGACATCACCACACCCACTCCCCAGGGACTGACATCACCCACACCCACTCCCTGGGTACTCACATCTCCCACACCCACTCCCCGGGGACTCACATCTCCCACACCCACTCCCCAGGCACTCACATCACCCACACCCACTCCCCAGGGACTGACATTTCCCACACCCACTCCCTGGAGACTCACATCACCCACACCCACTCCCCAGGGACTGACATCACCTACACCCACTCCCCATGGACTCACATCTCCCACACCCACTCCCCAGGGACTGACATCACCCACACCCGCTCCCTGGAGACTCACATCACCCACACCCACTCCCCAGGGACTCACATCTCCCACACCCACTCCCTGGAGACTCACATCTCCCACACCCACTCCCCAGGGACTGACATCACCCACACCCACTCCCTGGAGACTCACATCACCCACACCCACTCCCCAGGGACTCACATCACCCACACCCACTCCCCAGGGACTGACATCACCCACACCCTCTCCCTGGAGACTCACATCACCCACACCCACTCCCCAGGGACTCACATGAACCACACCCACTCCCCAGGGACTCACATCACCCACACCCACTCCCTGGGGACTCACATGAACCTCACCCACTCCCTGGGGACTTACATCACCCACACCCACTCCCTGGGGACTCACATCACCCATACCCACTCCCCAGGGACTCTCATCTCCCACACCCACTCCCCAGGGACTGACATCACCACACGCACTCCCCAGGGACTCACATCACCCACACCCACTCCCCAGGGACTCACATGAACCTCATCCACACCCTGGGGACTCACATCACCCACACCCACTCCCCAGGGACTCACATGAACCTCATCCACACCCTGGGGACTCACATCACCCACACCCACTCCCCAGGAACTCACATCACCCACACCCACTCCCCAGGGACTCACATCACCCACACCCACTCCCTGGAGACTCACATCTCCCACACCCACTCCCCAGGGACTGACATCACCCACACCCACTCCCTGGAGACTCACATCACCCACACCCACTCCCTGGGTACTCACATCTCCCACACCCACTCCCCGGGGACACACATCTCCCACACCCACTCCCCAGGGACTGACATCACCACACCCACTCCCTGGGGACTCACATCACCCATACCCACTCCCTGGGTACTCACATCTCCCACACCCACTCCCCGGGGACTCACATCTCCCACACCCACTCCCCAGGCACTCACATCACCCACACCCACTCCCCAGGGACTGACATCACCACACCCACTCCCCAGGGACTCACATCACCCACACCCACTCCCCAGGGACTGACATGAACCTCACCCACTCCCTGGAGACTCACATCTCCCTCAACCACTCCCAGGAGACTCACATCACCCATACCCACTCCCCAGGGACTGACATGAACCTCACCCACTCCCTGGAGACTCACATCTCCCACACCCACTCCCAGGAGACTCACATCACCCATACCCACTCCCCGGGGACTCACATCACCCACACCCACTCCCTGGAGACTCACATCACCTACACCCACTCCCCATGGACTCACATCACCCACACCCACTCCCTGGAGACTCACATCACCCACACCCACTCCCCAGGGACTCACATCTCCCACACCCACTCCCCAGGGACTGACATCACCACACCCACTCCCTGGGAACTCACATCACCCACACCCACTCCCCAGGGACTAACATCACCCACACCCACTCCCTGGGGACTCATATGAACCTCACCCACTACCAGGGGACTGACATCTCCCACACCCACTCCCCAGGGACTGACATCACCACACCCACTCCCTGGGGACTCACATCACCCACACCCACTCCCCAGGGACTAACATCACCCACACCCACTCCCTGGGGACTCATATGAACCTCACCCACTACCAGGGGACTGACATCTCCCACACCCACTCCCCAGGGACTGACATCACCACACCCACTCCCTGGGGACTCACATCACCCACACCCACTCCCCAGGGACTAACATCACCCACACCCACTCCCTGGGGACTCATATGAACCTCACCCACTACCAGGGGACTGACATCTCCCACACCCACTCCCCAGGGACTGACATCACCACACCCACTCCCTGGGGACTCACATCACCCACACCCACTCCCCAGGGACTAACATCACCCACACCCACTCCCTGGAGTCTCACATCACCCACACCCACTGCCTGGGGACTCATATGAACCTCACCCACTACCAGGGGACTGACATCTCCCACACCCACTCCCTGGAGACTCACATCGCCCACACCCACTCCCCAGGGACTCACATTACCCATACCCACTTCCTGGGTACTCACCTCACCCACACCTACTCCCCAGGGACTGACATCTCCCACACTCACTCCCTGGTGACTCACATCGCCCACACTCACTCTGCATAGGTTGAGCTGGTCTAAGAGGCTGTTTCAGACTTCCTGTGATTTATTGCCTCATAGATTTGCAGCTCTCTTGTCTATGGGAAATAAAATCTCTTATCAAGCAGAATTTGGCTATTGAAGAAAATGCCTGTGAAGGTTGTTCTATCCTGTAACTCTGTGATTCTCGCAACACACACAAAATGCTGGTGGAACACAACAGGCCAGGCAGCATCTATAGGAAGAACTACAGTCGACGTTTTGGTGCCGAGACCCTTCGTCGACCCTATCTAACTGAAAGAAGAGATAGTAAGAGATTTGAAAATGGGAGGGAGAGGGGGTGATCCAAAATGATGGGAGAAGCTAAGAGTTGGAAAGTTGATTAGCAAAATGGTTACACAGCTGGAGAAGGGAAAGGATCATGGAACAGGAGGCCTAGGGAGAAAGGAAGGGGGAGGGGAGCACTAGAGGGAGATGGAGACTCGACATTTCTCTGCCCTATACAACAGGTTGGCCGCACTCGGGCAAGCCATAAGCACTGGGAAAAGTGCCTGATCTGACGTAGGCTGTCTGGGGCTTCCATAATCCTCCATACATATACTCGAATTACGATTGAATCTTCAATCTAATTGACTTGATACAAATTCATTGTTTGCCTTTGTTATGATAACAGGATATACTGGAAGAAATGGGACAATCAAAACATAGTCCCATGATTCACCAACAAAGTACTCACTTGAATGGTTGGTTCATTAATTTTCTCATACCATACGCCACTGTCGCTTGAAAGTAGAACTGCTCATTGTCATCCCAATCATACTGTCATTGAACAAGAATTAAAATCATTAAGCCTGCATTCACATGCCCTACTTCCTATCTCCGCTTTCTAAAAGCAAACACAGGGAGTAATGTTTAACATTCAGCTCTGTCTGAAGCCACATGATTATCACTCTTCTGCTTCAGTGATTTTGGTACAGGGTAAAAGCTTCTCTGCACAAAAAGGGCCAGATTAAAAGAGCTGTCAAATTCTCATGGAATCACTTCCATTAGATGCTGTGATAAAGTTAATCTCTCATTTCAGGAATAATCAGTCACCCAGTCTGGCACTGACTGGCAACTCTACATATTTTAAATCCCTCAAGACAAATGGCTGGATAGGTAAACATATCCTAGATTCCTGGGTTTATAAATAAAACTCTGCTCAGCTTTTACTCTTCACAGTTATGTAATAACTTTTCAATATCTCAAACCTGTTCTACCATTAAGATATATGATGTGAATCTTAAATCTTAGCACCTGTGTAAGTCCCATTACCCTGACTGTGTGAGCATAACAATAATTTATCCTTAACTGTTTTGAAATTCAGAGTTAGATTTCAGGTTTAATTGTGTCTTTGTGAAGTTTCCATTTTTCTTTCCATCTAATCTGCTTCCTCACCAAAAATCTGAACAACCTACCTCCAAACTTCAGATTCTCACCAGAGAAAGATAACTCTCCCTATCTACCCAACAAACCTCAATCAGAATATAATAAGTAGAAACAGGACTCCGCGCTTGCTTTCTTCAGCCTCGATCGGGGAACATGCCTTATGATCAATAAAGTATGTCTATCTGTCTGAAAACAGGTTGAGTGAACTCGGCCTTTTCACCTTGGAGCGACGGAGGATGAGAGGTGACCTGATAGAGGTGTATAAGATGATGAGAGGCATTGATCGTGTGGATAGTCAGAGGCTTTTTCCCAGGGCTGAATGGATAACACAAAAGGGAACAGGTTTAACGTGCTGGGGAGTAGGTACAGAGGGGATGTCAGGGGTAAGTTTTTTACTCAGAGAGTGGTGAGTGCATGGACTGGGCTACCAGCAACGGTGGTGGAGGCCGATACGATAGGGTCTTTTAAGAGTTTAAGGGTCTTTGGATAGGTGCATGGAGATTAGAAAAATAGAGGGCTATGGGTAATTTCTAAGGTAAGGACATGTTTGGCTCAGCTTTGTGGGCCAAAGTGCCTGTATTGTGCTGTAGGTTTTCTATGGTTCTATGTTCCTTTTGAGGAGGTTAAAGCTAAACTACTACAACAATACATTTATACCCCATCGCTGGATTCCATGTTCCTTCTAAAATCCAGAAATTCTTTAACTTGAGACTTCACAGCCTTCCAAGGTAGAGACTTTCAAAGATATACCTATAAATCTTTAATTTCTTCTGTAATCCATGGTTGAGCCACTTCTTCTGTTGTACCTTTGTGCCTTAAAGCATTGTATCTATGCTGCAAATTGCATATTTTTAAAATGCTGGCATCTGCTTCTCTATTATCATACTCTTTCATGCTATTATTATACTATTATCATGCTATTAGCATGCTTTCATCATACTATTATCATGTTAATTATGCTATTATACTCTTTCATTATTATACTATTATCATACTCTTTCATACTGTCTACCCAGTTAGCTTGGCCTCATACTTTCATTGTTCGAATTGTTTTGACTGAAAATGCTATTTTCATATTGAAATAACTGTTAAAATTCTATCATTTAATGGTCACCAAGGGGCTCTTTAAAATTAGATACAGTTACTTAATTAAACTTTGTCATTGCACAGTTCAATCTAAAATAGCCTATTCCAGTATCAGTTCTTTAATGTACTGATCACAAAACTCATTTTGGATTCCAAGAACATTATTAGCATTTTTTTCCAGTCTGTAGTCGGTTTAAATCACCCATACTTTACATGTTATAACACATGTCTCTAATGAGGATGAACTTACGGCCTCATCTCCAAGAGCTGCCTTCAGGCTGATTCTTACTTTAAATGCATTTGGTGAATCTGAAATGAATGATAACGAACAAAATATCAAACTCACTCAGAAGCCGATTTTTTTGTTCAAAAGATGCCCCGTATTGGTGAATACAGTTACAAAACTATGTCAGCTTTCTTAAACTGGAAGTATTCTTAGCTGAGCGAGGAAGTTTTAGACTGAAATTTTACTCTTGAGATTTCTCCTAACTTTGCATGCAGTACTGCTGGATCAGTGCACTGGGGTAGGTAGCTGTGAATGAATTGTTAAAACATTGACCATTTCTTGTCTCAGAACTTTAAAGAAACCCATGGCCAAGGCGATGACACATGGCTGAAGATGATCAAGAGAGCTATGCTGTAGTTCCAGATAAAGTTTATCCTTTAAAGTTGCAAGAACAGATTATCTAGTCACTGCCATTACATGAACTATCTTGTGCAGACTGGCTCACCCTCGATCCCAAATGCTGTTATAAAAGTCTTTTAGATTGTCTTTATGCTGAGTGAGAAGAAGCTAAACCATACCAAGTCTACATAACATTGTAAGTTTCAGTCATTTCTGAATGAGATTTTAAATCTGATTTTGGCATTGCTTAATATATAACTAGATTTTAAAAATCTGAAATTATGTGATCCCAAAAGTCAAATAATAAATGTAATTGGCTACAGCAATGTATCACATAATTACATTGATATAAGCATACAAGATGGAAATTGACAAATATGGAGCTTCAGTAATATAGCATACCTTTCGAACAGATCTGACCCGATGCTGTGGCTCTAGACCCTGCAGCCATAAAAGGATTGAAAAGAATAAACAAAAGTACAAACCACATCTTCATAATGAAGGGCACTGAAAGGAATAAGCTACACAGGACACTACCCTTTGTTTTCTGTGGTAGATAGACTTCCACCAAAGATGGTTGCAAAAGTACTTCCTCCGGCTTGTACAAGGTTTAATTATTAAACTAGGATGATCTGGTAAACAATCTACGTATCTTCACAAACCTGTCTGTCACGACTGCAGACAGAATTGATTAAAATGTTGTTCTAGTCAGACTTGCAAAGGAAAGTCCAGTAAAAACTTTTCTGGACAATTGAAATTTTGTGTAGATCTACATAGAAATTAAAATACCTCGCAGTTTTCTTTCATTACTCTTTCATTCAAGTAATTCTTTCAAGGAGGAAATTATAACTAAAGCCTATTTTGTTCCTCTGGCACAGAGTCTGGCTCTGTGGCTCAGAAGGGTAGGGAAGAGGAAGTGGAAGGCAGTAGTGAAAGGGGACTCTATAGTTAGGGGTCAGACAGGTGATTCTGTGGACCCAGGAAAGAAACACGGATGGTAGTTTGCCTCCCAGGTGAAGAGTAAGAGGATAAGACGTGAAAAAATAGGACCTATCAAGTTGGACAGTGGGAAAGTGTGTATGGAACCCAAGGAAATAGCAGAGGTACTTAATGAATACTTTACTTCAGTATTCACTATGGAAAAGGATCTTAGTGATTGTAGTGATGACTTTCAGCCGACTGAAAAGTTTGAGCATGTAGATATTAAGAAAGAGGATGTGCTGGAGCTTTTGGAAAGCATCAAGTTGAATAAGTCGCCGGGACCGGATGAAATGTACCCCAGGCTACTATGGGAGGCGAGGGAGGAAATTGCTGAGCCTCTGGTGATGATCTTTACATCATCAATGAGGACAGAGAGGTTCTGGAGGATTGGAGGGTTGCGGATGTTGTTCCTTTATTCAAGAAAGGGAGTAGAGATAGCCTGGAAATTATGGACCAGTGAGTCTTACCTCAGTGGTTGGTAAGCTGATGGAGAAGATCCCAAGAGGCAGGATTTATGAACATTTGGTTAAGGTATAATATGATTAGGAGTAGTTAGCATGGCTTTGTCAAGGGCAGGTCGTGCCTTACAAGCCTGATTGAATTTTTTGAGGAAGTGACTAAACATGTTGATGAAGGTAGAGCAGTAGATGTAGTGTATATGGATTTCAGCAAGGTATTTGATAAGGTACCTCATGCAAGGCTTAATGAGAAAGTAAAGAGGCATGGGATCCAAGGGAACATTGTTATGTGGATCCAGAACTGGCTTGCCCACAGAAGGCAAAGAGTGGTTTGTAGACGGGTCATATTCTGCATGGAGGTCAGTCACCAGTGGAGTGACTCAGGGATCTGTTCTGGGACCCTTATTCTGTGATTTTTATAAATGACCTGGATGAGGAAGTGAAGGGATGGGTTAGTAAGTATGCTGATGACACAAAAGTTGGAGGTGTTGTGGACAGTGTGGAGGGCTGTCAGAGGTTACAGCGGGACATTGATAGGTTGCAAAACTAGGCTGAGAAGTGGCAGATAGAGTTCAACCCAGATAAGTGTGAAATGGTTCATTTTGGTAGGTCAAATATGATGGCAGAATATAGTATTAATGGTAAGACTCTCGGCAGTGTGGAGGATCAGAGGGATCTTGGGGTCCGAGTCCATAGGACACTCAAAGCAGCTGCGCAGGTTGACTCTGTGTTTAAGAAGGCATATGGTGTATTGGCCTTCATCAATCGTGGAATTGAATTTAGGAGCCGAGAGGTAATGTTGCAGGTATATAGGACCCTGGTCAGACCCCACTGTGCTCAGTTCTGGTCGCCTCACTACAGGAAGGATGTGGAAGCCATAGAAAGGGTGCAGAGGAGATTTACAAGGATGTTGCCTGGACTGGGGAACATGCCTTATGAGAATAGGTTGAGTGAATTTGGCCTTTTCTCCTTGGAGCGAGAGAGGATGAGAGGTGACCTTATAGAGGTGTATAAGATGATGAGAGGCATTGATCATGTGGATAGTCAGAGACTTTCTCCCAGGACTAAAATGGTTGCCACAAGAGGACACAGGTTTAAGGAGCTGGGGAGCAGGTACAGAGGAGATGTCAGGGGTAAGTTTTTACTCCGAGAGTGGTGAGTGTGTGGAATGGGCTGTCGGCAATGGTGGTGGAGGCGGACATGATAGGGTCTTTTAAGAGACTTTTAGATAGGTACATGGAGCTTAGTAATATAGAGGGCTATAGGTAAGCCTAGTAATTTCTAAGGTAGGGACATGATCGACAAAACTTTGTGGGCTAAAGGGCCTGTATTGTACTGTAGGTTTTCTATATTTCTATGTTTCTATGTTCATTTCCCTGAAGATCATTTGAAATGCATAGAACATAGAAAACTTACAGCACAATACAGGCACTTCGGCCCACAAAGCTGTGCCGAACATGT
The DNA here is from genome assembly GCF_048418815.1 of Hemitrygon akajei. Taxonomy (NCBI): domain Eukaryota; kingdom Metazoa; phylum Chordata; class Chondrichthyes; order Myliobatiformes; family Dasyatidae; genus Hemitrygon; species Hemitrygon akajei. The sequence goes on along the minus strand of NC_133128.1, from coordinate 103,973,731 downwards.
CCTTACCCAAGAAGTTATGTAGGGTTACCCATAGCTCTCTATTTTCTGAGCACGGTGTACCTGTTGAGGAGCCTCATAAAATATGAGCCTCATAAAACCTCCCTATCATAGCTGCTTCTACCACCATTGCCAGCAGCCCATTCCACGCACTCACCACTCTGTGTAAAAAACTTACCCCTTACATCTCCTCTGTACCTACTTCCAAGCTCCTTAAAACTGTGCCCTCTCGTGCTAGCCATTTCAGCCCTGGGGAAATGCCTCTGACTATCCACACAATTTCTGGATTATTTTGACCTCTTTTGGGGTAGGTGTGACCTGTACAAAAAGGATTTGTTGCACGTGAATCCAAGGGGGACCAGTATCCTGGCAGGGAGGTTTGCTAAGGCTATTGGGGAGAGTTTAAACTAGAATCACTGGGGGGTGGGAACTGAACTGAAGAGACAGAGGAAGGGGTGGCTGGCTTGGAGAGAGCGAAGATAGGCAGGTGATAGAGAAGGGATATGCTCAGACCGATAGTTTGAAATGATTCTATTTTAACTCAAGGAACCACTTCTCAGCCCAGTTTTGCATCCTATCAATATCCCGCTGTAACCCCTGACAGCCCTCCACACTGTCCACAGCACCTCCAACCTTTGTGTCATCAGCAAACTTACTAACCATCCCTCCACTTCCTCATCCAAGTCAATTATAAAAATCACGATGAGTAAAGGTCCCAGAACAGATCCCTCAGGCACACCACCGGTCACTGACCTCCATGCAGAATATGACCCGTCTACAACCACTCTTTGCCTTCTGTGGGCAAGCCAGTTCTGGATCCACAAAGCAATGTCCCTTTGGATCCCATGCCTCCTTACTTTCTCAATAAGCCTTGCAAATGCCTTGCTGAAATCCATATACACTACATCTACAGCTCTACCTTCATAAATATGTTTAGTCACATCCTCAAAAAAATCAGTCAGGCTAGTAAGACAAAGCCTTAGACAAAGACATGCTGACTATTACTAATCATGTTATACCTCTCCAAATGTTCATCAACCCTACCTCTCAGGATCTTCTCCATCAACTTACCAACCACTGAAGTAAGACTCACTGGTCTATAATTTCCTGGATTAAATGCATTAAAACAGAAATATTACTTACAATAATTTGTATATGCAGTTAATATTCATTAAAGCTGAAGAAAGTCTTGCTGGAAAAGTTGGCATATTCATAGTTTATCTTTCCCAAATGTAAGTTATTCAAAAAAATTGCAATGTGGAATGCAACACTTTCCACAATACAAGGCAGAGCATTCTACCAATGCAGAAGATTCTCTGTTTATTGGCATGAGATCAATGTTCCCTTTCTTACATTTCATGAGTAAACCATCTGAGAAGCCTTTAAACATTATACAATGGTGGGAGGGCACTAAACAAGAACCTTTCCCCAGCAAGTTTTTGTGCTGTTTGATCCAAGCTTCAGTATGTACACAAAGATGGCAGTGTATTCAGTCACTGCGGCCTCTCCGGGTCCAACCAAAAGTACAATTGTTTGTTTTGTACTTCTGATTTTAAAGGTTACAAGGCATTACTGGATTTTGAGGAAATCAAGTCATTCAAATCTACCCCTGTAGTGAGTTGCTCAATAGTGGTGGAACTGGATTGTGTGCTGTTTTGCTGCCTGCTGTAGCAACCCATGGCGAAGGTGTAGAAGCAGTGCACAGTCCAACAAATGGTGCAAACGAGTGTCTTGGACATTTTTCTTGGGATTGCAAGACCTAATTGTGCATTGGTAATGTAAAATACTGCAAATGTGGTTCACTGGTCTTTGGTGGGGGAGCTGTGTGGCCTCAGTTGTAGCGCAAACCAGGCCCTCGTGCCGTGGGATTGCCTGCTGCAAAAGCCCAGGAAGGAGAAATTGGAGGTGGTGTTACACGTTGAATATCCTGGCTAGATTGGGGGCTGGCCCTTCCCATTGGTCCTGCCCTCCATCAGTGGAAGATGAGCTGGATTGTGTTCACCTACGGCTACACCAACACTTGATTAGGACTGTTGTGTACAGAAAGCTAGCCCCAGGACAACATCAATCTACAGGTCAAGACTCTGACACTCAGGGACCAGGGCTAGAGTTCTATTTGTGACTGTATGTTTTACAGCCATCATAGTTATATGTCTGTGTGTGCTGTGCTGTCTATGGGTTTTGGTAATGTGCTTTGCACTTTGGGCCTGGAGGAACACTGCTTCATTTGGCTGTATTCATGGTATAGTTGAATGACAATTAAACTTCACCTGGAAGTTGAACATGGTACCACCCCCTGAAGTATACCAGCCTGCAGAATTCCATTGCGAATAGGCCGTTGCTCTAGAAGACAAGAATGCTTTGACCATACCATGCCCATGTCATTAAGAATAGTCAACATGGCTTTGTGCATAATAGGTTGTGTTTAACAAGGAGTTACCAAGAAAGTCAATGAAAGAGAGACAGTGGACTTTTATTCAAACAAGAGGACATGAGTTGAGAGTTAGGGGGCAAAAGTTTAAGGGTAACACGGGGGGGGATTTCTTTACTCAAAGAGTGGTAGCTGTGTGGAACAAGCTTCCAGTAGAAGTGGTAGAGGCAGGTTCGGTATTGTCATTTAAAGTAAAATTGGATAGGTATATGGACAGGAAAGGAATGGAGGGTTATGGGCTGAGTGCGGGTCAGTGGGACTAGGTGAGAGTAAGCGTTCAGCATGGACTAGAAGGGCCGAGATGGCCTGTTTCCGTGCTGTAATTGTTATATGGTTATATGGTTTATATGGACTTTAGCAAGGCCATTGACAAAGTCCCACTTGGGAGGCTGGTCATGTCAGAAAGAGAAATACTGAGAATACTTCACATCTGATGGCTAGATTCTTTGCTGTGCCTTCATCTTGGCTATGCTTTCTGCATATTTCTTGGTGAAGGCCTCATTTTTGCAGTACCTTCATGCAATTGAATCTGACAATGAACCATTACACAATCACCCAGTATTGGGGTCCCAGGCCCTGCATTGATGCCCAATGGCCATTTATCTGTCTGGGGTGGAGAGGAGGAAGTCTAGCGGGTCATATTGGTATCCAGGAGTTGAGTTGATATTTGTCCAGTAACAGCCATGGAAAGGAGATAGAAAGTATTTTTAGAAAACCACACTATTGTTTAGTCTTGATTATGGAAATGCAGCATATGTCTTTATTACTGCCATAAGACACTGATTAACAAAGTTACAGCAATAAAAGTTTATGCCTAAGCATATTTGCTAGTGTTATCAAGTAACTACAATGATGACAAGCAAAATACCAGTTCAGATTTTAGAATCTGCCAAGCAAGCAAATGGAGACCTCATAACTTGAAAAGTTATTTTATTGCAAGGGTTTTCTAGTAAAATCTGATGTGTATTTTATGAGTCCTCATTAAATCTCTGCTCAGATGTTCTGAGTCATAAAGAACTACAATCTCTTCTCATAACTAAAATTTGCCAGCCATTGCACCATCTTTGCGAATACCCTCTGTACCCTTCCTAACCCTATCACAGCTGGATCTTTAACTTCAAATACCCTCTGTACTCTTCCTAACCCTATCACAGCTGGATCTTTAACTTCAAGGAAGTCCCAAGGATCATTGTTATAAACTGTTCCAACAAAGTGATTCGGAGCAATATATTCCTGGGAAGTGACGTTGAGTGTTGGCAAGTTTCATTCGTAAATTTCTATTGGTGAAAACAAAGCTTAAATGAGGGAATTCTGGAAAAGGGAATAAGGTAGTTGGTGATTTTTTTTTTCAGAGGTAATTTTCATCTGAAGCACATAAATAGAATAGTTCAAAGGAGTTTCAGGACTGCAGGAGTACGAAGGCAAGGACTAGAATAAGGATGTTGCGGGTGAGGTCAAGAATTATTAAGTCTCTATCCAGACTAACATTCAGATTCCAGTCTGAATCCTTGTCAATGTAATTTTTGCTATTGTGATCATCTTCATCTCCACCTCACCTTTCCTTTGCACACTGTTACCATCGTTCCATCTGTTTCAGCTTGCTGCTGTCATAGAAACATAGAAAACCTACAGCACAATTCAGGCCTTTCGGCCCACAAAGTTGTGCCAAACACGTCCCTACCTTAGAAATTACTAGGCATACCCAGAGCCCTCTATTTTACTAAGCTCCATGTACCTATCTAAAAGCCTCTTAAAAGACCCTATCGTATTCGCCTCCACCACCGTTGCCGGCAGCCCATTCCACATACTCACCACTCTCCAAGTAAAATACTTACCCCTGACATCTCCTCTGTACCAGCTCCCCAGCACCTTAAACCTGTGTCCTCTTGTGGCAACCATTTCAGCCCTGGGAAAAAGCCTCTGACTATCCACACGATCAATGTCTCTCATCATCTTGTACACCTCTATCAGGTCACCTCTCATCCTTCGCTCCAAGAAGAAAAAGCCGAGTTCACTCAACCTATTCTCATAAAGCATGCTCCCCAATCCAGGCAACGTCCTTTGCACCTCTGCACCCTTTCTATGGCTTCCACATCCTTCCTGTAGTGAGGCGACCAGAACTGAACACAGTATTCCAAGTGGGGTCTGACCAGGGTCCTATATAGCTGCAACATTACCTCTTGGCTCCTAAATTCAATTCCACAATTGATGAAGGCCAATACACCATATGCCTTCTTAAACACAGAGTCAACCTGCGCAGCTGCTTTGAGTGTCCTATGGACTCAGACCCAAAGATCCCTCTGATCCTCCACACTGCCAAGATTCTTACCATTAATACTATATTCTGCCATCATACTTGACCTACCAAAATGAACCACCTCACACTTATCTGGGTTGAACTCTATCTGCCACTTCTCAGCCCAGTTTTGCATCCTATCAATGTCCCGCTGTAACCTCTGACAGACGTCCACACTATCCACAACACCCTCAACCTTTGTGTCATCAGCAAACTTACTAACCCATCCCTCCATTTCCTCAGTCAGGTCATTTATAAAAATCACCGAGTAAGAGTAAGATGTCATCAACATCTGATAGGCATTCCCAGTTTGTGTTAATTTTAAATTTTAATTTAGCTCTGTTAATGATGGATAAATACGTATGTAGCTTGAAAGTGGTGAAACTTTAAACTCTAATCCTGCTAAGAAACAGAAACTACAGAAAGTACGTCAATGTAATGTTACAGACAGACAGACATACTTTATTGATCCTGAGGGAAACTGGGTTTCGTTACAACTGCACCAACCAAGAATAGTGCAGAAATATAGCAATATAAAACCATAAATAATTAAATAAGTTAATCATGCCAAGTGGAAATAAGTCTAGGACCAGCCTATTGGCTCAGGGTGTCTGAGACTCCAAGGGAGGAGTTGTAAAGTTTGATGGCCACAGGCAGGAATGACTTCCTATGATGCTCAGTGTTACATCTCGGTGGAATGAGTCTCTGGCTGAGTGCACTCCTGTGCCTAACCAATACATTATGGAGTGGGTGGGAGTCATTGTCCAAGATGGCATGCAACTTGGACAGCATCCTCTTTTCAGACACCACTGTCAGAGAGTCCAGTTCCACCCCCACAACATCACTGGCCTTATGAACGAGTAAGGCCTGGTGTAGGGTTTTATTCCATTCCTGTCAGATCAGCGATGCCCCATGTGTCTTATTTGTAATACTGTACTGTCTAATGAAGCTATGAAACCATCAAGATTGCAGGAACTCTTCCATAAAAGGTACCCTGAAAAGGCTACTTATGGAATTACTCAGTTCCAGAAGATGAAAGAAGCATTTGAAAAACCTTGCACACTCGAGTCAATTGCTAAGAAAGTTAAAAAGGGCCTTGATAGTGGTTCATTGCTTCTTATAACATTTCCAAAATGATAGCAGAGTATGGAAAATCTCATACAATTGGTGAAAGATAAATAATCAGAATTGTTCACCACTGTTCCCAAAATGGATACCAGTATTTTAAAACTCAGTTCCTCTGTGTGATAACTCTGTAGCTTATCGTATTGACAAAATAAGTGAAGGCATTGAGTATCAACTATGCACAGAACTACAAAAAACAGCAATTTGGGACACAACTGGATGAATCAACTATGCAAGACAATGAGACATTGCTAATGCCATATGTATGGTTTATCAAAAATGGAAAAGTTTATGAAGAGATTCTCTTTCCGAAAAGTTAAAAACAAATATCAATGTAGAATCAATCTAGGATGAGCTCAAAATGTATATTGAGAATAAAAGTATTCAGAGTAGGAACATGATTTCTTGTGCAGCAGATGCGGCTTCATATATGACAGGTCACCATGCTGGTTTAGTGGCATTTATGAAAAAAGAAATTCCAAATCGGTTTGCAATCCATTGTGTAATTCATCGTCAACATCTCACAGCCAATAACCTCAGCCAGCAACTTTTTTCAAGCATGACTCTTGTAATATCTGCTATCAACAAAATTAAAATTCATCTATTAAATAGCAGAATATTTTGTCATTTATGCCAAAATAACAATGAAGAGTTTGAAGGCTTGCATTGGCTGTCAAAAGGCTACTGCTTGAAATATTTATTTGGCCTTTTTGACATTGTGGTTGAATTTTTGCTCAAAATCGACAAGAGCTTGGGAAACAAGATTAAACTTTTACGTGGAGAAGTGGCATACCTAGCTGATCTGTATGACAAAATGAACATTCTAAATATGAAACTGCAGGATGAGAATTTCAATTTAATCAGGTAAAAAGTGCAGTGTCCACTTTTTTTGGAAAATTGGAAATATATAAGCAAAACATTTGAAGAAGAATGTTCTCACAGTTTCTTTGCAGGGAGAGTATGGCACTCTCTTTCACAGATGGTGATTTGCAAGGGTACTGCTTATACCTGCAGTCAGTGAAGAAGAATTTTCAGAATAAGTGGATGAGCTTAGAGTGTGGATCAGTACTTGAAGCTATGATACTGTGGCCATTACAGAGAATTGGATAGCACAGGGGCAGGAATGGTTACTTAGAGTTCCAGGCTTTAGATGTTTCAGAAAGGACAGGGAGGGAGGCAGAGGAGGTGGGGGCATGGCACTGCTGATCAGAGATAGTGTCACAGTTGGCAAAAAAGGAGAAAGTCATGGAGGGATTGTCTACTGAGTCTCTGTGGGTGGAAGTTAGGAATATGAAGGGGTCAATAACTCTATCTGGTGTTTTTATAGACCATCCAATAGTAACAGGGACTTCAAGGAGCAGATAGGGAGACAGATTCTGGAAAGATGCAATAATAACAGGGTTGTTGTGGTGGGAGATTTTAATTTCCCCAATACTGATTGCCATTTCCCTATAGCAAGGGGTTTAGATGGGATTGAGCTTGTTAGGTGTGTTCAGGAAGGTTTCCTGACACAATATATAGATAGGCCTACAAGAGGAGAGGCTGTATTTGATCTGGTATTGGGAAATGAACCCGATCAGGTGTCAGGTCTCTCAGTGGGAGAGCATTTTGGAAATAGTGATCACAATTCTACCTCCTTTGGAGAGGGATAGGAACAGACAAGTTAGGAAAGTGTTTAGACAATAGACAATAGGTGCAGAAGTAGACCATTCGGCCCTTCGAGCCTGCATCGCCATTTTGAGATCATGGCTGATCATCTACTATCAATACCCGGTTCCTGCCTTGTCCCCATATCCCTTGATTCCCCTATCCATAAGATACCTATCTAGCTCCTTCTTGAAAGCATCCAGAGAATTGGCCTCCACTGCCTTCCGAGGCAGTGCATTCCAGACCCCCACAACTCTCTGGGAGAAGAAGTTTTTCCTTAACTCTGTTCTAAATGACCTACCCCTTATTCTCAAACCATGCCCTCTGGTACTGGACTCTCCCAGCATTTGGAACATATTTCCTGCCTCTATCTTGTCCAATCCCTTAATAATCTTATATGTTGCAATCAGATCCCCTCTCAATCTCAATTCCAGCGTGTACAAGCCCAGTCTCTCTAACCTCTCTGCATAAGACAGTCCTGACATCCCAGGAATTAACCTTGTAAATCTACGCTGCACTTCCTCTACAGCCAGGATGTCCTTCCTTAACCCTGGAGACCAAAACTGTACACAATACTCCAAGTGTGGTCTCACCAGGGCCCTGTACAAATGCTAGAGGATTTCCTTGCTCTATTCCCTTTGTAATAAAGGCCAACATTCCATTAGCCTTCTTCACTGCCTGCTGCATTTGCTCATTCACCTTCAGTGACTGATGAACAAGGACTCCTAGATGTCTTTGTATTTCTCCCTTACCTAACTTTACACAGTTCAGATAATAATCTGCCTTCCTGTTCTTACTCCCAAAGTGGATAACCTCACACGTATTCACATTAAACGTCATCTGCCAAGTATCTGCCCACTCACCCAGCCTATCCAAGTCACCCTGAATTCTCCTAACATCCTCATCACATGTCACACTGCCACCCAGCTAAGTATCATCAGCAAACTTGCTGATGTTATTCTCAATGCCTTCATCTAAATCGTTGACATAAATCGTAAACAGTAATTGGAGCAAGGGGAAATACAATGCTAACAGGCAGGAACTTGGAAGCATAAATTGGGAACATATGCTGTCAGGGAAATGTGTGGCAGAAATGTGGCAAATGTTCAGGGGATATTTGAGTGGAGTTCTGTATAGGTACATTCCAATGAGACAGGGAAAGGATGGCAGGGTACTGGAACCATGGTGTACAAAGGCTGTTGAAAATCTAATCAAGAAGAAAAGTTTACGAAAGGTTCAAACAACTAGGTAATGATAGAGATCTAGAAGATTATAATAAGGCTAGCAGGAAGGAGCTTAAGAACAAAATTAAGAGAGCCAGAAGAGGCCATGAGAAGGCCTTGTCGAGCAGGATTAAGGAAAACCCCAAGGCATTCTATAAGTACGTGAAGAGCAATAAAATGCGAGGGAATAGGATTAATCAAGTGTGACAGTGGAAAAGTGTGTATAGAACCGGACGAGATAGTGGAGGTACTTAATGAATACTTTGCTTCAGTATTCACTACAAAAAAGTACCTTGGTGATGTAGGGATGACTGATAGCAGACTGAAAAGCTTGAGCATATAGATATTAAGAAAGAGGATGTGCATCAAGGTAGTGTTGAGGAAGTAGACAGGCTGCAGAAGAACTTAGACAGATTAGGAAAATGGCAAAGAAGTGGCAGATGGAATACAGTGCCAGGAAGTATATGGTCATGCACTTTGGTCAAAGAAATAAAAGTGTAAACTATTTTCTAAATGGAGAGAAAATTTTAAAAAATATGAGGTGGAAAAACAACTTGGAAGTCCTTGTGCAGGATTCCCTAAAGATTAATTTGCAGGTTCAGTCAGTGGTAATGAAAGAAAATGCAATGTTAGCATTCCTTTTGAGAGGATTAGAATATAAAAGCAAGGACGTAATGTTGAAATTTTATAAAGCACTAACGAGGCCTCTCTTGGAGTCTTGTGTGCCATTTTGGGCCCCTTATGTTAGAAAAGATGTACTGAAACTGGAGTGGGTTCAAAGGAGTTTCATGAAAATGGTTCCAGGATTAAATGGCTTGTCATATGAAGAGCATTTGAAGGCTGCATTCACTGGAATTTAGAAGAATGAGGAGTGACCTTTTTGAAACCTTTCGAATGGTGAAAGGCCTCGACAGAGTGGATATGGAGAAGATGTTTCTTGTAGTGAGAAGAGTTTGAGACCAGAGGACACAGCCTCAGAATAGAGGGTCATCCTTGTAGAATGGCAATGAGTATGAATTTCTTTACCCAGAGAGTAGTGAATCTGTGGAATTCTTTGCCGCAGGCAGCTGTGGAGGCCAAATATTTATGTCTATTTAAGGCAGAGGTTGATAGATTCTTGATTAGTCAGGGGAGGCAGAGATACAGGGAAGAGGCAGGAGATTGAGGCTGAGAGGAAAAATTGAATCAGCCATGATGAAATGGCAGAGCAGATGTAATGGGCCAAATGGCCTCATTCTGCTCCTGAACCTTATGGTCTTATAAATAAATCTGAATCTGAGTTGATAAAAATTGGTGAGGGTCAAAGAGGAGATGTCAAAATTCTTTAGTCTCCTGTTGAAGCAGAGATAGTGAGCTTTGATTTTGTTCCTTTGTCTACTTTCAATCTCATCTCCTGAAGAATACCAGCCCCTAGCCACCCTCCTAATCCTGACCTGATCAATCCTGATTTCTGACCTCAAATCCCAAACTTTTCATCCTTCTTGAAGAATTTTCCACAATTCTTTCCGTTCTTCCTCTTCTGCACCCTCTCTGCCACTTATCTTCCAAACTTATATCCTCTTATTACTTGAACTCTCACCCTTCAGACTGTACCCATTTCTGTGGTCTAAACTCTTCTTAGCCTCACAGCTGGCAAATTCAGCTACTATTTCTCAATCTAGTTTCTGGAAACTAGAAAACTCTCAGCAAGTTGCATGCATCTATGAATAGAGAAACCAAACCAGAAGAGAAGTTGACTTTGATTCTGTTTCTACAGATGCTGCCTGACTTGTTGAGTGTTTTTTATTCAATCAAAGGATGTGGAGTTGGTAGGCAGAGGAAACATTTAATTTCACATCTCTTTTTGGCCTCGCTTCTTCAACTGCAACAGTCTTGAGATGTGTGTATACCCACAATGCTGTGAGGGAGAGAGTTCCAGGATCTTGTCCCAGCCATAGTGAATATGTGGTTTGGAAGACAACTTCCTCATGGTGGTGTTTGCAAGCTATTGATGCCAATTTCCTACTAACTAGTAAAGTTCATAGGTGCTGTCTGAGGAGTTTGCAGTGTATTACATAGATCCGTGTTTCCCAAACTTTTTTAGCCCAACAGCCCCCTAAAGCACCTTAATACTTGCCAACACCCCTAAAACACATTAATACTTGCCAACACCTCCCTAAAGCAGCTTAATACTTGCCAACACCTCCCTAAAATGCCTTAATACTTGCAACAAGGAACAAATGTTTGTCAGTGGCACAGGAAGTTCAGCAAGCTAGGCAAGGCAGATATTATGGATTCTTGCATATCTACACAGATGGTTCAAAAGATCCAGCGACAGGTCGTTCAGGTGTGTCTGGTTCTGTTCCAAAGTTTCAGAAAAGATTATCAGACAAAGAAATAGTACTCACATCTGAGATGATTGCAATTATTTTACCTTGGACTGGGTCAAAGAAGTATGCCCTAATTATGTACTTCTGTGGTCTGATTCATTTTTGGTCTTGACATTTATTAAAACAGGTACTTCAAACTGTAGGCCAGACATTCTTCTTGGGATTAGGTAACATCTGTTGAGGCTGCAGGGTCTTGGCCTGGGTATACATTTCATATGGGTTCCTGTCCATGTTGGGGTGGAAGGAAATGAGGTGGCAGACATTCTTGCCAAGTAATCACTTATAATTAAGGATATAAATGCAGTGGTGCCTTTGCATTAGGTGGAGGTGAAAGCCATAATTAATAAGTCTACTCAATCACTGTGGCAACAAAGTTAGGATAAGGAAAAGAAAGGATGGCATTTATATAAAATTCAGAGGATGGTGGGAACTCAACTGGGAGATGGGTATAAAGGTGAGAAGTTATACTTACATGTTTACAGAGTGGACAAACAAGGTTGAATTCAGAATTAATAAGCATGATACGGGCATCTGTAGGGTGTGCACGTGTCAAGAAATGGTACAGTTTGAATGCAGGTGCAAAGCAAACATCTAATTGCTAAATTGAGTTCTTTGGGCCAGGCACAGTTTAATATGGAAAGTTTGTTAGGATATCACTGTCATTGTAATGTATATAAATACGTACTTGCCTTTCTGAAAAGTATTAGACTTTTTGATATCATTTGGTTTTATTGGTGGGGAGCACGAAGTGGATACAATTCCTGTCTCTTTACTCCACACTCTAAATCAGTTGGTGATGGTAACACACCTTAAGTTGGTCTCCCAACCACCACAAGAAGAAGAGGGAAGTAAAATGAAACTAAGACAGACATCTCCCGGCTCAGTGTTTTTCTTTCAATTAGATTTATGTTTTGTTGTTACAAAAGATACAGTAACTGTGGTGACAAGTAATTGAACCCGAAATAACTGCCTACCTGTTGAAGCACAGCAAGACGCTTGAGTTAAACAAAAAGCGCAGCAAGGCATTTGGGTTTTTAAAAAAGCACAGAGTGCTTTCTTTGCAAGAGGAGTAAACAGGTAAGTTTAAAAAAAGGCAGAAAATGGATGAATTCATGCATTCATAAAGATAAGGTACTGGATGATACTAATCATAAATTTAAAAAACAGAAACAGCGGGCTACATTGGAAAATAGATACATTCCACAAGAGATAACTGCATATTCTATACTGCATGAATTGAGCAATATTTTAAAGTAAATGCAATAGCCAATGAGAAATGAGTACCAATTTTGCTGAGTGTAGTAGATGGAAGAGCATACAGTTTCCTTAGAACTTCGACTGCTCCAACCAATCCAGCCGAAAGAAACTTTGCTTATACTGTGAAAGCAATGCAGGAACATTTAGAACTGAAACCATTGTTGATTGCAGAATGTTTTATGTTTTATAAGCAGACTCAAAAGACAGGAAATTCCATTTTAGCTTACTTGGCTGAATTGAAGAGATTGTCTGAGCATTGTTAGTTCATTCATGGGCTCAATGATGCACTGAGAGATCATTTAGTATGTGAAATCTTGCAAGAAAGCATTCAAAAACAGCTACTAACTGAAATACAAAAATTTAAAAGAGCAGTTGAAATAGCTGTATCAATGGAAACAGCAGCCAGAGGTGGAATTGATTTACATTCAGGAATAAAAGTAAGTGTGAACAAAATTTCAGCATCTAAACAGAAAATGGCCTGACTGAACAAATTGTGTTACCATTGTGGCAGGGGCTCACATACACCAGACCAATGCATGTTTAAAGGCAAAACTTGCAGGAAATTCAACAAAATAGGACACATACAAAGAGCAATTTTGGGCAGACAAAAATAAGTGGACTGCACAGGGAAGAAAAGATTAAGAGTCAAGTTGCAGTTTCAAAACTTGAGCACTAATCTGCATGCTCTTAATGAAGAGATCTGATAATTATAAGTGACACGAGACTGAGTAGCCTTGAGATTTACAGCATGAAGACTAACAATAGATAAGCAATATGGTTTACTTCAGAAGTGAATGATAAATTAAGTAAAATGGAATTGGACGCTGGCTTGGCTGTTTCAGTCATTTCACAAAATTAGTATGAATGGCATTTCAAAGATGCTAAACTGAAGCCTGCAGATATCCAACCAAGAAATTAGTCTGGAGAAAAGGTAACTTCTTTGGGAATGGCATTTGTAACAGTGAAATACAAGTCTCATTGGGCTTGTACGTGGCAAAAACAGAAGGGCAGCATTGTGCATATGACAACTTGATTGGAGATCCATCCACTATTTGCATGCCACATCCCCTGAAATGGAGTCAACTGAAAGCAGATTAAGAAAGATACTGGATGATGCCACAGCAATGTTCAAGGATGGCACTGGAAAATTCAAACACATAAAGGGTAAAATAGTGTTAAATGAAAATGCCGCACACAAGTTTTAAAAAGTGTATCCCATTCCTTCTACTATCTGTGATAAAGTAGGCAGTGAGCTAATTGCATGGAGGCTGAAGGAATTCTTTCTAAGGTTGATTAAAGCTCATGGGCAACACCAGTGGTCCCAGTAGCAAAGGAAAATGGGTCTGTTAGGATCTGTGGTGATTTTAAGGTCACCATGAACCAGATACCCTCTGTAGATCAATACCCTCTATCCAAGATGTCTTTGATATAGAGGATATCTTTGAAAAACTTTCTAGAGGGAACCACCTCAGCAAAGTGGATAGCAGAGGCCTACCTACAGATGGAGATGGAAGAAGAGTCCAAAGTGTTTTTCACCAGAAGCACTCAAAGGGCTTTATCACTACAATAGATTTATTTTTGGAGAAGCTTCTGAACCTGCACTCTGGCAGAAAACTACAGACCAGGTGCTGCAAGGCTGCCCAGGCACCCAGTGTTATCTGGAAGATATCATTGTTACCAGTGAGGATGACAAGGAACATGTATAAAATCTCAAGACTGTGGTAAAAAGATTATAATATTGTGGGCTCAGAGCATGATGCAACAAGTTTGAATTCTTCATACCAAGCATTGCTTTCTGTGGTCACACAGTTGAGGCACAAGATTTACACAAGTATGCTAAGAAAATTCAAGCAGTGGTGGATGCCCCAAGGCCAAAGGATGTGTCACAGTTGCAGTCTTTTTTAGGATTTGTCAATTACTATAACCGGTTCCAGACAAACCTGGCTACTGTGCTCCACCCCTTGAACTCATTACTACAGATTGGGAACAAATTGCAATGGACAAAACAGTGTGAGGTAGCTTTCCAAAATGTAAAGGAACTGGTTACATCAGACACTGTACTCACACCTTATAATCAACACTGTCCAGTGAAACTTGCCTGTGACAACTCACCTTATGGTAAAGGTGCAGTGACAGAATTAAATGCCCCATAGCCTTTGCATCACATTCCCTTACTGTTGCAAAGAGAAGTTACGCACAGATTGACAGAGAAGCCTTGAGTCTGGTTTGGGATGTAAAACGTTTGAAAGAGAGTTTACCCTCATTACTGATCATCAACCACTAGTGTCCATTTTCAACCCACAGAAAGGTGTTCTACCAACAGCAGCAGCATAAGTGCAGAGATGGGCTATGTTTCTTGGAACACACAATTACAAGATTGAATTCAAGAGGACAACTAATCATAGAAAAGCTGATGGATTGTCCCTTTTACCCTTGGAAAAGGAAATACCTGAAAAAATTACAAAAGAGGACTCTCCTCTTGACATACAGTAATTCTCCCTAATGGAAATCAAAGTTTCCCTATTACGGCAGAAATAGGGAAACCAGAAAAAACTATCTCGGGTCTACATGGCCACCCAAAATGGCTGGAATGTGCAGGTGAAATCCCAGTTCCCTATTTTTACCAGCACCAGGATGAACTTCCCTTTGACGGAAGTTGTCTTATGTGGGGATTGAGAGTATACCATCCAAGCTGAGAGCTGAAGTGTTGGAGGAGCTACACGTGTGGTCATCTAGGCATGAACAAAATGAAAGCATTGGGTGGAAGCTTTGTCTGGTGGCCTGGGATAGATCAGCAGATCGAGAAGCTTGCCATGCAATGTTTGGGATGCCAACATGTCCAGAAGAAAGGTGTCCAGAGCTGTTAGACTCCCTGCAGTGAACTCCTGCAACCACCAAAAAGGAAGCTGCGGCACCTAAGATTCTGTGCTCTGTGTTTTTCTTTCAATTAGTATTATAGAAACACAGAAAACCTACAGCACAATACAGGCCCTTTGGCCCAGAAAGCTGTGCCGAACATGTACTTACTTTAGAAATTACCTAGTGATACGCAAAGCCCTCTATTTTTCTCAGCTCCATGTACCTATCCAGGAGTCTCTTAAAAGACCCTATCGTATCTGCCTCCACCACTGTTGACGGCAGCCCATCCCACGCGCTCACCACTCTCTGTAAAAATCTTACCCTTGACATCTCCTCTGTAGCTACTTCCAAGCAGCTTAAAACTGTGCCCTCTAGTTCTAGCCATTTCAGCCCCAGAAAAAAAGCCTCTGACTATCCACATGATCATCTTATACACCTCTATCAGGTCACCTCTCATCCTCCGCCACCCCAAAGAGAAAAGGCCAAGTTCACTCAATCTATTCTCACAAGGCATGCTCCCCAATCCAGGCAACATCCTTGTAAATCACCTCTGCACCTTTTCTATAGTTTCCACATTCTTCCTGTAGTGGGGCAACCAGAACTGAGCACAGTACTCCAAGTCGGGACTGAACACTGTCCTATATACCTGCAACATTACCTCTTGGCTCTTAAACTTAATCCCAAGGTGATGAAGGCCAATGCATCATATGCCTCCTTCCCACAGATTCAACCTGCGTAGCAGCTTTCAGCATCCAATGGACTCAGACCCCAAGATCCCTCTGATCCTCCACGTTGCCAAGAGTCTTACCATTAATACTATATTCTGCCATCATACTTGACCTACCAAAATGGACCACTTCACACATATAACAATTTCAGCATGGAAACAGGCCATCTCAGCCCTTCTAGTCTGTGCCAAATGCTTACCCTCATTTATCCTGGTTGAACTCCATCTGCCACTTCTCAGCCCAGTTTTGCCTCCTATTGATGTCCCACTGTAACCTCTGACAGCCCGCCACACTATCCACAACACCCTCAACCTTTGTGTCATTAGCAAATTTACTAACCCATCCCTCCACCTACTCATCTAGGTGATTTATAAAAATCACGAAGTGGTCCCAGAACAGATCCCTGAGGCAAACCACTGGTCACCGACCACCCGTCTAGAACCACTCTTTGCCTTCTGTGGACAAGCCAGTTCTGGATCCACAAAGCAATTTCCCCTTGGATCCCATGCCTCCTTACTTTCTCAATAAGCCTTGCATGGGGTACCTTATTAAATGCCTTGCTGAATCCATATCTACTACATCTACTACTCTACCTTCATCAACATATTTAGTCACTTCCTCAAAAAATTCAATCAGGCTCGTAAGGCATGACCTGCCTTTGACAAAGCCATGCTGACTATTCCTAATAATATTATGCCTCTCCAAATGTTCACAAATCCTGCCCCTCAGATCTTTTCCATCAATTTACTAACCACTGAAGTAAGACTCACTGGTCTATAATTTCCTGGGCTATCTCTACTCCCTTTCTTGAAGAAGTGAACAACATCTGCAACCCTCCAATCCTCTGGAACCTCTCCTGTCCCCATTGATGATGCAAAGATCATTGCCAGAGGCTCAGCAGTCTCCTCCCTCACCTCCCACAGTAGCCTGGGGTACATCTCGTCCAGTACCAGAGACTTATCTAACTTGATGCTTTCCAAAATCTCCAGCACATCCTCTTTTTTAATGTCTATATGCTCAAGCTTTTCAATCCACTATAACTCATCCCTACAATAGCCAAGATCCTTTTCCATAGTGAATACTGAAGCAAAGTATTCATTAAGTACCTCTGCTACCTCCTACGGTTCCGTACACACTTTTCCACTGTCAAACTTGATTGGTTCTATTCTCTCATGTCTTATCCTCTTGCTCTTCACATACTTGTAAAACACCTTGGGGTTTTCTTTAATCCTTCTTGCCAAGGCCTTCTCATGGCTCCTTCTGGCTCTCCTAATTTCATTCCTACGCTCTTTATGCCAACCTTATAATCTTCCAGATCTCTATCATCACCTACTTGTTTTAACCTTTCGTAACGTTTCCTTGTCTTCTTGACTAGGTTTTCAACAGCCTTTGTACACCATGGTTCCTACCCTACCAACCATCTTTTCCCTGTCTCATTGGAATGTACCTATACAGAAGTCAATGCAAATATCCCCTGAATATTTGCCACATTTTTGCTGTACATTTCCCGGAGAACATCTGTTTCCAATTTATGCTTCCAAGTTCCTGCCTGATAGCCTCATATTTCCCCTTACTCCAATTAAATGCTTTCCTAACCTGTCTGTTCCTATCCCACTCCAATGCTATGGTAAAGGAGATAGAATTGTGATCACTATCTCCAAAATGCTCTCTCACTGAGAGACTTGACACCTGACCCGATTCATTTCCCAATAGCAGATCAAGTACAGCCTCTCCTCTTGTAGGCTTATCTACATATTATAACCATATGACAATTACAGCACGGAAACAGGCCATCTTGGCCCTTCTAGTCCATGCCGAACGCTTACTCTCACCTAGTCCCACCGACCTGCACTCAGCCCATAACCCTCCATTCCTTTCCTATCCAATCCAATTTTACCTATCTAATTTTACTTTAAATGACAATATTGAACCTGCCTCTACCACTTCTACTGGAAGCTTGTTCCACACAGCTACCACTCTCTGAGTACAGAAATTCCCCCTCGTGTTACCCCTAAACTTTTGCCTCCTAAGAGATTGCTGAACCTCTGGCTAGGATCTTTATGTCCTTGTTGTCCATGGGAATGGTACCAGAGGATTGGAAGGAGGTGAATGTTGTCCCATTGTTCAAAAAAGGTAATAGGGATAGTCCAGATAATTATAGACCAGTGAGCCTTACGTCTGTGGTGGGAAAGCTGTTGGAAAAGATTCTTAGAGATAGGATCTATGGGCATTTAGAGAATCATGGTCTGATCATAGACAGTCAGCATGGATTTGTGAAGGGAAGATCGTGCCTAACAAGCCTGATAGAGTTCTTTGAGGAGGTGACCAGGCATATAGATGAGGGTAGTGCAGTGGATGTGATCTACATGGATTTTAGTAAGGCATTTGACAAGGTTCCACACGGTAGGCTTATTCAGAAAGTCAGAAGGCATGGGATCCAGGGAAGTTTGGCCAGGTGGGTTCAGAATTGGCTTGCCTGCAGAAGGCAGAGGGTCATGGTGGAGGGAGAACATTCAGATTGGAGGGTTGTGACTAGTGGTGTCCCACAAGGATCTGTTCTGGGACCTCTACTTTTTGTGATTTTTATTAACAACCTGGATGTCGGGGTAGAGGGGTGGGTTGGCAAGTTTGCAGATGACACAAAGGTTGGTCATGTTGTAGACAGTGTAGGGGATTGGCAAAGATTCCAGAAAGACATTGACAGGATGCAGAAGTGGGCTGAGAAGTGGCAGATGGAGTTCAACCCGGAGAAGTGTGAGGTGGTACACTTTGGAAGGACAAACTCCAAGACAGAGTACAAAGTAAATGGAAGGATAGTTGGTAGTGTGGAGGAGCAGAGGGATCTGGGGGTACATGTCCACAGATCCCTGAAAGTTGCCTCACAGGTAGATAGGGTAGTTAAGAAAGCTTATGGGGTGTTAGCTTTCATAAATCGAGGGATAGAGTTTAAGAGACGTGATGTAATGATGCAGCTCTATAAAACTCTAGTTAGGCCACATTTGGAGTATTGTGTCCAGTTCTGGTCGCCTCAGTATAGGAAGGATGTGGAAGCATTGGAAAGGGTACAGAGTAGATTTACCAGGATGCTGCCTGGTTTAGAGAGTATGGATTATGATCAGAGATTAAGTGAACTAGGGCTTTACTCATTGGAGAGAAGGAGGATGAGAGGAGACATGATAGAGGTGTACAAGATATGAAGAGGAATAGACAGAGTGGACAGCCAGTGCCTCTTCCCCAGGGCACCACTGCTCAGTATAAGAGGACATGGCTTTAAGGTAAGGGGAGGGAAGTTCAAGTGGGATATTAGAGGAAGGTTTTTCACTCAGAGAGTGGTTGGTGCGTGGAATGCACTGCCTAAGTCAGTGGTGGAGGCAGATACACTAGTGAAGTTTAAGAGACTACTAGACAGGTATATGGAGGAATTTAAGGTGGGGGGGTTATATGTAAGGCTGGATTTGAGGGTCGGCACAACATTGTGGGCCGAAGGGCCTGTACTGTGCTGTACTATTCTGTTCTATGTTCTATGTTCTAATTCTCAACTCATGTCCTCTTGTTTGAATCTCCCCTACTCTCACTGGAAAAAGCCTATCAACGTCAACTCTATCTATCCCCATAATTTTAAATACCTCTATCAAGTCCCCCCTCAACCTTCTATGCTCCAAAGAATAAAGACCTAACTTGTTCAATCTTTCTCTGTAACTTAGGTGCTGAAACCCAGGTAACATTCTAGTAAATCTCCTCTGTATCCTCTCTATTTTGTTGACATCTTTCCTATAACTCGGTGACCAGAACTGTACACAACACTCCAAATTTGGCCTTACCAACGCCTTGTACAATTTTAACATTACATCCCAACTCCTATACTCAATGCTCTGATTTATAAAGGCCAGCATACCAAAAGCTTTCTTCACCACCCTATCCACATGAGATTCCACCTTCAGGGAACTATGCACCATTATTCCTAGATCACTCTGTTCTACTGCATTCTTCAAAGCCCTACCATTTACCATGGTTGTCCTATTTGGATTATTCCTACCAAAATGTAGAACCTCACAATTATCAGCATTAAACTCCATCTGCCATCTTTCAGCCCACTCTTCTAACTGGCCTAAAGGCACACCACTAGTCACCGGCCTCCAACCTGACAAACAATTATCCACTACTACTCTCTAGCATCTCCCATCCAGCCACTGTTGAATCCATTTTTCTATTTCAATATTAAAGATTGAACCTTCCTAACTAACCTTCCATGCGGAACCTTGTCAAAGGCCTTACTGAAGTTCATATAGACAACATTCACTGCTTTACCCTCGTCAACTTTCCTGGTAACCTCTTCAAAAAATTCAATAAGATTTGTCAAACATGACCTTCCACGCAGAAATCCATGTTGACTGTTCCTAATCAAACCCTGTCTATCCAGATAATTATATATACCATCTCTAAGAATACTTTCCATTAATTTACCCACCACTGACGTCAATCTTACAGAACCCTTTTTAAACAATGGAACAACATGAGCAATACACCAATCCTCAAGCACCATCCCCGTTTCTAATGACATTTGAAATATTTCTGTCAGAGCCCTGCTATTTCTACACTAACTTCCCTCAAGGTCCTAGGGAATATTAATTATATTAATATCCTGTCAGGACCTAGAGATTTATCCACTTTTATACTCCTTAAAGTCATAGATTCCATAACTTCCCTACTAGTTTCCCTTACCTTACACAATTCAATATCCTTCTCCTTAGTGAATACCGAAGAAAGGAAACCTTCCTGAACACAACTAACAAGCGCCACTCCATCTAAACCCCTTGCTCTAGGGAGATGGCAATCAGTATTGGGTAAATTAAAATCTCCCACCACGACAATCCTGTTATTATTGCATCTTTCCAGAATCTGTCTCCCTATCTGCTAAATCAATTGATTTCTAAATCAATACATAGAGGGCCCAAGTTAGGAGTGAAATACAGGACCTACTCTTAGGAGCAAGGCTGAGCTTATAACTGAAGTAGCAGAATGGGAGCACTTTGGCTTTACTGGCTGTAACTCTAAGTTCTAAGACAATGGAAAGGAATAGGACAGGTCCACGGGAGAAGACCAGGGATTTTTAATAAATATTTCTCCCTGGTGTTTACTGAGGTGAAAATCATGTTGCTCAAGAAATAAGGGAAACAAGTGGAAACGTTTTGGAGTTCATTCATACTACCAGTGACAAGGAGGTATTTACAGATCTACTACACATTAGGGTGGACAAATCACCAAAACCTGACCAATTGCATCCTTGGACTTTGTGACAGGCTAGAAAGGACATCTGGAAGGTCTTTGGTGAAACTAACAAAGATAAGATGTGATTAATGTTGCTCTATTGTTTGGGAACGGCAGCAAAGTCAACCCAGGAATCTGCCAATCAGCCTGACATCAGTATTGGGAAGTACTTTGTATAATTACTTATATACTAGTAACTGCTTAGTGTGCTTCCTAGTGACCAAAGTATGTATGTGCAGCTGTTTAGTGTGACCCCTACTGGTTACATTTGTATGATTCTGGGAGCATTTCTGGAGCTGTATTATTTGAATAGGAGCTTTCTGGTTGGCTGACTTATCTGCACATTTGATTCCACACTGAAGATCTATGCCATCTCTGATAGGCTGAATGCCTTTTATGCTCAGTTTGATGCACAGAATGATACGTCTGCAAAGAAGGTCCCACAGAGGAACAGCTGATGTCAGATTCAGAATCAGGTTTAATATCACCGGCCTATGTCATGAAGTTTGTTATTTTACAGCAGCAGTACAGTGTACTACATAGTATTAAAAACTATAAATTGCAATAGGTATATATAAAAAATAAATTAAATAAGTAGAGCAAAATAAAACGGAGGGAAAAATACTGAGGTGGTGTTCATGGGTTCATTGTTGATCCAGATTTCTGATGGCGGAGGGAAAGAAGCTGTTCCTGAAACATTGAGTCTGTGTCTTCAGGCTCAACGTGGATGAGACCAAAAGGTGATTGTGGACTTTAGCAAGGTGCTGGCTGACCACTCCTCACCTCACATACATGGCTCCTCTGTGGAGAGAATTAAGAGTACCAAATTTCTGGGAATGTACATAACAGATGATCTCACCTGGTCCCTCAACATCACCTTTTTGGTCAAGAAAGCACAGCAGTGTCTCTACTTCCTGAGGAAATTGAGGTGAGTGAGGCTTCTTAGCCCAGTGGCGTATCTAAGGTATGGCAGGTATGGTACATACCCTGGGCGCCACTTGAAGGGGGGGAACTCCACTGAGCAGTTTCTATTAAAGTTAGACAAGCCATCCTCGGATAGTGAAAAAAGAATTTTCTTCAGATGTATGATCTGTCTTTATTATCATGGGTGAGAAGCATAGGATGGCCTTATTTCAGAGCATTGTGTAAGAAGACCATGAAACATTTCTTCACGAAGAAGAAACTGAATGAAGAAGCTGAATGATGGAAGAGATGAAAGTTGAAGGCGAAGGAAGCCAAGAAGTCCAGCAAGTTCTTCATGCCTTTCTTTGAAAAGCTCGGGACAAGTTCCATGGATTTGCATGCACCTTATTATGTACCCCGTAACGGGTTAAAAAGAACCAGCAGAAATGGACACACCTGGAGTCTGAGTCTTCTGTTATAAACTCTATTTTATTAGTAACTACGTGAATAAAGTAATATAAAACGAGATAAAGTAAACAGGTTAGCAGAGTATATGCATATATAGGTGAGTAAATAAGGTTTCCAAG
This sequence comes from Hemitrygon akajei, assembly GCF_048418815.1. Classification (NCBI taxonomy): domain Eukaryota; kingdom Metazoa; phylum Chordata; class Chondrichthyes; order Myliobatiformes; family Dasyatidae; genus Hemitrygon; species Hemitrygon akajei. The sequence continues at coordinate 103,951,041 of NC_133128.1, read as the reverse complement.
CTCCCCAGCTCAGGTGATTAGGTGATACAGTCTTACGGTGGTATGGTAAGTAATCAGTTCAGTTCTGGAATTTGGTTTGAGTAGAGTTGGAGAGAGAGAGAGAGAGAGATAGAGTGTTGGTTTGTCTTCCAGTGCTGATGCCGATGCCAATCCTCCACATTGTCCTCCTGCTCCCAAAGCTTAAAGTCACTGACTGTGACTACAAAAAGGGGATGCCATCTTCTGTGGTGGAGTTATCGACCCCAGACCAGGGTTAAACACACCGATAGCTCCCCACCGGTCACCCCTTTGTCCACACTGTGAGCAAAAACCCCACTCTTGTCGTGGGTACACAAAGCTCATCAGCCTCCTTGCCTCTGGAGTCATGTGTCTCCTGTGTGTCTTCTGTGTCTTGTGTGTCTGATTAAAAAGTCAACTGACCTTGTACATATCTCAGTAGTGTGGAACACCAGCTGTCCATCATATAGCTCCACTTTTCAGTTTCCAAGGCAACACACAGACTTTCTCTCTCGTCCTGCTGCTGAATTAGCACACAAGCTGTTCGCTCCCTCTCTCTCTCTCTTAAAGGAACAGTCCACTTTAGAATAGTCCTTCAGATCTCATCACAACCTGCTACAGCTTTGTTAGAATCCGAAGGTGGATCAAGTACAAATGCATCACAAGCTGAGGAGGAAGTCAAGTCAGATAAATCCGAGTATGACGACATTAAGAATGAGGCTGCCACAGAGAACGTTGACATGACAGGAGGGGAAGATGATGGTGGTGGTGGTGGTGGTGATGTTGAGTTTATTGACAAGATTTTACCTGATGAGATTGAACCTGACAACATTGAACCTAGTGAACTGGATGGTGTCAAAAAGCCTCAAACTGTCATACCAGAAATGATTGAACAGCATGACATTGGACTTCTGAAGTTCGACAAGGATACTGGAAAAGCAATTCTGCCTGATGCATTGAAAACAGAAAGAATAAAGCTGGGATCGAAGTATTTCCAGAACAGTGAGGGGCCTTTCCTACCAACAAATAACCGCTCAATGAACAAAACTTGGTTCAAGACCATTGGGAAATGGTCGTAGTGAGGAAGTGACTTGCTCATGGCTGGTCTATTCCCCTTCTAAAAAGTCTGCATTTTGTATCTGTTGTCTCCCCGATTCCCGGTCAGACCATCAATCCTCATTGGAGCAGGAAAGTGGATTCAACTAGTGGAAAGCACCTGAAAGGATTAGTGTTCATGAAAATGCCAAGAATCATCGGGAATGCTTCACACAGTGGAAAGAAATGGAAAGAAATTTAGCTGGAAACAGGAGTTACTAACACAGTATTTCAGTCATAGATTGAGAAGGAAAAGCAGAAGTGGCGTGATATCTTGACGAGAATCCTTCACTGCAGAAAATTCCTTGCGACTCAGAACCTGGCTTTGCGAGGACACAGGGAGTCACTTCAGCTAGATGATGGCTCCAATGTGGGAAATTTCTTTGGCTTACTGAAACTACTGGCCATCTTTGACCCTGTAATAAAAGAACACCTCACTCATGTGGAAAGTCATCCTGGATCCACGTCTCATCTTTCACCGGGTGTCCAGAACGAATTCATCCACGTGATGGCATCCACTGTTCACCAGAGGTTACTGAGAAGCATTCGTAAAGCCAAGTACTATGGTCTCATGTTCGACTCGGCTCCTGATCAGGCACACCGTGAGCAGATGTCAGAAGTAGTGAGGTATGTGGAAGTTGATTTTGAGAGAAAAACAGTCCATGTTAGAGAGTCCTTCCTTGGTTTTATCCAGGTAAGCCAGAAGGATGCTGAGAGCTTGGTTGAAGACATCTTGAAACAGCTAGAGAAGGACGAAGTGGAGCTACAAGATTGTCGGTCACAGTGCTATGACAACGCTGGTGTGATGGCTGGACACAGAAGTAGTGTTCATCAAAGAATAAGTGAGAAAAACAACCTGGCAGTGTTTGTGAATTGCGACAATCACTCATTCAACTTGCGGAATATACATGCAGCCAAGCAGGATACAATGATGGTCATGTTTTTTGGAATCATCGAAGCCCTCTATGTGTTTTTCTCTCATTCAACACAGCGCTGGGAAAAACTCAAAAACGCCGTGCCTGGGGTTGTTAAGTCAGAGTCCGAAACCAGGTGGAGTGCAAGGACAAAAGCAGAGAAGTCCGTCAACAAGTACCTTGAGGAGATACTTCAAGTTCTCCAGGACATGACAGACAATGAAAACGAGACCAGTGAAACAAGAAGTGTCGCAAGGCAGTTGTTACGATTTTCTGATTTTGCTAGGATTTTGGAACAAAGTACTCATTCACATTGACTGTATTCAAAAGAGGCTGCAGAATCCTAGCATGAGCTTCCACAATGCTGCCCTGGATTTGAAAGTCCTCCGAGATCATTCTTATGATGAAAGAGAAGTGTTGGTCAATGAGTCGCTCGAAGAAGGAGTCAGTCTCTGTCAATAATGGAATATTGAAGTTGAAAGACATCAGAGGCAAAAGAAATGAATGGCTGATCAGAACTCGAGAGATGCTGGGTTAACAGCTAAGGAGGAAATGGAAAGAGTCATGAAGGGAACACTCGACCATCTTCACAGAAAAATGGATGAAAGGTTAGCTCATTTGCATGACACTGACGCCAAGTTTGGGTTCCTTCTTGATGTCAAGGGACTATGTTATGGCACCAACAGTAATGACCTAAAGAAGAAGTGCGAAAATTTGGGCAAATTGTATGGCTCTTATGTTGATGGACAGCAGCTATATGAAGAAATTTTGGATAGCAAAATGTTGCTATCAAGGCGGGTCAACATGAAAATATCAAGACCTGAAGAGTTTCTTGAATTTATTGTTCAGTATAGAGATAACAGTGTCTTCCCCAATCTTCGCATTGCTATTCAGATAATGCTAACCATCGCAGTTTACATCGGCAGCTGTGAGAGATCATTCAGCAAGTTAAAACTAATACTTTCATATTTGAGAGCCTCCATGGGTCAAGGCAGACTCTGTGATCTTGCCCTGCTGAGTGTAGAAAGAGAAGAAATTGAAAAAACTGACTTTGATCACATCATAGACCAATTTGCATCAGTGAAAGCAAGGAAGGTGCAGTGATAATTTTCATGTAGTGCCATAATTTGTTAATTAAAAGATTAACAAGCTTGACTTGTATTTTTGAGCCAATATTATGGTAAAATTATCTAAAAGATGGGTGTTAGATGTTTGGATGGGGGTGCTATTTCAGTGCTTGCCATAGGCACTATTTTCCGTAGATACGCCCCTGTCTTAGCCCCATTCTACATAATTTTTATGATAGCACCATTGAGAGTGCCCAGCAGCTGCATCACCATCTGGTACTGAAACTGCAAGGCATCTGATCACAAGTCCCTACAAAGGATCATGGTAACTTTTGAAAGGATCATTGGGGCCTTTCATCCACCCATCAGAGATATTAATCATGAGCACTGTGTACACTGGACTTTAAGCATGTACAAGGATCCCTCCCATCTGTCCAGCAATCTCTTTGACTCCCTACCATCCGGCAGGAAGTACTGTAGCATTTGGACAAGAACTGTTCGGATGGGAAACAGCTTCTTCCCCCTACTGAACTCCCTGACACTACCCAGTCCCATCTCACATGACACAGAAGTAATGTTTTACTTTTTTTTTAACTTGTGTCATAAATGTAATTCATTATTTGTTAATTTACTTGTGGTAATATTATGCCTATAAGTTGCAAGTACTGTGTTGTGCACCTTGGTCTGGCGACAGGTTGTTTCATTAGGCAGTATTCATGTGTACACTTGAATGACAATAAACTGAACTTGCCAGAAAACGAATCCAGCAGCAGTGCAAAAGTTACAACAATTAAGTGCTCCTGCCCCACATGGTCCATTTTAACACCTAGAAGTGGACTACGTACGTTATTTTTGCCCAAGTGTCAAGGATATTCAGGCATACTGGTAACAGTGGAGAAGCTTTTAAAATGGATGGAAGCTATTCCAGCAAGAAAGCCACTAACACAAAATTCTGAGCGAGGACTCTATTCATAGGTGGGGAATCACCGTTCTGCAACGTCGCTGACCGAGGACTCTATTCCTAGGTGGAAACGCCATGCTGCACCGACGCTGACCGAGGACTCTATTCCTAGGTGGAATCGCCATGCTGCACCGTCTTTGACCGAGGACTCTATTCCTAGGTGGAAACGCCATGCTGCACCGACTCTAACCGAGGACTCTATTCCTAGGTGGGGAATTGCCATGCTGCACCGACTCTGACCGAGGACTCTATTCCTAGGTGGGGAATTGCCATGCTGCACCATCTCTGACCGAGGACTCTATTCCCAGGTGGAATCGCCATGCTGCACCGTCTCTGACCGAGGACTCTATTCCCAGGTGGAATCGCAATGCTGCACCGTCTCTGACCGAGGACTCTATTCCTAGGTGGAATCACCATGCTGCACCGACTCTGACCGAGGACTCTATTCCCAGGTGGAATCGCAATGCTGCACCGTCTCTGACCGAGGACACTATTCCTAGGTGGAATCACCATGCTGCACCGTCTCTGACCGAGGACTCTACTCCTAGGTGGGGAATTGCCATGCTGCACCGACTCTGACCGAGGACTCTATTCCTAGGTGGAATCTCCATGATGCAACGTCTCTGACCGAGGACTCTATTCCTAGGTGGAATCCACATGCTGCACCGTCTCTGACCGAGGACACTATTCCTAGGTGGAATCGCCATGCTGCACCGTCTGTAACCGAGGACTCTATTCCTAGGTGGAATCGTCATGCTGCACCGTCGCTAACCGAGGACTCTATTCCTAGGTGAGGAATCGCCATGCTGCACCGTCTCTGACCGAGGACTCTATTCGTAGGTGGAATCGCCATGCTGCACCGTCTCTGACCGAGGACTCTATTCCTAGGTGGAATCGCCATGCTGCACCGTCTCAGACCAAGGACTCTATTCCCAGGTGGGGAATTGAGATGCTGCACCGTCTCTGACCGAGGACTGTATTCCCAGGTGGGGAATTGAGATGCTGCACCGTCTCTGACTGAGGACTCTATTCCTAGGTGGGGAATTGCCATGGTGCACCGTCTCTGACAGAGGACTCTATTCCTAGGTGGGGAATTGCCAACCTGCACCGTCTCTGACCGAGGACTCAATTCCTAGGTGGGGAATTGAGATGCTGCACCGTCTCTGACCGAGGAATCTATTCCCAGGTGGGGAATTGAGATGCTGCACCGTCTCTGACCGAGGACTCTATTCCCAGGTGGGGAATTGAGATGCTGCACCGTCTCTGAATGAGGACTCTATTCCCAGGTGGGGAATTGAGATGCTGCACCATCTCTGACCGAGGACTCTATTCCTAGGTGGAATCGCCATACTGCACCGTCTCTGACCGAGGACTCTATTCCTAGGTGGAATCGCCATGCTGCACCGTCTCTGACCGAGGACTCTATTCCCAGGTGGGGAATTGAGATGCTGCACCGTCTGTAACCGAGGACTATATTCCTAGGTGGAATCGTCATGCTTCACAGTCTCTGACCGAGGACTCTATTCCTAGGTGGAATCGACATGATGCACCGTCTCTGACCGAGGACTCTATTCCTAGGTGGAATCGAAATGCTGCACCGTCTCTGACCGAGGACTCTATTCCTAGGTGGAATCGCCATGCTGCACCGTCTCTGACCGAGGACTCTATTCCTAGGTGGAATCGCCATGCTGCACCGTCTCTGACCGAGGACTCTATTCCTAGGTTGGGAATTGCCATGCTGCACCGTCTCTGACCGAGGACTCTATTCCTAGGTGGGGAATCGCCATGCTGCACCGTCTCTAACCGAGGACGCTATTCCCAGGTGAAATCGCCATGCTGCACCGTCTCTGACCGAGGACTCTATTCCTAGGTGGAATCACCATGCTGCACCGACTCTGACCGAGGACTCTATATCTAGGTGGAATCGCCATGATGCAACGTCTCTGACCGAGGACTCTATTCCTAGGTGGAATCAACATGCTGCACAGTCTCTGACCGAGGACTCTATTCCTAGGTGTAATTGACATGCTGCACCGTCTCTGATCGAGGACTCTATTCCTAGGTGGAATCACCATGCTGCACCGTCTGTAACCGAGGACTCTATTCATAGGTGGAATCGTCATGCTGCACCGTCTCTAACCGAGGACTCTATTCCTAGGTGAGGAATCGCCATGCTGCACCGTCTGTAACCGAGGACTCTATTCATAGGTGGAATCGTCATGCTGCACCGTCTCTGACCGAGGACTCTATTCCTAGGTGGAAACGCCATGCTGCACCGACTCTAACCGAGGACTCTATTCCTAGGTGGGGAATTGCCATGCTGCACCGACTCTGACCGAGGACTCTATTCCTAGGTGGGGAATTGCCATGCTGCACCATCTCTGACCGAGGACTCTATTCCCAGGTGGAATCGCCATGCTGCACCGTCTCTGACCGAGGACTCTATTCCCAGGTGGAATCGCAATGCTGCACCGTCTCTGACCGAGGACTCTATTCCTAGGTGGAATCACCATGCTGCACCGACTCTGACCGAGGACTCTATTCCCAGGTGGAATCGCAATGCTGCACCGTCTCTGACCGAGGACACTATTCCTAGGTGGAATCACCATGCTGCACCGTCTCTGACCGAGGACTCTACTCCTAGGTGGGGAATTGCCATGCTGCACCGACTCTGACCGAGGACTCTATTCCTAGGTGGAATCTCCATGATGCAACGTCTCTGACCGAGGACTCTATTCCTAGGTGGAATCCACATGCTGCACCGTCTCTGACCGAGGACACTATTCCTAGGTGGAATCGCCATGCTGCACCGTCTGTAACCGAGGACTCTATTCCTAGGTGGAATCGTCATGCTGCACCGTCGCTAACCGAGGACTCTATTCCTAGGTGAGGAATCGCCATGCTGCACCGTCTCTGACCGAGGACTCTATTCGTAGGTGGAATAGCCATGCTGCACCGTCTCTGACCGAGGACTCTATTCCTAGGTGGAATCGCCATGCTGCACCGTCTCAGACCAAGGACTCTATTCCCAGGTGGGGAATTGAGATGCTGCACCGTCTCTGACCGAGGACTGTATTCCCAGGTGGGGAATTGAGATGCTGCACCGTCTCTGACTGAGGACTCTATTCCTAGGTGGGGAATTGCCATGGTGCACCGTCTCTGACAGAGGACTCTATTCCTAGGTGGGGAATTGCCATCCTGCACCGTCTCTGACCGAGGACTCAATTCCTAGGTGGGGAATTGAGATGCTGCACCGTCTCTGACCGAGGAATCTATTCCCAGGTGGGGAATTGAGATGCTGCACCGTCTCTGACCGAGGACTCTATTCCCAGGTGGGGAATTGAGATGCTGCACCGTCTCTGAATGAGGACTCTATTCCCAGGTGGGGAATTGAGATGCTGCACCATCTCTGACCGAGGACTCTATTCCTAGGTGGAATCGCCATACTGCACCGTCTCTGACCGAGGACTCTATTCCTAGGTGGAATCGCCATGCTGCACCGTCTCTGACCGAGGACTCTATTCCCAGGTGGGGAATTGAGATGCTGCACCGTCTGTAACCGAGGACTATATTCCTAGGTGGAATCGTCATGCTTCACAGTCTCTGACCGAGGACTCTATTCCTAGGTGGAATCGACATGATGCACCGTCTCTGACCGAGGACTCTATTCCTAGGTGGAATCGAAATGCTGCACCGTCTCTGACCGAGGACTCTATTCCTAGGTGGAATCGCCATGCTGCACCGTCTCTGACCGAGGACTCTATTCCTAGGTGGAATCGCCATGCTGCACCGTCTCTGACCGAGGACTCTATTCCTAGGTTGGGAATTGCCATGCTGCACCGTCTCTGACCGAGGACTCTATTCCTAGGTGGGGAATCGCCATGCTGCACCGTCTCTAACCGAGGACGCTATTCCCAGGTGAAATCGCCATGCTGCACCGTCTCTGACCGAGGACTCTATTCCTAGGTGGAATCACCATGCTGCACCGACTCTGACCGAGGACTCTATATCTAGGTGGAATCGCCATGATGCAACGTCTCTGACCGAGGACTCTATTCCTAGGTGGAATCAACATGCTGCACCGTCTCTGACCGAGGACTCTATTCCTAGGTGTAATTGACATGCTGCACCGTCTCTGATCGAGGACTCTATTCCTAGGTGGAATCGCCATGCTGCACCGTCTGTAACCGAGGACTCTATTCATAGGTGGAATCGTCATGCTGCACCGTCTCTAACCGAGGACTCTATTCCTAGGTGAGGAATCGCCATGCTGCACCGTCTCTGACCGAGGACTCCATTCCTAGGTGGAATCGCCATGCTGCACCGTCTCTGACCGAGGACACTATTCCTAGGTGGGGAATTGCCATGCTGCACCGTCTCTGACCGAGGACTGTATTCCCAGGTGGGGAATTGAGATGCTGCACCATCTCTGACCGAAGACTCTATTCCTAGGTGGGGAATTGCCATGCTGCACCGTCTCTGACAGAGGACTCTATTCCTAGGTGGGGAATTGAGATGCTGCACCATCTCTGACCGATGACTCTATTCCCAAGTGGGGAATTGAGATGCTGCACCGTCTCTGACCGAGGACTCTATTCCTAGGTGGGGAATTGAGATGCTGCACCGTCTCTGACCGAGGACTCTATTCCCAGCTGGGGAATTGAGATGCTGGACCGTCTCTGAACGAGGACTCTATTCCCAGGTGGGGAATTGAGATGCTGCACCATCTCTGACCGAGGACTCTATTCCTAGGTGGGGAATTGCCATGCTGCACCGTCTCTGAACGAGGACTCTATTCCTATGTGGAGAATCGCCATGCTGCACCGTCTCTGACCGAGGACTCTATTCCTAGGTGGGGATTTGCCGTGCTGCACCGTCTCTGACCGAGGATTCTATTCGTAGGTGGAATCGCCATGCTGCACCGTCTCTGACCGAGGACTCTATTCCTAGGTGGAATCGCCATGCTGCACCGTCTCAGACCAAGGACTCGATTCCCAGGTGGGGAATTGAGATGCTGCACCGTCTCTGACCGAGGACTGTATTCCCAGGTGGGGAATTGAGATGCTGCACCGTCTCTGACTGAGGACTCTATTCCTAGGTGGGCAATTGCCATGCAGCACCGTCTCTGACCGAGGACTCTATTCCTAGGTGGGGAATTGCCATGGTGCACCGTCTCTAACAGAGGACTCTATTCCTAGGTGGGGAATTGCCATCCTGCACCGTCTCTGACCGAGGACTCTATTCCTAGGTGGGGAATTGAGATGCTGCACCGTCTCTGACCGAGGAATCTATTCCCAGGTGGGGAATTGAGATGCTGCACCGTCTCTGACCGAGGACTCTATTCCCAGGTGGGGAATTGAGATGCTGCACCGTCTCTGACCGAGGACTCTATTCCCAGGTGGGGAATTGAGATGCTGCACCGTCTCTGAATGAGGACTCTATTCCCAGGTGGGGAATTGAGATGCTGCACCATCTCTGACCGAGGACTCTATTCCTAGGTGGAATCGCCATACTGCACCGTCTCTGACCGAGGACTCTATTCCTAGGTGGAATCGCCATGCTGCACCGTCTCTGACCGAGGACTCTATTCCCAGGTGGGGAATTGAGATGCTGCACCGTCTGTAACCGAGGACTCTATTCCTAGGTGGAATCGTCATGCTGCACAGTCTCTGACCGAGGACTCTATTCCTAGGTGGAATCGACATGATGCACCGTCTCTGACCGAGGACTCTATTCCTAGGTGGAATCGAAATGCTGCACCGTCTCTGACCGAGGACTCTATTCCTAGGTGGAATCGCCATGCTGCACCGTCTCTGACCGAGGACTCTATTCCTAGGTGGAATCGCCATGCTGCACCGTCTCTGACCGAGGACTCTATTCCTAGGTGGGGAATTGCCATGCTGCACCGTCTCTGACCGAGGACTCTATTCCTAGGTGGGGAATCGCCATGCTGCACCGTCTCTAACCGAGGACTCTATTCCCAGGTGAAATCGCCATGCTGCACCGTCTCTGACCGAGGACTCTATTCCTAGGTGGAATCGACATGATGCACCGTCACTGACCGAGGACTCTATTCCTAGGTGGAATCGAAATGCTGCACCGTCTCTGACCGAGGACTCTATTCCTAGGTGGAATCGCCATGCTGCACCATCTCTGACCGAGGACTCTATTCCTAGGTGGAATCGCCATGCTGCACCGTCTCTGACCGAGGACTCTATTCCTAGGTTGGGAATTGCCATGCTGCACCGTCTCTGACCGAGGACTCTATTCCTAGGTGGGGAATCGCCATGCTGCACCGTCTCTAACCGAGGACGCTATTCCCAGGTGAAATCGCCATGCTGCACCGTCTCTGACCGAGGACTCTATTCCTAGGTGGAATCACCATGCTGCACCGACTCTGACCGAGGACTCTATATCTAGGTGGAATCGCCATGATGCAACGTCTCTGACCGAGGACTCTATTCCTAGGTGGAATCAACATGCTGCACCGTCTCTGACCGAGGACTCTATTCCTAGGTGTAATTGACATGCTGCACCGTCTCTGATCGAGGACTCTATTCCTAGGTGGAATCGCCATGCTGCACCGTCTGTAACCGAGGACTCTATTCCTAGGTGGAATCGTCATGCTGCACCGTCTCTAACCGAGGACTCTATTCCTAGGTGAGGAATCGCCATGCTGCACCGTCTCTGACCGAGGACTCCATTCCTAGGTGGAATCGCCATGCTGCACCGTATCTGACCGAGGACTCTATTCCTAGGAGGAATCGCCATGCTGCACTGTCTCTAACCGAGGACTCTATTCCTAGGTGGAATCGCCATGCTGCACCGTCTCTGACCGAGGACACTATTCCTAGGTGGGGAATTGCCATGCTGCACCGTCTCTGACCGAGGACTGTATTCCCAGGTGGGGAATTGAGATGCTGCACCATCTCTGACCGAGGACTCTATTCCTAGGTGGGGAATTGCCATGCTGCACCGTCTCTGAACGAGGACTCTATTCCTATGTGGAGAATCGCCATGCTGCACCGTCTCTGACCGAGGACTCTATTCCTAGGTGGGGATTTGCCGTGCTGCACCGTCTCTGACCGAGGATTCTATTCGTAGGTGGAATCGCCATGCTGCACCGTCTCTGACCGAGGACTCTATTCCTAGGTGGAATCGCCATGCTGCACCGTCTCAGACCAAGGACTCGATTCCCAGGTGGGGAATTGAGATGCTGCACCGTCTCTGACCGAGGACTGTATTCCCAGGTGGGGAATTGAGATGCTGCACCGTCTCTGACTGAGGACTCTATTCCTAGGTGGGCAATTGCCATGCAGCACCGTCTCTGACCGAGGACTCTATTCCTAGGTGGGGAATTGCCATGGTGCACCGTCTCTAACAGAGGACTCTATTCCTAGGTGGGGAATTGCCATCCTGCACCGTCTCTGACCGAGGACTCTATTCCTAGGTGGGGAATTGAGATGCTGCACCGTCTCTGACCGAGGAATCTATTCCCAGGTGGGGAATTGAGATGCTGCACCGTCTCTGACCGAGGACTCTATTCCCAGGTGGGGAATTGAGATGCTGCACCGTCTCTGACCGAGGACTCTATTCCCAGGTGGGGAATTGAGATGCTGCACCGTCTCTGAATGAGGACTCTATTCCCAGGTGGGGAATTGAGATGCTGCACCATCTCTGACCGAGGACTCTATTCCTAGGTGGAATCGCCATACTGCACCGTCTCTGACCGAGGACTCTATTCCTAGGTGGAATCGCCGTGCTGCACCGTCTCTGACCGAGGACTCTATTCCCAGGTGGGGAATTGAGATGCTGCACCGTCTGTAACCGAGGACTCTATTCCTAGGTGGAATCGTCATGCTGCACAGTCTCTGACCGAGGACTCTATTCCTAGGTGGAATCGACATGATGCACCGTCTCTGACCGAGGACTCTATTCCTAGGTGGAATCGAAATGCTGCACCGTCTCTGACCGAGGACTCTATTCCTAGGTGGAATCGCCATGCTGCACCGTCTCTGACCGAGGACTCTATTCCTAGGTGGAATCGCCATGCTGCACCGTCTCTGACCGAGGACTCTATTCCTAGGTGGGGAATTGCCATGCTGCACCGTCTCTGACCGAGGACTCTATTCCTAGGTGGGGAATCGCCATGCTGCACCGTCTCTAACCGAGGACTCTATTCCCAGGTGAAATCGCCATGCTGCACCGTCTCTGACCGAGGACTCTATTCCTAGGTGGAATCGACATGATGCACCGTCACTGACCGAGGACTCTATTCCTAGGTGGAATCGAAATGCTGCACCGTCTCTGACCGAGGACTCTATTCCTAGGTGGAATCGCCATGCTGCACCGTCTCTGACCGAGGACTCTATTCCTAGGTGGAATCGCCATGCTGCACCGTCTCTGACCGAGGACTCTATTCCTAGGTTGGGAATTGCCATGCTGCACCGTCTCTGACCGAGGACTCTATTCCTAGGTGGGGAATCGCCATGCTGCACCGTCTCTAACCGAGGACGCTATTCCCAGGTGAAATCGCCATGCTGCACCGTCTCTGACCGAGGACTCTATTCCTAGGTGGAATCACCATGCTGCACCGACTCTGACCGAGGACTCTATATCTAGGTGGAATCGCCATGATGCAACGTCTCTGACCGAGGACTCTATTCCTAGGTGGAATCAACATGCTGCACAGTCTCTGACCGAGGACTCTATTCCTAGGTGTAATTGACATGCTGCACCGTCTCTGATCGAGGACTCTATTCCTAGGTGGAATCACCATGCTGCACCGTCTGTAACCGAGGACTCTATTCATAGGTGGAATCGTCATGCTGCACCGTCTCTAACCGAGGACTCTATTCCTAGGTGAGGAATCGCCATGCTGCACCGTCTGTAACCGAGGACTCTATTCATAGGTGGAATCGTCATGCTGCACCGTCTCTGACCGAGGACTCTATTCCTAGGTGGAAACGCCATGCTGCACCGACTCTAACCGAGGACTCTATTCCTAGGTGGGGAATTGCCATGCTGCACCGACTCTGACCGAGGACTCTATTCCTAGGTGGGGAATTGCCATGCTGCACCATCTCTGACCGAGGACTCTATTCCCAGGTGGAATCGCCATGCTGCACCGTCTCTGACCGAGGACTCTATTCCCAGGTGGAATCGCAATGCTGCACCGTCTCTGACCGAGGACTCTATTCCTAGGTGGAATCACCATGCTGCACCGACTCTGACCGAGGACTCTATTCCCAGGTGGAATCGCAATGCTGCACCGTCTCTGACCGAGGACACTATTCCTAGGTGGAATCACCATGCTGCACCGTCTCTGACCGAGGACTCTACTCCTAGGTGGGGAATTGCCATGCTGCACCGACTCTGACCGAGGACTCTATTCCTAGGTGGAATCTCCATGATGCAACGTCTCTGACCGAGGACTCTATTCCTAGGTGGAATCCACATGCTGCACCGTCTCTGACCGAGGACACTATTCCTAGGTGGAATCGCCATGCTGCACCGTCTGTAACCGAGGACTCTATTCCTAGGTGGAATCGTCATGCTGCACCGTCGCTAACCGAGGACTCTATTCCTAGGTGAGGAATCGCCATGCTGCACCGTCTCTGACCGAGGACTCTATTCGTAGGTGGAATAGCCATGCTGCACCGTCTCTGACCGAGGACTCTATTCCTAGGTGGAATCGCCATGCTGCACCGTCTCAGACCAAGGACTCTATTCCCAGGTGGGGAATTGAGATGCTGCACCGTCTCTGACCGTGGACTGTATTCCCAGGTGGGGAATTGAGATGCTGCACCGTCTCTGACTGAGGACTCTATTCCTAGGTGGGGAATTGCCATGGTGCACCGTCTCTGACAGAGGACTCTATTCCTAGGTGGGGAATTGCCATCCTGCACCGTCTCTGACCGAGGACTCAATTCCTAGGTGGGGAATTGAGATGCTGCACCGTCTCTGACCGAGGAATCTATTCCCAGGTGGGGAATTGAGATGCTGCACCGTCTCTGACCGAGGACTCTATTCCCAGGTGGGGAATTGAGATGCTGCACCGTCTCTGAATGAGGACTCTATTCCCAGGTGGGGAATTGAGATGCTGCACCATCTCTGACCGAGGACTCTATTCCTAGGTGGAATCGCCATACTGCACCGTCTCTGACCGAGGACTCTATTCCTAGGTGGAATCGCCATGCTGCACCGTCTCTGACCGAGGACTCTATTCCCAGGTGGGGAATTGAGATGCTGCACCGTCTGTAACCGAGGACTATATTCCTAGGTGGAATCGTCATGCTTCACAGTCTCTGACCGAGGACTCTATTCCTAGGTGGAATCGACATGATGCACCGTCTCTGACCGAGGACTCTATTCCTAGGTGGAATCGAAATGCTGCACCGTCTCTGACCGAGGACTCTATTCCTAGGTGGAATCGCCATGCTGCACCGTCTCTGACCGAGGACTCTATTCCTAGGTGGAATCGCCATGCTGCACCGTCTCTGACCGAGGACTCTATTCCTAGGTTGGGAATTGCCATGCTGCACCGTCTCTGACCGAGGACTCTATTCCTAGGTGGGGAATCGCCATGCTGCACCGTCTCTAACCGAGGACGCTATTCCCAGGTGAAATCGCCATGCTGCACCGTCTCTGACCGAGGACTCTATTCCTAGGTGGAATCACCATGCTGCACCGACTCTGACCGAGGACTCTATATCTAGGTGGAATCGCCATGATGCAACGTCTCTGACCGAGGACTCTATTCCTAGGTGGAATCAACATGCTGCACCGTCTCTGACCGAGGACTCTATTCCTAGGTGTAATTGACATGCTGCACCGTCTCTGATCGAGGACTCTATTCCTAGGTGGAATCGCCATGCTGCACCGTCTGTAACCGAGGACTCTATTCATAGGTGGAATCGTCATGCTGCACCGTCTCTAACCGAGGACTCTATTCCTAGGTGAGGAATCGCCATGCTGCACCGTCTCTGACCGAGGACTCCATTCCTAGGTGGAATCGCCATGCTGCACCGTCTCTGACCGAGGACACTATTCCTAGGTGGGGAATTGCCATGCTGCACCGTCTCTGACCGAGGACTGTATTCCCAGGTGGGGAATTGAGATGCTGCACCATCTCTGACCGAAGACTCTATTCCTAGGTGGGGAATTGCCATGCTGCACCGTCTCTGACAGAGGACTCTATTCCTAGGTGGGGAATTGAGATGCTGCACCATCTCTGACCGATGACTCTATTCCCAAGTGGGGAATTGAGATGCTGCACCGTCTCTGACCGAGGACTCTATTCCTAGGTGGGGAATTGAGATGCTGCACCGTCTCTGACCGAGGACTCTATTCCCAGCTGGGGAATTGAGATGCTGGACCGTCTCTGAACGAGGACTCTATTCCCAGGTGGGGAATTGAGATGCTGCACCATCTCTGACCGAGGACTCTATTCCTAGGTGGGGAATTGCCATGCTGCACCGTCTCTGAACGAGGACTCTATTCCTATGTGGAGAATCGCCATGCTGCACCGTCTCTGACCGAGGACTCTATTCCTAGGTGGGGATTTGCCGTGCTGCACCGTCTCTGACCGAGGATTCTATTCGTAGGTGGAATCGCCATGCTGCACCGTCTCTGACCGAGGACTCTATTCCTAGGTGGAATCGCCATGCTGCACCGTCTCAGACCAAGGACTCGATTCCCAGGTGGGGAATTGAGATGCTGCACCGTCTCTGACCGAGGACTGTATTCCCAGGTGGGGAATTGAGATGCTGCACCGTCTCTGACTGAGGACTCTATTCCTAGGTGGGCAATTGCCATGCAGCACCGTCTCTGACCGAGGACTCTATTCCTAGGTGGGGAATTGCCATGGTGCACCGTCTCTAACAGAGGACTCTATTCCTAGGTGGGGAATTGCCATCCTGCACCGTCTCTGACCGAGGACTCTATTCCTAGGTGGGGAATTGAGATGCTGCACCGTCTCTGACCGAGGAATCTATTCCCAGGTGGGGAATTGAGATGCTGCACCGTCTCTGACCGAGGACTCTATTCCCAGGTGGGGAATTGAGATGCTGCACCGTCTCTGACCGAGGACTCTATTCCCAGGTGGGGAATTGAGATGCTGCACCGTCTCTGAATGAGGACTCTATTCCCAGGTGGGGAATTGAGATGCTGCACCATCTCTGACCGAGGACTCTATTCCTAGGTGGAATCGCCATACTGCACCGTCTCTGACCGAGGACTCTATTCCTAGGTGGAATCGCCATGCTGCACCGTCTCTGACCGAGGACTCTATTCCCAGGTGGGGAATTGAGATGCTGCACCGTCTGTAACCGAGGACTCTATTCCTAGGTGGAATCGTCATGCTGCACAGTCTCTGACCGAGGACTCTATTCCTAGGTGGAATCGACATGATGCACCGTCTCTGACCGAGGACTCTATTCCTAGGTGGAATCGAAATGCTGCACCGTCTCTGACCGAGGACTCTATTCCTAGGTGGAATCGCCATGCTGCACCGTCTCTGACCGAGGACTCTATTCCTAGGTGGAATCGCCATGCTGCACCGTCTCTGACCGAGGACTCTATTCCTAGGTGGGGAATTGCCATGCTGCACCGTCTCTGACCGAGGACTCTATTCCTAGGTGGGGAATCGCCATGCTGCACCGTCTCTAACCGAGGACTCTATTCCCAGGTGAAATCGCCATGCTGCACCGTCTCTGACCGAGGACTCTATTCCTAGGTGGAATCGACATGATGCACCGTCACTGACCGAGGACTCTATTCCTAGGTGGAATCGAAATGCTGCACCGTCTCTGACCGAGGACTCTATTCCTAGGTGGAATCGCCATGCTGCACCATCTCTGACCGAGGACTCTATTCCTAGGTGGAATCGCCATGCTGCACCGTCTCTGACCGAGGACTCTATTCCTAGGTTGGGAATTGCCATGCTGCACCGTCTCTGACCGAGGACTCTATTCCTAGGTGGGGAATCGCCATGCTGCACCGTCTCTAACCGAGGACGCTATTCCCAGGTGAAATCGCCATGCTGCACCGTCTCTGACCGAGGACTCTATTCCTAGGTGGAATCACCATGCTGCACCGACTCTGACCGAGGACTCTATATCTAGGTGGAATCGCCATGATGCAACGTCTCTGACCGAGGACTCTATTCCTAGGTGGAATCAACATGCTGCACCGTCTCTGACCGAGGACTCTATTCCTAGGTGTAATTGACAT
Source organism: Hemitrygon akajei (assembly GCF_048418815.1). Classification (NCBI taxonomy): domain Eukaryota; kingdom Metazoa; phylum Chordata; class Chondrichthyes; order Myliobatiformes; family Dasyatidae; genus Hemitrygon; species Hemitrygon akajei. The sequence goes on along the minus strand of NC_133128.1, from coordinate 103,933,774 downwards.
GCTGCACCGTCTCTGATCGAGGACTCTATTCCTAGGTGGAATCGCCATGCTGCACCGTCTGTAACCGAGGACTCTATTCCTAGGTGGAATCGTCATGCTGCACCGTCTCTAACCGAGGACTCTATTCCTAGGTGAGGAATCGCCATGCTGCACCGTCTCTGACCGAGGACTCCATTCCTAGGTGGAATCGCCATGCTGCACCGTATCTGACCGAGGACTCTATTCCTAGGAGGAATCGCCATGCTGCACTGTCTCTAACCGAGGACTCTATTCCTAGGTGGAATCGCCATGCTGCACCGTCTCTGACCGAGGACACTATTCCTAGGTGGGGAATTGCCATGCTGCACCGTCTCTGACCGAGGACTGTATTCCCAGGTGGGGAATTGAGATGCTGCACCATCTCTGACCGAGGACTCTATTCCTAGGTGGGGAATTGAGATGCTGCACCGTCTCTGACCGAGGAATCTATTCCCAGGTGGGGAATTGAGATGCTGCACCGTCTCTGACCGAGGACTCTATTCCCAGGTGGGGAATTGAGATGCTGCACCGTCTCTGACCGAGGACTCTATTCCCAGGTGGGGAATTGAGATGCTGCACCGTCTCTGAATGAGGACTCTATTCCCAGGTGGGGAATTGAGATGCTGCACCATCTCTGACCGAGGACTCTATTCCTAGGTGGAATCGCCATACTGCACCGTCTCTGACCGAGGACTCTATTCCTAGGTGGAATCGCCGTGCTGCACCGTCTCTGACCGAGGACTCTATTCCCAGGTGGGGAATTGAGATGCTGCACCGTCTGTAACCGAGGACTCTATTCCTAGGTGGAATCGTCATGCTGCACAGTCTCTGACCGAGGACTCTATTCCTAGGTGGAATCGACATGATGCACCGTCTCTGACCGAGGACTCTATTCCTAGGTGGAATCGAAATGCTGCACCGTCTCTGACCGAGGACTCTATTCCTAGGTGGAATCGCCATGCTGCACCGTCTCTGACCGAGGACTCTATTCCTAGGTGGAATCGCCATGCTGCACCGTCTCTGACCGAGGACTCTATTCCTAGGTGGGGAATTGCCATGCTGCACCGTCTCTGACCGAGGACTCTATTCCTAGGTGGGGAATCGCCATGCTGCACCGTCTCTAACCGAGGACTCTATTCCCAGGTGAAATCGCCATGCTGCACCGTCTCTGACCGAGGACTCTATTCCTAGGTGGAATCGACATGATGCACCGTCACTGACCGAGGACTCTATTCCTAGGTGGAATCGAAATGCTGCACCGTCTCTGACCGAGGACTCTATTCCTAGGTGGAATCGCCATGCTGCACCGTCTCTGACCGAGGACTCTATTCCTAGGTGGAATCGCCATGCTGCACCGTCTCTGACCGAGGACTCTATTCCTAGGTTGGGAATTGCCATGCTGCACCGTCTCTGACCGAGGACTCTATTCCTAGGTGGGGAATCGCCATGCTGCACCGTCTCTAACCGAGGACGCTATTCCCAGGTGAAATCGCCATGCTGCACCGTCTCTGACCGAGGACTCTATTCCTAGGTGGAATCACCATGCTGCACCGACTCTGACCGAGGACTCTATATCTAGGTGGAATCGCCATGATGCAACGTCTCTGACCGAGGACTCTATTCCTAGGTGGAATCAACATGCTGCACAGTCTCTGACCGAGGACTCTATTCCTAGGTGTAATTGACATGCTGCACCGTCTCTGATCGAGGACTCTATTCCTAGGTGGAATCACCATGCTGCACCGTCTGTAACCGAGGACTCTATTCATAGGTGGAATCGTCATGCTGCACCGTCTCTAACCGAGGACTCTATTCCTAGGTGAGGAATCGCCATGCTGCACCGTCTGTAACCGAGGACTCTATTCATAGGTGGAATCGTCATGCTGCACCGTCTCTGACCGAGGACTCTATTCCTAGGTGGAAACGCCATGCTGCACCGACTCTAACCGAGGACTCTATTCCTAGGTGGGGAATTGCCATGCTGCACCGACTCTGACCGAGGACTCTATTCCTAGGTGGGGAATTGCCATGCTGCACCATCTCTGACCGAGGACTCTATTCCCAGGTGGAATCGCCATGCTGCACCGTCTCTGACCGAGGACTCTATTCCCAGGTGGAATCGCAATGCTGCACCGTCTCTGACCGAGGACTCTATTCCTAGGTGGAATCACCATGCTGCACCGACTCTGACCGAGGACTCTATTCCCAGGTGGAATCGCAATGCTGCACCGTCTCTGACCGAGGACACTATTCCTAGGTGGAATCACCATGCTGCACCGTCTCTGACCGAGGACTCTACTCCTAGGTGGGGAATTGCCATGCTGCACCGACTCTGACCGAGGACTCTATTCCTAGGTGGAATCTCCATGATGCAACGTCTCTGACCGAGGACTCTATTCCTAGGTGGAATCCACATGCTGCACCGTCTCTGACCGAGGACACTATTCCTAGGTGGAATCGCCATGCTGCACCGTCTGTAACCGAGGACTCTATTCCTAGGTGGAATCGTCATGCTGCACCGTCGCTAACCGAGGACTCTATTCCTAGGTGAGGAATCGCCATGCTGCACCGTCTCTGACCGAGGACTCTATTCGTAGGTGGAATAGCCATGCTGCACCGTCTCTGACCGAGGACTCTATTCCTAGGTGGAATCGCCATGCTGCACCGTCTCAGACCAAGGACTCTATTCCCAGGTGGGGAATTGAGATGCTGCACCGTCTCTGACCGTGGACTGTATTCCCAGGTGGGGAATTGAGATGCTGCACCGTCTCTGACTGAGGACTCTATTCCTAGGTGGGGAATTGCCATGGTGCACCGTCTCTGACAGAGGACTCTATTCCTAGGTGGGGAATTGCCATCCTGCACCGTCTCTGACCGAGGACTCAATTCCTAGGTGGGGAATTGAGATGCTGCACCGTCTCTGACCGAGGAATCTATTCCCAGGTGGGGAATTGAGATGCTGCACCGTCTCTGACCGAGGACTCTATTCCCAGGTGGGGAATTGAGATGCTGCACCGTCTCTGAATGAGGACTCTATTCCCAGGTGGGGAATTGAGATGCTGCACCATCTCTGACCGAGGACTCTATTCCTAGGTGGAATCGCCATACTGCACCGTCTCTGACCGAGGACTCTATTCCTAGGTGGAATCGCCATGCTGCACCGTCTCTGACCGAGGACTCTATTCCCAGGTGGGGAATTGAGATGCTGCACCGTCTGTAACCGAGGACTATATTCCTAGGTGGAATCGTCATGCTTCACAGTCTCTGACCGAGGACTCTATTCCTAGGTGGAATCGACATGATGCACCGTCTCTGACCGAGGACTCTATTCCTAGGTGGAATCGAAATGCTGCACCGTCTCTGACCGAGGACTCTATTCCTAGGTGGAATCGCCATGCTGCACCGTCTCTGACCGAGGACTCTATTCCTAGGTGGAATCGCCATGCTGCACCGTCTCTGACCGAGGACTCTATTCCTAGGTTGGGAATTGCCATGCTGCACCGTCTCTGACCGAGGACTCTATTCCTAGGTGGGGAATCGCCATGCTGCACCGTCTCTAACCGAGGACGCTATTCCCAGGTGAAATCGCCATGCTGCACCGTCTCTGACCGAGGACTCTATTCCTAGGTGGAATCACCATGCTGCACCGACTCTGACCGAGGACTCTATATCTAGGTGGAATCGCCATGATGCAACGTCTCTGACCGAGGACTCTATTCCTAGGTGGAATCAACATGCTGCACCGTCTCTGACCGAGGACTCTATTCCTAGGTGTAATTGACATGCTGCACCGTCTCTGATCGAGGACTCTATTCCTAGGTGGAATCGCCATGCTGCACCGTCTGTAACCGAGGACTCTATTCATAGGTGGAATCGTCATGCTGCACCGTCTCTAACCGAGGACTCTATTCCTAGGTGAGGAATCGCCATGCTGCACCGTCTCTGACCGAGGACTCCATTCCTAGGTGGAATCGCCATGCTGCACCGTCTCTGACCGAGGACACTATTCCTAGGTGGGGAATTGCCATGCTGCACCGTCTCTGACCGAGGACTGTATTCCCAGGTGGGGAATTGAGATGCTGCACCATCTCTGACCGAAGACTCTATTCCTAGGTGGGGAATTGCCATGCTGCACCGTCTCTGACAGAGGACTCTATTCCTAGGTGGGGAATTGAGATGCTGCACCATCTCTGACCGATGACTCTATTCCCAAGTGGGGAATTGAGATGCTGCACCGTCTCTGACCGAGGACTCTATTCCTAGGTGGGGAATTGAGATGCTGCACCGTCTCTGACCGAGGACTCTATTCCCAGCTGGGGAATTGAGATGCTGGACCGTCTCTGAACGAGGACTCTATTCCCAGGTGGGGAATTGAGATGCTGCACCATCTCTGACCGAGGACTCTATTCCTAGGTGGGGAATTGCCATGCTGCACCGTCTCTGAACGAGGACTCTATTCCTATGTGGAGAATCGCCATGCTGCACCGTCTCTGACCGAGGACTCTATTCCTAGGTGGGGATTTGCCGTGCTGCACCGTCTCTGACCGAGGATTCTATTCGTAGGTGGAATCGCCATGCTGCACCGTCTCTGACCGAGGACTCTATTCCTAGGTGGAATCGCCATGCTGCACCGTCTCAGACCAAGGACTCGATTCCCAGGTGGGGAATTGAGATGCTGCACCGTCTCTGACCGAGGACTGTATTCCCAGGTGGGGAATTGAGATGCTGCACCGTCTCTGACTGAGGACTCTATTCCTAGGTGGGCAATTGCCATGCAGCACCGTCTCTGACCGAGGACTCTATTCCTAGGTGGGGAATTGCCATGGTGCACCGTCTCTAACAGAGGACTCTATTCCTAGGTGGGGAATTGCCATCCTGCACCGTCTCTGACCGAGGACTCTATTCCTAGGTGGGGAATTGAGATGCTGCACCGTCTCTGACCGAGGAATCTATTCCCAGGTGGGGAATTGAGATGCTGCACCGTCTCTGACCGAGGACTCTATTCCCAGGTGGGGAATTGAGATGCTGCACCGTCTCTGACCGAGGACTCTATTCCCAGGTGGGGAATTGAGATGCTGCACCGTCTCTGAATGAGGACTCTATTCCCAGGTGGGGAATTGAGATGCTGCACCATCTCTGACCGAGGACTCTATTCCTAGGTGGAATCGCCATACTGCACCGTCTCTGACCGAGGACTCTATTCCTAGGTGGAATCGCCATGCTGCACCGTCTCTGACCGAGGACTCTATTCCCAGGTGGGGAATTGAGATGCTGCACCGTCTGTAACCGAGGACTCTATTCCTAGGTGGAATCGTCATGCTGCACAGTCTCTGACCGAGGACTCTATTCCTAGGTGGAATCGACATGATGCACCGTCTCTGACCGAGGACTCTATTCCTAGGTGGAATCGAAATGCTGCACCGTCTCTGACCGAGGACTCTATTCCTAGGTGGAATCGCCATGCTGCACCGTCTCTGACCGAGGACTCTATTCCTAGGTGGAATCGCCATGCTGCACCGTCTCTGACCGAGGACTCTATTCCTAGGTGGGGAATTGCCATGCTGCACCGTCTCTGACCGAGGACTCTATTCCTAGGTGGGGAATCGCCATGCTGCACCGTCTCTAACCGAGGACTCTATTCCCAGGTGAAATCGCCATGCTGCACCGTCTCTGACCGAGGACTCTATTCCTAGGTGGAATCGACATGATGCACCGTCACTGACCGAGGACTCTATTCCTAGGTGGAATCGAAATGCTGCACCGTCTCTGACCGAGGACTCTATTCCTAGGTGGAATCGCCATGCTGCACCATCTCTGACCGAGGACTCTATTCCTAGGTGGAATCGCCATGCTGCACCGTCTCTGACCGAGGACTCTATTCCTAGGTTGGGAATTGCCATGCTGCACCGTCTCTGACCGAGGACTCTATTCCTAGGTGGGGAATCGCCATGCTGCACCGTCTCTAACCGAGGACGCTATTCCCAGGTGAAATCGCCATGCTGCACCGTCTCTGACCGAGGACTCTATTCCTAGGTGGAATCACCATGCTGCACCGACTCTGACCGAGGACTCTATATCTAGGTGGAATCGCCATGATGCAACGTCTCTGACCGAGGACTCTATTCCTAGGTGGAATCAACATGCTGCACCGTCTCTGACCGAGGACTCTATTCCTAGGTGTAATTGACATGCTGCACCGTCTCTGATCGAGGACTCTATTCCTAGGTGGAATCGCCATGCTGCACCGTCTGTAACCGAGGACTCTATTCCTAGGTGGAATCGTCATGCTGCACCGTCTCTAACCGAGGACTCTATTCCTAGGTGAGGAATCGCCATGCTGCACCGTCTCTGACCGAGGACTCCATTCCTAGGTGGAATCGCCATGCTGCACCGTATCTGACCGAGGACTCTATTCCTAGGAGGAATCGCCATGCTGCACTGTCTCTAACCGAGGACTCTATTCCTAGGTGGAATCGCCATGCTGCACCGTCTCTGACCGAGGACACTATTCCTAGGTGGGGAATTGCCATGCTGCACCGTCTCTGACCGAGGACTGTATTCCCAGGTGGGGAATTGAGATGCTGCACCATCTCTGACCGAGGACTCTATTCCTAGGTGGGGAATTGCCATGCTGCACCGTCTCTGAACGAGGACTCTATTCCTATGTGGAGAATCGCCATGCTGCACCGTCTCTGACCGAGGACTCTATTCCTAGGTGGGGATTTGCCGTGCTGCACCGTCTCTGACCGAGGATTCTATTCGTAGGTGGAATCGCCATGCTGCACCGTCTCTGACCGAGGACTCTATTCCTAGGTGGAATCGCCATGCTGCACCGTCTCAGACCAAGGACTCGATTCCCAGGTGGGGAATTGAGATGCTGCACCGTCTCTGACCGAGGACTGTATTCCCAGGTGGGGAATTGAGATGCTGCACCGTCTCTGACTGAGGACTCTATTCCTAGGTGGGCAATTGCCATGCAGCACCGTCTCTGACCGAGGACTCTATTCCTAGGTGGGGAATTGCCATGGTGCACCGTCTCTAACAGAGGACTCTATTCCTAGGTGGGGAATTGCCATCCTGCACCGTCTCTGACCGAGGACTCTATTCCTAGGTGGGGAATTGAGATGCTGCACCGTCTCTGACCGAGGAATCTATTCCCAGGTGGGGAATTGAGATGCTGCACCGTCTCTGACCGAGGACTCTATTCCCAGGTGGGGAATTGAGATGCTGCACCGTCTCTGACCGAGGACTCTATTCCCAGGTGGGGAATTGAGATGCTGCACCGTCTCTGAATGAGGACTCTATTCCCAGGTGGGGAATTGAGATGCTGCACCATCTCTGACCGAGGACTCTATTCCTAGGTGGAATCGCCATACTGCACCGTCTCTGACCGAGGACTCTATTCCTAGGTGGAATCGCCATGCTGCACCGTCTCTGACCGAGGACTCTATTCCCAGGTGGGGAATTGAGATGCTGCACCGTCTGTAACCGAGGACTCTATTCCTAGGTGGAATCGTCATGCTGCACAGTCTCTGACCGAGGACTCTATTCCTAGGTGGAATCGACATGATGCACCGTCTCTGACCGAGGACTCTATTCCTAGGTGGAATCGAAATGCTGCACCGTCTCTGACCGAGGACTCTATTCCTAGGTGGAATCGCCATGCTGCACCGTCTCTGACCGAGGACTCTATTCCTAGGTGGAATCGCCATGCTGCACCGTCTCTGACCGAGGACTCTATTCCTAGGTGGGGAATTGCCATGCTGCACCGTCTCTGACCGAGGACTCTATTCCTAGGTGGGGAATCGCCATGCTGCACCGTCTCTAACCGAGGACTCTATTCCCAGGTGAAATCGCCATGCTGCACCGTCTCTGACCGAGGACTCTATTCCTAGGTGGAATCGACATGATGCACCGTCACTGACCGAGGACTCTATTCCTAGGTGGAATCGAAATGCTGCACCGTCTCTGACCGAGGACTCTATTCCTAGGTGGAATCGCCATGCTGCACCATCTCTGACCGAGGACTCTATTCCTAGGTGGAATCGCCATGCTGCACCGTCTCTGACCGAGGACTCTATTCCTAGGTTGGGAATTGCCATGCTGCACCGTCTCTGACCGAGGACTCTATTCCTAGGTGGGGAATCGCCATGCTGCACCGTCTCTAACCGAGGACGCTATTCCCAGGTGAAATCGCCATGCTGCACCGTCTCTGACCGAGGACTCTATTCCTAGGTGGAATCACCATGCTGCACCGACTCTGACCGAGGACTCTATATCTAGGTGGAATCGCCATGATGCAACGTCTCTGACCGAGGACTCTATTCCTAGGTGGAATCAACATGCTGCACCGTCTCTGACCGAGGACTCTATTCCTAGGTGTAATTGACATGCTGCACCGTCTCTGATCGAGGACTCTATTCCTAGGTGGAATCGCCATGCTGCACCGTCTGTAACCGAGGACTCTATTCCTAGGTGGAATCGTCATGCTGCACCGTCTCTAACCGAGGACTCTATTCCTAGGTGAGGAATCGCCATGCTGCACCGTCTCTGACCGAGGACTCCATTCCTAGGTGGAATCGCCATGCTGCACCGTATCTGACCGAGGACTCTATTCCTAGGAGGAATCGCCATGCTGCACTGTCTCTAACCGAGGACTCTATTCCTAGGTGGAATCGCCATGCTGCACCGTCTCTGACCGAGGACACTATTCCTAGGTGGGGAATTGCCATGCTGCACCGTCTCTGACCGAGGACTGTATTCCCAGGTGGGGAATTGAGATGCTGCACCATCTCTGACCGAGGACTCTATTGCTAGGTGGGGAATTGCCATGCTGCACCGTCTCTGACAGAGGACTCTATTCCTAGGTGGGGAATTGAGATGCTGCACCATCTCTGACCGATGACTCTATTCCCAAGTGGGGAATTGAGATGCTGCACCGTCTCTGACCGAGGACTCTATTCCTAGGTGGGGAATTGAGATGCTGCACCGTCTCTGACCGAGGACTCTATTCCCAGCTGGGGAATTGAGATGCTGGACCGTCTCTGAACGAGGACTCTATTCCCAGGTGGGGAAATGAGATGCTGCACCATCTCTGACCGAGGACTCTATTCCTAGGTGGGGAATTGCCATGCTGCACCGTCTCTGAACGAGGACTCTATTCCTATGTGGAGAATCGCCATGCTGCACCGTCTCTGACCGAGGACTCTATTCCTAGGTGGGGATTTGCCGTGCTGCACCGTCACTGACCGAGGATTCTATTCGTAGGTGGAATCGCCATGCTGCACCGTCTCTGACCGAGGACTCTATTCCTAGGTGGAATCGCCATGCTGCACCGTCTCAGACCAAGGACTCGATTCCCAGGTGGGGAATTGAGATGCTGCACCGTCTCTGACCGAGGACTGTATTCCCAGGTGGGGAATTGAGATGCTGCACCGTCTCTGACTGAGGACTCTATTCCTAGGTGGGCAATTGCCATGCTGCACCGTCTCTGACCGAGGACTCTATTCCTAGGTGGGGAATTGCCATGGTGCACCGTCTCTAACAGAGGACTCTATTCCTAGGTGGGGAATTGCCATCCTGCACCGTCTCTGACCGAGGACTCTATTCCTAGGTGGGGAATTGAGATGCTGCACCGTCTCTGACCGAGGAATCTATTCCCAGGTGGGGAATTGAGATGCTGCACCGTCTCTGACCGAGGACTCTATTCCTAGGTGGGGAATTGAGATGCTGCACCGTCTCTGACCGAGGACTCTATTCCCAGGTGGGGAATTGAGATGCTGCACCGTCTCTAACCGAGGACTCTATTCCCAGGTGAAATCGCCATGCTGCACCGTCTCTGACCGAGGACTCTATTCCTAGGTGGAATCACCATGCTGCACCGACTCTGACCGAGGACTCTATTCCTAGGTGGAATCGCCATGATGCAACGTCTCTGACCGAGGACTCTATTCCTAGGTGGAATCAACATGCTGCACCGTCTCTGACCGAGGACTCTATATCTAGGTGGAATCGCCATGATGCAACGTCTCTGACCGAGGACTCTATTCCTAGGTGGAATCAACATGCTGCACCGTCTCTGACCGAGGACTCTATTCCTAGGTGTAATTGACATGCTGCACCGTCTCTGATCGAGGACTCTATTCCTAGGTGGAATCGCCATGCTGCACCGTCTGTAACCGAGGACTCTATTCCTAGGTGGAATCGTCATGCTGCACCGTCTCTAACCGAGGACTCTATTCCTAGGTGAGGAATCGCCATGCTGCACCGTCTCTGACCGAGGACTCCATTCCTAGGTGGAATCGCCATGCTGCACCGTATCTGACCGAGGACTCTATTCCTAGGAGGAATCGCCATGCTGCACTGTCTCTAACCGAGGACTCTATTCCTAGGTGGAATCGCCATGCTGCACCGTCTCTGACCGAGGACACTATTCCTAGGTGGGGAATTGCCATGCTGCACCGTCTCTGACCGAGGACTGTATTCCCAGGTGGGGAATTGAGATGCTGCACCATCTCTGACCGAGGACTCTATTGCTAGGTGGGGAATTGCCATGCTGCACCGTCTCTGACAGAGGACTCTATTCCTAGGTGGGGAATTGAGATGCTGCACCATCTCTGACCGATGACTCTATTCCCAAGTGGGGAATTGAGATGCTGCACCGTCTCTGACCGAGGACTCTATTCCTAGGTGGGGAATTGAGATGCTGCACCGTCTCTGACCGAGGACTCTATTCCCAGCTGGGGAATTGAGATGCTGGACCGTCTCTGAACGAGGACTCTATTCCCAGGTGGGGAAATGAGATGCTGCACCATCTCTGACCGAGGACTCTATTCCTAGGTGGGGAATTGCCATGCTGCACCGTCTCTGAACGAGGACTCTATTCCTATGTGGAGAATCGCCATGCTGCACCGTCTCTGACCGAGGACTCTATTCCTAGGTGGGGATTTGCCGTGCTGCACCGTCACTGACCGAGGATTCTATTCGTAGGTGGAATCGCCATGCTGCACCGTCTCTGACCGAGGACTCTATTCCTAGGTGGAATCGCCATGCTGCACCGTCTCAGACCAAGGACTCGATTCCCAGGTGGGGAATTGAGATGCTGCACCGTCTCTGACCGAGGACTGTATTCCCAGGTGGGGAATTGAGATGCTGCACCGTCTCTGACTGAGGACTCTATTCCTAGGTGGGCAATTGCCATGCTGCACCGTCTCTGACCGAGGACTCTATTCCTAGGTGGGGAATTGCCATGGTGCACCGTCTCTAACAGAGGACTCTATTCCTAGGTGGGGAATTGCCATCCTGCACCGTCTCTGACCGAGGACTCTATTCCTAGGTGGGGAATTGAGATGCTGCACCGTCTCTGACCGAGGAATCTATTCCCAGGTGGGGAATTGAGATGCTGCACCGTCTCTGACCGAGGACTCTATTCCTAGGTGGGGAATTGAGATGCTGCACCGTCTCTGACCGAGGACTCTATTCCCAGGTGGGGAATTGAGATGCTGCACCGTCTCTAACCGAGGACTCTATTCCCAGGTGAAATCGCCATGCTGCACCGTCTCTGACCGAGGACTCTATTCCTAGGTGGAATCACCATGCTGCACCGACTCTGACCGAGGACTCTATTCCTAGGTGGAATCGCCATGATGCAACGTCTCTGACCGAGGACTCTATTCCTAGGTGGAATCAACATGCTGCACCGTCTCTGACCGAGGACTCTATTCCTAGGTGTAATTGACATGCTGCACCGTCTCTGATCGAGGACTCTATTCCTAGGTGGAATCGCCATGCAGCACCGTCTGTAACCGAGGACTCTATTCCTAGGTGGAATCGTCATGCTGCACCGTCTCTAACCGAGGACTCTATTCCTAGGTGAGGAATCGCCATGCTGCACCGTCTCTGACCGAGGACTCCATTCCTAGGTGGAATCGCCATGCTGCACCGTCTCTGACCGAGGACTCTATTCCTAGGAGGAATCGCCATGCTGCACTGTCTCTAACCGAGGACTCTATTCCTAGGTGGAATCGCCATGCTGCACCGTCTCTGACCGAGGACACTATTCCTAGGTGGGGAATTGCCATGCTGCACCGTCTCTGACAGAGGACTCTATTCCTAGGTGGGGAATTGAGATGCTGCACCATCTCTGACCGATGACTCTATTCCCAAGTGGGGAACTGAGATGCTGCACCGTCTCTGACCGAGGACTCTATTCCTAGGTGGGGAATTGAGATGCTGCACCGTCTCTGAACGAGGACTCTATTCCCAGGTGGGGAATTGAGATGCTGCACCATCTCTGACCGAGGACTCTATTCCTAGGTGGGGAATTGCCATGCTGCACCGTCTCTGACAGAGGACTCTATTCCTAGGTGGGGAATTGAGATGCTGCACCATCTCTGACCGATGACTCTATTCCCAAGTGGGGAACTGAGATGCTGCACCGTCTCTGACCGAGGACTCTATTCCCAGCTGGGGAATTGAGATGCTGGACCGTCTCTGAACGAGGACTCTATTCCCAGGTGGGGAATTGAGATGCTGCACCATCTCTGACCGAGGACTCTATTCCTAGGTGGGGAATTGCCATGCTGCACCGTCTCTGAACGAGGACTCTATTCCTAGGTGGGGATTTGCCGTGCTGCACCGTCTCTGACCGAGGATTCTATTCGTAGGTGGAATCGCCATGCTGCACCGTCTCTAACCGAGGACTCTATTCCTAGGTGGATTTGCCGTGCTGCACCATCTCTGACCGAGGACTCTATTCCTAGGTGGGGATTTGCCGTGCTGCACCGTCTCTTACCGAGGACTCTATTCCTAGGTGGAATCGCCATACTGCACCGTCTCTGACCGAGGACTCTATTCCTAGATGGAATCGCCATGCTGCACCGTCTCTGACCGAGGACTCTATTCCCAGGTGGGGAATTGAGATGCTGCACCGTCTGTAACCGAGGACTCTATTCCTAGGTGGAATCGTCATGCTGCACAGTCTCTGACCGAGGACTCTATTCCTAGGTGGAATCGCCATGCTGCACCGTCTCTGACCGAGGACTCTATTCCTAGGTGGAATCACCATGCTGCACCGACTCTGACCGAGGACTCTATTCCTAGGTGGAATCGCCATGATGCAACGTCTCTGACCGAGGACTCTATTCCTAGGTGGAATCAACATGCTGCACCGTCTCTGACCGAGGACTCTATTCCTAGGTGTAATCGACATGCTGCACCGTCTCTGATCGAGGACTCTATTCCTAGGTGGAATCGCCATGCTGCACCGTCTGTAACCGAGGACTCTATTCCTAGGTGGAATCGTCATGCTGCACCGTCTCTAACCGAGGACTCTATTCCTAGGTGAGGAATCGCCATGTTGCACCGTCTCTGACCGAGGACTCCATTCCTAGGTGGAATCGCCATGCTGCACCGTCTCTGACCGAGGACTCTATTCCTAGGTGGAATCGCCATGCTGCACCTTATCTAACCGAGGACTCTATTCCTAGGTGGAATCGCCATGCTGCACAGTCACAGACCGAGTACTCTATTCCCAGGTGGGGAATTGAGATGCTGTACCGTCTCTGGCCGAGGACTCTATTCCTAGGTGGGGAATTGCCATGCTGCATCGTCTCTGACCGAGGACTCTATTCCTAGGTGGGGAATTGAGATGCTGCACCTTCTCTGACCGAGGACTCTATTCCTAGGTGGGGAATTGCCATGCTGCATCGTCTCTGACCGAGGACTCTATTCCTAGGTGGGGAATTGCCATGGAGCACCGTCTCTGACAGAGGACTCTATTCCTAGGTGGGGAATTGCCATGCTGCACCGTCTCTGACTGAGGACTCTATTCCTAGGTGGGGAATTGAGATGCTGCACCGTCTCTGACCGAGGACTCTATTCGCAGGTGGGAATTGCCATGGAGCACCGTCTCTGACAGAGGACTCTATTCCTAGGTGGGGAATTGCCATGGAGCACCGTCTCTGACAGAGGACTATTCCTAGGTGGGGAATTGCCATGCTGCACCGTCTCTGACTGAGGACTCTATTCCCAGGTGGGGAATTGAGATGCTGCACCGTCTCTGACCGAGGACTCTATTCCTAGGTGGGGAATTGAGATGCTGTACCGTCTCTGGCCGAGGACTCTATTCCTAGGTGGGGAATTGAGATGCTGCACCGTCTCTGAACGAGGACTCTATTCCCAGGTGGGGAATTGAGATGCTGCACCATCTCTGACCGAGGACTCTATTCCTAGGTGGGGAATTGCCATGCTGCACCGTCTCTGAACGAGGACTCTATTCCTATGTGGAGAATCGCCATGCTGCACCGTCTCTGACCGAGGACTCTATTCCTAGGTGGGGATTTGCCGTGCTGCACCGTCTCTGACCGAGGATTCTATTCGTAGGTGGAATCGCCATGCTGCACCGTCTCTGACCGAGGACTCTATTCCTAGGTGGAATCGCCATGCTGCACCGTCTCAGACCAAGGTCTCGATTCCCAGGTGGGGAATTGAGATGCTGCACCGTCTCTGACCGAGGACTGTATTCCCAGGTGGGGAATTGAGATGCTGCACCGTCTCTGACTGAGGACTCTATTCCTAGGTGGGCAATTGCCATGCTGCACCGTCTCTGACCGAGGACTCTATTCCTAGGTGGGGAATTGCCATGGTGCACCGTCTCTAACAGAGGACTCTATTCCTAGGTGGGGAATTGCCATCCTGCACCGTCTCTGACCGAGGTCTCTATTCCTAGGTGGGGAATTGAGATGCTGCACCGTCTCTGACCGAGGAATCTATTCCCAGGTGGGGAATTGAGATGCTGCACCGTCTCTGAATGAGGACTCTATTCCCAGGTGGGGAATTGAGATGCTGCACCATCTCTGACCGAGGACTCTATTCCTAGGTGGAATCGCCATACTGCACCGTCTCTGACCGAGGACTCCATTCCTAGGTGGAATCGCCATGCTGCACCGTCTCTGACCGAGGACTCTATTCCTAGGAGGAATCGCCATGCTGCACTGTCTCTAACCGAGGACTCTATTCCTAGGTGGAATCGCCATGCTGCACCGTCTCTGACCGAGGACACTATTCCTAGGTGGGGAATTGCCATGCTGCACCGTCTCTGACAGAGGACTCTATTCCTAGGTGGGGAATTGAGATGCTGCACCATCTCTGACCGATGACTCTATTCCCAAGTGGGGAACTGAGATGCTGCACCGTCTCTGACCGAGGACTCTATTCCTAGGTGGGGAATTGAGATGCTGCACCGTCTCTGAACGAGGACTCTATTCCCAGGTGGGGAATTGAGATGCTGCACCATCTCTGACCGAGGACTCTATTCCTAGGTGGGGAATTGCCATGCTGCACCGTCTCTGACAGAGGACTCTATTCCTAGGTGGGGAATTGAGATGCTGCACCATCTCTGACCGATGACTCTATTCCCAAGTGGGGAACTGAGATGCTGCACCGTCTCTGACCGAGGACTCTATTCCCAGCTGGGGAATTGAGATGCTGGACCGTCTCTGAACGAGGACTCTATTCCCAGGTGGGGAATTGAGATGCTGCACCATCTCTGACCGAGGACTCTATTCCTAGGTGGGGAATTGCCATGCTGCACCGTCTCTGAACGAGGACTCTATTCCTAGGTGGGGATTTGCCGTGCTGCACCGTCTCTGACCGAGGATTCTATTCGTAGGTGGAATCGCCATGCTGCACCGTCTCTAACCGAGGACTCTATTCCTAGGTGGATTTGCCGTGCTGCACCATCTCTGACCGAGGACTCTATTCCTAGGTGGGGATTTGCCGTGCTGCACCGTCTCTTACCGAGGACTCTATTCCTAGGTGGAATCGCCATACTGCACCGTCTCTGACCGAGGACTCTATTCCTAGATGGAATCGCCATGCTGCACCGTCTCTGACCGAGGACTCTATTCCCAGGTGGGGAATTGAGATGCTGCACCGTCTGTAACCGAGGACTCTATTCCTAGGTGGAATCGTCATGCTGCACAGTCTCTGACCGAGGACTCTATTCCTAGGTGGAATCGCCATGCTGCACCGTCTCTGACCGAGGACTCTATTCCTAGGTGGAATCACCATGCTGCACCGACTCTGACCGAGGACTCTATTCCTAGGTGGAATCGCCATGATGCAACGTCTCTGACCGAGGACTCTATTCCTAGGTGGAATCAACATGCTGCACCGTCTCTGACCGAGGACTCTATTCCTAGGTGTAATCGACATGCTGCACCGTCTCTGATCGAGGACTCTATTCCTAGGTGGAATCGCCATGCTGCACCGTCTGTAACCGAGGACTCTATTCCTAGGTGGAATCGTCATGCTGCACCGTCTCTAACCGAGGACTCTATTCCTAGGTGAGGAATCGCCATGTTGCACCGTCTCTGACCGAGGACTCCATTCCTAGGTGGAATCGCCATGCTGCACCGTCTCTGACCGAGGACTCTATTCCTAGGTGGAATCGCCATGCTGCACCTTATCTAACCGAGGACTCTATTCCTAGGTGGAATCGCCATGCTGCACAGTCACAGACCGAGTACTCTATTCCCAGGTGGGGAATTGAGATGCTGTACCGTCTCTGGCCGAGGACTCTATTCCTAGGTGGGGAATTGCCATGCTGCATCGTCTCTGACCGAGGACTCTATTCCTAGGTGGGGAATTGAGATGCTGCACCTTCTCTGACCGAGGACTCTATTCCTAGGTGGGGAATTGCCATGCTGCATCGTCTCTGACCGAGGACTCTATTCCTAGGTGGGGAATTGCCATGGAGCACCGTCTCTGACAGAGGACTCTATTCCTAGGTGGGGAATTGCCATGCTGCACCGTCTCTGACTGAGGACTCTATTCCTAGGTGGGGAATTGAGATGCTGCACCGTCTCTGACCGAGGACTCTATTCGCAGGTGGGAATTGCCATGGAGCACCGTCTCTGACAGAGGACTCTATTCCTAGGTGGGGAATTGCCATGGAGCACCGTCTCTGACAGAGGACTATTCCTAGGTGGGGAATTGCCATGCTGCACCGTCTCTGACTGAGGACTCTATTCCCAGGTGGGGAATTGAGATGCTGCACCGTCTCTGACCGAGGACTCTATTCCTAGGTGGGGAATTGAGATGCTGTACCGTCTCTGGCCGAGGACTCTATTCCTAGGTGGGGAATTGAGATGCTGCACCGTCTCTGAACGAGGACTCTATTCCCAGGTGGGGAATTGAGATGCTGCACCATCTCTGACCGAGGACTCTATTCCTAGGTGGGGAATTGCCATGCTGCACCGTCTCTGAACGAGGACTCTATTCCTATGTGGAGAATCGCCATGCTGCACCGTCTCTGACCGAGGACTCTATTCCTAGGTGGGGATTTGCCGTGCTGCACCGTCTCTGACCGAGGATTCTATTCGTAGGTGGAATCGCCATGCTGCACCGTCTCTGACCGAGGACTCTATTCCTAGGTGGAATCGCCATGCTGCACCGTCTCAGACCAAGGTCTCGATTCCCAGGTGGGGAATTGAGATGCTGCACCGTCTCTGACCGAGGACTGTATTCCCAGGTGGGGAATTGAGATGCTGCACCGTCTCTGACTGAGGACTCTATTCCTAGGTGGGCAATTGCCATGCTGCACCGTCTCTGACCGAGGACTCTATTCCTAGGTGGGGAATTGCCATGGTGCACCGTCTCTAACAGAGGACTCTATTCCTAGGTGGGGAATTGCCATCCTGCACCGTCTCTGACCGAGGTCTCTATTCCTAGGTGGGGAATTGAGATGCTGCACCGTCTCTGACCGAGGAATCTATTCCCAGGTGGGGAATTGAGATGCTGCACCGTCTCTGAATGAGGACTCTATTCCCAGGTGGGGAATTGAGATGCTGCACCATCTCTGACCGAGGACTCTATTCCTAGGTGGAATCGCCATACTGCACCGTCTCTGACCGAGGACTCTATTCCTAGGTGGAATCGCCATGCTGCACCGTCTCTGACCAAGGACTCTATTCCCAGGTGGGGAATTGAGATGCTGCACCGTCTGTAACCGAGGACTCTATTCCTAGGTGGAATCGTCATGCTGCACAGTCTCTGACCGAGGACTCTATTCCTAGGTGGAATCGACATGATGCACCGTCTCTGACCGAGGACTCTATTCCTAGGTGGAATCGAAATGCTGCACCGTCTCTGACCGAGGACTCTATTCCTAGGTGGAATCGCCATGCTGCACCGTCTCTGACCGAGGACTCTATTCCTAGGTGGAATCGCCATGCTGCACCGTCTCTGACCGAGGACTCTATTCCTAGGTGGGGAATTGCCATGCTGCACCGTCTCTGACCGAGGACTCTATTCCTAGGTGGGGAATCGCCATGCTGCACCGTCTCTAACCGAGGACTCTATTCCCAGGTGAAATCGCCATGCTGCACCGTCTCTGACCGAGGACTCTATTCCTAGGTGGAATCGACATGATGCACCGTCTCTGACCGAGGACTCTATTCCTAGGTGGAATCGAAATGCTGCACCGTCTCTGACCGAGGACTCTATTCCTAGGTGGAATCGCCATGCTGCACCGTCTCTGACCGAGGACTCTATTCCTAGGTGGAATCGCCATGCTGCACCGTCTCTGACCGAGGACTCTATTCCTAGGTTGGGAATTGCCATGCTGCACCGTCTCTGACCAAGGACTCTATTCCTAGGTGGGGAATCGCCATGCTGCACCGTCTCTAACCGAGGACGCTATTCCCAGGTGAAATCGCCATGCTGCACCGTCTCTGACCGAGGACTCTATTCCTAGGTGGAATCACCATGCTGCACCGACTCTGACCGAGGACTCTATATCTAGGTGGAATCGCCATGATGCAACGTCTCTGACCGAGGACTCTATTCCTAGGTGGAATCAACATGCTGCACCGTCTCTGACCGAGGACTCTATTCCTAGGTGTAATTGACATGCTGCACCGTCTCTGATCGAGGACTCTATTCGTAGGTGGAATCGCCATGCTGCACCGTCTGTAACCGAGGACTCTATTCCTAGGTGGAATCGTCATGCTGCACCGTCTCTAACCGAGGACGCTATTCCTAGGTGAGGAATCGCCATGCTGCACCGTCTCTGACCGAGGACTCCATTCCTAGGTGGAATCGCCATGCTGCACCGTCTCTGACCGAGGACTCTATTCCTAGGAGGAATCGCCATGCTGCACTGTCTCTAACCGAGGACTCTATTCCTAGGTGGAATCGCCATGCTGCACCGTCTCTGACCGAGGACACTATTCCTAGGTGGGGAATTGCCATGCTGCACCGTCTCTGACCGAGGACTGTATTCCCAGGTGGGGAATTGAGATGCTGCACCATCTCTGACCGAGGACTCTATTCCTAGGTGGGGAATTGCCATGCTGCACCGTCTCTGACAGAGGACTCTATTCCTATGTGGAGAATCGCCATGCTGCACCGTCTCTGACCGAGGACTCTATTCCTAGGTGGGGATTTGCCGTGCTGCACCGTCTCTGACCGAGGATTCTATTCGTAGGTGGAATCGCCATGCTGCACCGTCTCTGACCGAGGACTCTATTCCTAGGTGGAATCGCCATGCTGCACCGTCTCAGACCAAGGACTCGATTCCCAGGTGGGGAATTGAGATGCTGCACCGTCTCTGACCGAGGACTGTATTCCCAGGTGGGGAATTGAGATGCTGCACCGTCTCACACTGAGGACTCTATTCCTAGGTGGGCAATTGCCATGCTGCACCGTCTCTGACCGAGGACTCTATTCCTAGGTGGGGAATTGCCATGGTGCACCGTCTCTAACAGAGGACTCTATTCCTAGGTGGGGAATTGCCATCCTGCACCGTCTCTGACCGAGGACTCTATTCCTAGGTGGGGAATTGAGATGCTGCACCGTCTCTGACCGAGGAATCTATTCCCAGGTGGGGAATTGAGATGCTGCACCGTCTCTGACCGAGGACTCTATTCCTAGGTGGGGAATTGAGATGCTGCACCGTCTCTGACCGAGGACTCTATTCCCAGGTGGGGAATTGAGATGCTGCACCGTCTCTGAATGAGGACTCTATTCCCAGGTGGGGAATTGAGATGCTGCACCATCTCTGACCGAGGACTCTATTCCTAGGTGGAATCGCCATACTGCACCGTCTCTGACCGAGGACTCTATTCCTAGGTGGAATCGCCATGCTGCACCGTCTCTGACCGAGGGCTCTATTCCCAGGTGCGGAATTGAGATGCTGCACCGTCTGTAACCGAGGACTCTATTCCTAGGTGGAATCGTCATGCTGCACAGTCTCTGACCGAGGACTCTATTCTTGGTGGAATCGACATGATGCACCGTCTCTGACCGAGGACTCTATTCCTAGGTGGAATCGAAATGCTGCACCGTCTCTGACCGAGGACTCTATTCCTAGGTGGAATCGCCATGCTGCACCGTCTCTGACCGAGGACTCTATTCCTAGGTGGGGAATTGCCATGGAGCACCGTCTCTGACAGAGGACTATTCCTAGGTGGGGAATTGCCATGCTGCACCGTCTCTGACTGAGGACTCTATTCCTAGGTGGGGAATTGAGATGCTGCACCGTCTCTGACCGAGGACTCTATTCCTAGGTGGGGAATTGAGATGCTGTACCGTCTCTGGCCGAGGACTCTATTCCTAGGTGGGGAATTGAGATGCTGCACCGTCTCTGAACGAGGACTCTATTCCCAGGTGGGGAATTGAGATGCTGCACCATCTCTGACCGAGGACTCTATTCCTAGGTGGGGAATTGCCATGCTGCACCGTCTCTGAACGAGGACTCTATTCCTATGTGGAGAATCGCCATGCTGCACCGTCTCTGACCGAGGACTCTATTCCTAGGTGGGGATTTGCCGTGCTGCACCGTCTCTGACCGAGGATTCTATTCGTAGGTGGAATCGCCATGCTGCACCGTCTCTGACCGAGGACTCTATTCCTAGGTGGAATCGCCATGCTGCACCGTCTCAGACCAAGGACTCGATTCCCAGGTGGGGAATTGAGATGCTGCACCGTCTCTGACCGAGGACTGTATTCCCAGGTGGGGAATTGAGATGCTGCACCGTCTCTGACTGAGGACTCTATTCCTAGGTGGGCAATTGCCATGCTGCACCGTCTCTGACCGAGGACTCTATTCCTAGGTGGGGAATTGCCATGGTGCACCGTCTCTAACAGAGGACTCTATTCCTAGGTGGGGAATTGCCATCCTGCACCGTCTCTGACCGAGGTCTCTATTCCTAGGTGGGGAATTGAGATGCTGCACCGTCTCTGACCGGGGAATCTATTCCCAGGTGGGGAATTGAGATGCTGCACCGTCTCTGACCGAGGACTCTATTCCTAGGTGGGGAATTGAGATGCTGCACCGTCTCTGACCGAGGACTCTATTCCCAGGTGGGGAATTGAGATGCTGCACCGTCTCTGAATGAGGACTCTATTCCCAGGTGGGGAATTGAGATGCTGCACCATCTCTGACCGAGGACTCTATTCCCAGGTGGGGAATTGAGATGCTGCACCGTCTCTGAATGAGGACTCTATTCCCAGGTGGGGAATTGAGATGCTGCACCATCTCTGACCGAGGACTCTATTCCTAGGTGGAATCGCCATACTGCACCGTCTCTGACCGAGGACTCTATTCCTAGGTGGAATCGCCATGCTGCACCGTCTCTGACCGAGGACTCTATTCCCAGGTGGGGAATTGAGATGCTGCACCGTCTGTAACCGAGGACTCTATTCCTAGGTGGAATCGTCATGCTGCACAGTCTCTGACCGAGGACTCTATTCCTAGGTGGAATCGACATGATGCACCGTCTCTGACCGAGGACTCTATTCCTAGGTGGAATCGAAATGCTGCACCGTCTCTGACCGAGGACTCTATTCCTAGGTGGAATCGCCATGCTGCACCGTCTCTGACCGAGGACTCTATTCCTAGGTGGAATCGCCATGCTGCACCGTCACTGACCGAGGACTCTATTCCTAGGTGGGGAATTGCCATGCTGCACCGTCTCTGACCGAGGACTCTATTCCTAGGTGGGGAATCGCCATGCTGCACCGTCTCTAACCGAGGACTCTATTCCCAGGTGAAATCGCCATGCTGCACCGTCTCTGACCGAGGACTCTATTCCTAGGTGGAATCGACATGATGCACCGTCTCTGACCGAGGACTCTATTCCTAGGTGGAATCGAAATGCTGCACCGTCTCTGACCGAGGACTCTATTCCTAGGTGGAATCGCCATGCTGCACCGTCTCTGACCGAGGACTCTATTCCTAGGTGGAATCGCCATGCTGCACGGTCTCTGACCGAGGACTCTATTCCTAGGTTGGGAATTGCCATGCTGCACCGTCTCTGACCAAGGACTCTATTCCTAGGTGGGGAATCGCCATGCTGCACCGTCTCTAACCGAGGACGCTATTCCCAGGTGAAATCGCCATGCTGCACCGTCTCTGACCGAGGACTCTATTCCTAGGTGGAATCACCATGCTGCACCGACTCTGACCGAGGACTCTATATCTAGGTGGAATCGCCATGATGCAACGTCTCTGACCGAGGACTCTATTCCTAGGTGGAATCAACATGCTGCACCGTCTCTGACCGAGGACTCTATTCCTAGGTGTAATTGACATGCTGCACCGTCTCTGATCGAGGACTCTATTCCTAGGTGGAATCGCCATGCTGCACCGTCTGTAACCGAGGACTCTATTCCTAGGTGGAATCGTCATGCTGCACCGTCTCTAACCGAGGACGCTATTCCTAGGTGAGGAATCGCCATGCTGCACCGTCTCTGACCGAGGACTCCATTCCTAGGTGGAATCGCCATGCTGCACCGTCTCTGACCGAGGACTCTATTCCTAGGAGGAATCGCCATGCTGCACTGTCTCTAACCGAGGACTCTATTCCTAGGTGGAATCGCCATGCTGCACCGTCTCTGACCGACGACACTATTCCTAGGTGGGGAATTGCCATGCTGCACCGTCTCTGACCGAGGACTGTATTCCCAGGTGGGGAATTGAGATGCTGCACCATCTCTGACCGAGGACTCTATTCCTAGGTGGGGAATTGCCATGCTGCACCGTCTCTGACAGAGGACTCTATTCCTAGGTGGGGAATTGAGATGCTGCACCGTCTCTGACCGAGGACTCTATTCCCAGCTGGGGAATTGAGATGCTGGACTGTCTCTGAACGAGGACTCTATTCCCAGGTGGGGAAATGAGATGCTGCACCATCTCTGACCGAGGACTCTATTCCTAGGTGGGGAATTGCCATGCTGCACCGTCTCTGAACGAGGACTCTATTCCTATGTGGAGAATCGCCATGCTGCACCGTCTCTGACCGAGGACTCTATTCCTAGGTGGGGATTTGCCGTGCTGCACCGTCTCTGACCGAGGATTCTATTCGTAGGTGGAATCGCCATGCTGCACCGTCTCTGACCGAGGACTCTATTCCTAGGTGGAATCGCCATGCTGCACCGTCTCAGACCAAGGACTCGATTCCCAGGTGGGGAATTGAGATGCTGCACCGTCTCTGACCGAGGACTGTATTCCCAGGTGGGGAATTGAGATGCTGCACCGTCTCACACTGAGGACTCTATTCCTAGGTGGGCAATTGCCATGCTGCACCGTCTCTGACCGAGGACTCTATTCCTAGGTGGGGAATTGCCATGGTGCACCGTCTCTAACAGAGGACTCTATTCCTAGGTGGGGAATTGCCATCCTGCACCGTCTCTGACCGAGGACTCTATTCCTAGGTGGGGAATTGAGATGCTGCACCGTCTCTGACCGAGGAATCTATTCCCAGGTGGGGAATTGAGATGCTGCACCGTCTCTGACCGAGGACTCTATTCCTAGGTGGGGAATTGAGATGCTGCACCGTCTCTGACCGAGGACTCTATTCCCAGGTGGGGAATTGAGATGCTGCACCGTCTCTGAATGAGGACTCTATTCCCAGGTGGGGAATTGAGATGCTGCACCATCTCTGACCGAGGACTCTATTCCTAGGTGGAATCGCCATACTGCACCGTCTCTGACCGAGGACTCTATTCCTAGGTGGAATCGCCATGCTGCACCGTCTCTGACCGAGGACTCTATTCCCAGGTGCGGAATTGAGATGCTGCACCGTCTGTAACCGAGGACTCTATTCCTAGGTGGAATCGTCATGCTGCACAGTCTCTGACCGAGGACTCTATTCTTGGTGGAATCGACATGATGCACCGTCTCTGACCGAGGACTCTATTCCTAGGTGGAATCGAAATGCTGCACCGTCTCTGACCGAGGACTCTATTCCTAGGTGGAATCGCCATGCTGCACCGTCTCTGACCGAGGACTCTATTCCTAGGTGGGGAATTGAGATGCTGCACCGTCTCTGACCGAGGAATCTATTCCCAGGTGGGGAATTGAGATGCTGGACCGTCTCTGAACGAGGACTCTATTCCCA
Organism: Hemitrygon akajei; assembly: GCF_048418815.1. Lineage (NCBI taxonomy): Eukaryota > Metazoa > Chordata > Chondrichthyes > Myliobatiformes > Dasyatidae > Hemitrygon > Hemitrygon akajei. Next base: position 103,909,352 of record NC_133128.1, on the reverse strand, counting down.
GGTGGGGAAATGAGATGCTGCACCATCTCTGACCGAGGACTCTATTCCTAGGTGGGGAATTGCCATGCTGCACCGTCTCTGAACGAGGACTCTATTCCTATGTGGAGAATCGCCATGCTGCACCGTCTCTGACCGAGGACTCTATTCCTAGGTGGGGATTTGCCGTGCTGCACCGTCTCTGACCGAGGATTCTATTCGTAGGTGGAATCGCCATGCTGCACCGTCTCTGACCGAGGACTCTATTCCTAGGTGGAATCGCCATGCTGCACCGTCTCAGACCAAGGACTCGATTCCCAGGTGGGGAATTGAGATGCTGCACCGTCTCTGACCGAGGACTGTATTCCCAGGTGGGGAATTGAGATGCTGCACCGTCTCACACTGAGGACTCTATTCCTAGGTGGGCAATTGCCATGCTGCACCGTCTCTGACCGAGGACTCTATTCCTAGGTGGGGAATTGCCATGGTGCACCGTCTCTAACAGAGGACTCTATTCCTAGGTGGGGAATTGCCATCCTGCACCGTCTCTGACCGAGGACTCTATTCCTAGGTGGGGAATTGAGATGCTGCACCGTCTCTGACCGAGGAATCTATTCCCAGGTGGGGAATTGAGATGCTGCACCGTCTCTGAATGAGGACTCTATTCCCAGGTGGGGAATTGAGATGCTGCACCATCTCTGACCGAGGACTCTATTCCTAGGTGGAATCGCCATACTGCACCGTCTCTGACCGAGGACTCTATTCCTAGGTGGAATCGCCATGCTGCACCGTCTCTGACCGAGGACTCTATTCCCAGGTGCGGAATTGAGATGCTGCACCGTCTGTAACCGAGGACTCTATTCCTAGGTGGAATCGTCATGCTGCACAGTCTCTGACCGAGGACTCTATTCTTGGTGGAATCGACATGATGCACCGTCTCTGACCGAGGACTCTATTCCTAGGTGGAATCGAAATGCTGCACCGTCTCTGACCGAGGACTCTATTCCTAGGTGGAATCGCCATGCTGCACCGTCTCTGACCGAGGACTCTATTCCTAGGTGGAATCGCCATGCTGCACCGTCTCTGACCGAGGACTCTATTCCTAGGTGGGGAATTGCCATGCTGCACCGTCTCTGACCGAGGACTCTATTCCTAGGCGGGGAATCGCCATGCTGCACCGTCTCTAACCGAGGACTCTATTCCCAGGTGAAATCGCCATGCTGCACCGTCTCTGACCGAGGACTCTATTCCTAGGTGGAATCACCATGCTGCACCGACTCTGACCGAGGACTCTATTCCTAGGTGGAATCGCCATGATGCAACGTCTCTGACCGAGGACTCTATTCCTAGGTGGAATCAACATGCTGCACCGTCTCTGACCGAGGACTCTATTCCTAGGTGTAATTGACATGCTGCACCGTCTCTGATCGAGGACTCTATTCCTAGGTGGAATCGCCATGCTGCACCGTCTGTAACCGAGGACTCTATTCCTAGGTGGAATCGTCATGCTGCACCGTCTCTAACCGAGGACTCTATTCCTAGGTGAGGAATCGCCATGCTGCACCGTCTCTGACCGAGGACTCCATTCCTAGGTGGAATCGCCATGCTGCACCGTCTCTGACCGAGGACTCTATTCCTAGGAGGAATCGCCATGCTGCACTGTCTCTAACCGAGGACTCTATTCCTAGGTGGAATCGCCATGCTGCACCGTCTCTGACCGAGGACACTATTCCTAGGTGGGGAATTGCCATGCTGCACCGTCTCTGACAGAGGACTCTATTCCTAGGTGGGGAATTGAGATGCTGCACCATCTCTGACCGATGACTCTATTCCCAAGTGGGGAACTGAGATGCTGCACCGTCTCTGACCGAGGACTCTATTCCTAGGTGGGGAATTGAGATGCTGCACCGTCTCTGACCGAGGACTCTATTCCCAGCTGGGGAATTGAGATGCTGGACCGTCTCTGAACGAGGACTCTATTCCCAGGTGGGGAATTGAGATGCTGCACCATCTCTGACCGAGGACTCTATTCCTAGGTGGAATCGCCATGCTGCACCGTCTCTGACCGAGGACTCTATTCCTAGGTGGAATCGCCATGCTGCACCGTCTCTGACCGAGGGCTCTATTCCCAGGTGCGGAATTGAGATGCTGCACCGTCTGTAACCGAGGACTCTATTCCTAGGTGGAATCGTCATGCTGCACAGTCTCTGACCGAGGACTCTATTCTTGGTGGAATCGACATGATGCACCGTCTCTGACCGAGGACTCTATTCCTAGGTGGAATCGAAATGCTGCACCGTCTCTGACCGAGGACTCTATTCCTAGGTGGAATCGCCATGCTGCACCGTCTCTGACCGAGGACTCTATTCCTAGGTGGGGAATTGCCATGGAGCACCGTCTCTGACAGAGGACTATTCCTAGGTGGGGAATTGCCATGCTGCACCGTCTCTGACTGAGGACTCTATTCCTAGGTGGGGAATTGAGATGCTGCACCGTCTCTGACCGAGGACTCTATTCCTAGGTGGGGAATTGAGATGCTGTACCGTCTCTGGCCGAGGACTCTATTCCTAGGTGGGGAATTGAGATGCTGCACCGTCTCTGAACGAGGACTCTATTCCCAGGTGGGGAATTGAGATGCTGCACCATCTCTGACCGAGGACTCTATTCCTAGGTGGGGAATTGCCATGCTGCACCGTCTCTGAACGAGGACTCTATTCCTATGTGGAGAATCGCCATGCTGCACCGTCTCTGACCGAGGACTCTATTCCTAGGTGGGGATTTGCCGTGCTGCACCGTCTCTGACCGAGGATTCTATTCGTAGGTGGAATCGCCATGCTGCACCGTCTCTGACCGAGGACTCTATTCCTAGGTGGAATCGCCATGCTGCACCGTCTCAGACCAAGGACTCGATTCCCAGGTGGGGAATTGAGATGCTGCACCGTCTCTGACCGAGGACTGTATTCCCAGGTGGGGAATTGAGATGCTGCACCGTCTCTGACTGAGGACTCTATTCCTAGGTGGGCAATTGCCATGCTGCACCGTCTCTGACCGAGGACTCTATTCCTAGGTGGGGAATTGCCATGGTGCACCGTCTCTAACAGAGGACTCTATTCCTAGGTGGGGAATTGCCATCCTGCACCGTCTCTGACCGAGGTCTCTATTCCTAGGTGGGGAATTGAGATGCTGCACCGTCTCTGACCGGGGAATCTATTCCCAGGTGGGGAATTGAGATGCTGCACCGTCTCTGACCGAGGACTCTATTCCTAGGTGGGGAATTGAGATGCTGCACCGTCTCTGACCGAGGACTATATTCCCAGGTGGGGAATTGAGATGCTGCACCGTCTCTGAATGAGGACTCTATTCCCAGGTGGGGAATTGAGATGCTGCACCATCTCTGACCGAGGACTCTATTCCCAGGTGGGGAATTGAGATGCTGCACCGTCTCTGAATGAGGACTCTATTCCCAGGTGGGGAATTGAGATGCTGCACCATCTCTGACCGAGGACTCTATTCCTAGGTGGAATCGCCATACTGCACCGTCTCTGACCGAGGACTCTATTCCTAGGTGGAATCGCCATGCTGCACCGTCTCTGACCGAGGACTCTATTCCCAGGTGGGGAATTGAGATGCTGCACCGTCTGTAACCGAGGACTCTATTCCTAGGTGGAATCGTCATGCTGCACAGTCTCTGACCGAGGACTCTATTCCTAGGTGGAATCGACATGATGCACCGTCTCTGACCGAGGACTCTATTCCTAGGTGGAATCGAAATGCTGCACCGTCTCTGACCGAGGACTCTATTCCTAGGTGGAATCGCCATGCTGCACCGTCTCTGACCGAGGACTCTATTCCTAGGTGGAATCGCCATGCTGCACCGTCACTGACCGAGGACTCTATTCCTAGGTGGGGAATTGCCATGCTGCACCGTCTCTGACCGAGGACTCTATTCCTAGGTGGGGAATCGCCATGCTGCACCGTCTCTAACCGAGCACTCTATTCCCAGGTGAAATCGCCATGCTGCACCGTCTCTGACCGAGGACTCTATTCCTAGGTGGAATCGACATGATGCACCGTCTCTGACCGAGGACTCTATTCCTAGGTGGAATCGAAATGCTGCACCGTCTCTGACCGAGGACTCTATTCCTAGGTGGAATCGCCATGCTGCACCGTCTCTGACCGAGGACTCTATTCCTAGGTGGAATCGCCATGCTGCACCGTCTCTGACCGAGGACTCTATTCCTAGGTTGGGAATTGCCATGCTGCACCGTCTCTGACCAAGGACTCTATTCCTAGGTGGGGAATCGCCATGCTGCACCGTCTCTAACCGAGGACGCTATTCCCAGGTGAAATCGCCATGCTGCACCGTCTCTGACCGAGGACTCTATTCCTAGGTGGAATCACCATGCTGCACCGACTCTGACCGAGGACTCTATATCTAGGTGGAATCGCCATGATGCAACGTCTCTGACCGAGGACTCTATTCCTAGGTGGAATCAACATGCTGCACCGTCTCTGACCGAGGACTCTATTCCTAGGTGTAATTGACATGCTGCACCGTCTCTGATCGAGGACTCTATTCCTAGGTGGAATCGCCATACTGCACCGTCTGTAACCGAGGACTCTATTCCTAGGTGGAATCGTCATGCTGCACCGTCTCTAACCGAGGACGCTATTCCTAGGTGAGGAATCGCCATGCTGCACCGTCTCTGACCGAGGACTCCATTCCTAGGTGGAATCGCCATGCTGCACCGTCTCTGACCGAGGACTCTATTCCTAGGAGGAATCGCCATGCTGCACTGTCTCTAACCGAGGACTCTATTCCTAGGTGGAATCGCCATGCTGCACCGTCTCTGACCGACGACACTATTCCTAGGTGGGGAATTGCCATGCTGCACCGTCTCTGACCGAGGACTGTATTCCCAGGTGGGGAATTGAGATGCTGCACCATCTCTGACCGAGGACTCTATTCCTAGGTGGGGAATTGCCATGCTGCACCGTCTCTGACAGAGGACTCTATTCCTAGGTGGGGAATTGAGATGCTGCACCGTCTCTGACCGAGGACTCTATTCCCAGCTGGGGAATTGAGATGCTGGACTGTCTCTGAACGAGGACTCTATTCCCAGGTGGGGAAATGAGATGCTGCACCATCTCTGACCGAGGACTCTATTCCTAGGTGGGGAATTGCCATGCTGCACCGTCTCTGAACGAGGACTCTATTCCTATGTGGAGAATCGCCATGCTGCACCGTCTCTGACCGAGGACTCTATTCCTAGGTGGGGATTTGCCGTGCTGCACCGTCTCTGACCGAGGATTCTATTCGTAGGTGGAATCGCCATGCTGCACCGTCTCTGACCGAGGACTCTATTCCTAGGTGGAATCGCCATGCTGCACCGTCTCAGACCAAGGACTCGATTCCCAGGTGGGGAATTGAGATGCTGCACCGTCTCTGACCGAGGACTGTATTCCCAGGTGGGGAATTGAGATGCTGCACCGTCTCACACTGAGGACTCTATTCCTAGGTGGGCAATTGCCATGCTGCACCGTCTCTGACCGAGGACTCTATTCCTAGGTGGGGAATTGCCATGGTGCACCGTCTCTAACAGAGGACTCTATTCCTAGGTGGGGAATTGCCATCCTGCACCGTCTCTGACCGAGGACTCTATTCCTAGGTGGGGAATTGAGATGCTGCACCGTCTCTGACCGAGGAATCTATTCCCAGGTGGGGAATTGAGATGCTGCACCGTCTCTGACCGAGGACTCTATTCCTAGGTGGGGAATTGAGATGCTGCACCGTCTCTGACCGAGGACTCTATTCCCAGGTGGGGAATTGAGATGCTGCACCGTCTCTGAATGAGGACTCTATTCCCAGGTGGGGAATTGAGATGCTGCACCATCTCTGACCGAGGACTCTATTCCTAGGTGGAATCGCCATACTGCACCGTCTCTGACCGAGGACTCTATTCCTAGGTGGAATCGCCATGCTGCACCGTCTCTGACCGAGGACTCTATTCCCAGGTGCGGAATTGAGATGCTGCACCGTCTGTAACCGAGGACTCTATTCCTAGGTGGAATCGTCATGCTGCACAGTCTCTGACCGAGGACTCTATTCTTGGTGGAATCGACATGATGCACCGTCTCTGACCGAGGACTCTATTCCTAGGTGGAATCGAAATGCTGCACCGTCTCTGACCGAGGACTCTATTCCTAGGTGGAATCGCCATGCTGCACCGTCTCTGACCGAGGACTCTATTCCTAGGTGGGGAATTGAGATGCTGCACCGTCTCTGACCGAGGAATCTATTCCCAGGTGGGGAATTGAGATGCTGGACCGTCTCTGAACGAGGACTCTATTCCCAGGTGGGGAAATGAGATGCTGCACCATCTCTGACCGAGGACTCTATTCCTAGGTGGGGAATTGCCATGCTGCACCGTCTCTGAACGAGGACTCTATTCCTATGTGGAGAATCGCCATGCTGCACCGTCTCTGACCGAGGACTCTATTCCTAGGTGGGGATTTGCCGTGCTGCACCGTCTCTGACCGAGGATTCTATTCGTAGGTGGAATCGCCATGCTGCACCGTCTCTGACCGAGGACTCTATTCCTAGGTGGAATCGCCATGCTGCACCGTCTCAGACCAAGGACTCGATTCCCAGGTGGGGAATTGAGATGCTGCACCGTCTCTGACCGAGGACTGTATTCCCAGGTGGGGAATTGAGATGCTGCACCGTCTCACACTGAGGACTCTATTCCTAGGTGGGCAATTGCCATGCTGCACCGTCTCTGACCGAGGACTCTATTCCTAGGTGGGGAATTGCCATGGTGCACCGTCTCTAACAGAGGACTCTATTCCTAGGTGGGGAATTGCCATCCTGCACCGTCTCTGACCGAGGACTCTATTCCTAGGTGGGGAATTGAGATGCTGCACCGTCTCTGACCGAGGAATCTATTCCCAGGTGGGGAATTGAGATGCTGCACCGTCTCTGAATGAGGACTCTATTCCCAGGTGGGGAATTGAGATGCTGCACCATCTCTGACCGAGGACTCTATTCCTAGGTGGAATCGCCATACTGCACCGTCTCTGACCGAGGACTCTATTCCTAGGTGGAATCGCCATGCTGCACCGTCTCTGACCGAGGACTCTATTCCCAGGTGCGGAATTGAGATGCTGCACCGTCTGTAACCGAGGACTCTATTCCTAGGTGGAATCGTCATGCTGCACAGTCTCTGACCGAGGACTCTATTCTTGGTGGAATCGACATGATGCACCGTCTCTGACCGAGGACTCTATTCCTAGGTGGAATCGAAATGCTGCACCGTCTCTGACCGAGGACTCTATTCCTAGGTGGAATCGCCATGCTGCACCGTCTCTGACCGAGGACTCTATTCCTAGGTGGAATCGCCATGCTGCACCGTCTCTGACCGAGGACTCTATTCCTAGGTGGGGAATTGCCATGCTGCACCGTCTCTGACCGAGGACTCTATTCCTAGGCGGGGAATCGCCATGCTGCACCGTCTCTAACCGAGGACTCTATTCCCAGGTGAAATCGCCATGCTGCACCGTCTCTGACCGAGGACTCTATTCCTAGGTGGAATCACCATGCTGCACCGACTCTGACCGAGGACTCTATTCCTAGGTGGAATCGCCATGATGCAACGTCTCTGACCGAGGACTCTATTCCTAGGTGGAATCAACATGCTGCACCGTCTCTGACCGAGGACTCTATTCCTAGGTGTAATTGACATGCTGCACCGTCTCTGATCGAGGACTCTATTCCTAGGTGGAATCGCCATGCTGCACCGTCTGTAACCGAGGACTCTATTCCTAGGTGGAATCGTCATGCTGCACCGTCTCTAACCGAGGACTCTATTCCTAGGTGAGGAATCGCCATGCTGCACCGTCTCTGACCGAGGACTCCATTCCTAGGTGGAATCGCCATGCTGCACCGTCTCTGACCGAGGACTCTATTCCTAGGAGGAATTGCCATGCTGCACTGTCTCTAACCGAGGACTCTATTCCTAGGTGGAATCGCCATGCTGCACCGTCTCTGACCGAGGACACTATTCCTAGGTGGGGAATTGCCATGCTGCACCGTCTCTGACAGAGGACTCTATTCCTAGGTGGGGAATTGAGATGCTGCACCATCTCTGACCGATGACTCTATTCCCAAGTGGGGAACTGAGATGCTGCACCGTCTCTGACCGAGGACTCTATTCCTAGGTGGGGAATTGAGATGCTGCACCGTCTCTGACCGAGGACTCTATTCCCAGCTGGGGAATTGAGATGCTGGACCGTCTCTGAACGAGGACTCTATTCCCAGGTGGGGAATTGAGATGCTGCACCATCTCTGACCGAGGACTCTATTCCTAGGTGGGGAATTGCCATGCTGCACCGTCTCTGAACGAGGACTCTATTCCTATGTGGAGAATCGCCATGCTGCACCGTCTCTGACCGAGGACTCTATTCCTAGGTGGGGATTTGCCGTGCTGCACCGTCTCTGACCGAGGATTCTATTCGTAGGTGGAATCGTCATGCTGCACCGTCTCTAACCGAGGACTCTATTCCTAGGTGGATTTGCCGTGCTGCACCATCTCTGACCGAGGACTCTATTCCTAGGTGGGGATTTGCCGTGCTGCACCGTCTCTTACCGAGGACTCTATTCCTAGGTGGAATCGCCATACTGCACCGTCTCTGACCGAGGACTCTATTCCTAGATGGAATCGCCATGCTGCACCGTCTCTGACCGAGGACTCTATTCCCAGGTGGGGAATTGAGATGCTGCACCGTCTGTAACCGAGGACTCTATTCCTAGGTGGAATCGTCATGCTGCACAGTCTCTGACCGAGGACTCTATTCCTAGGTGGAATCGCCATGCTGCACCGTCTCTGACCGAGGACTCTATTCCTAGGTGGAATCACCATGTTGCACCGACTCTGACCGAGGACTCTATTCCTAGGTGGAATCGCCATGATGCAACGTCTCTGACCGAGGACTCTATTCCTAGGTGGAATCAACATGCTGCACCGTCTCTGACCGAGGACTCTATTCCTAGGTGTAATCGACATGCTGCACCGTCTCTGATCGAGGACTCTATTCCTAGGTGAGGAATCGCCATGTTGCACCGTCTCTGACCGAGGACTCCATTCCTAGGTGGAATCGCCATGCTGCACCGTCTCTGACCGAGGACTCTATTCCTAGGTGGAATCGCCATGCTGCACCTTATCTAACCGAGGACTCTATTCCTAGGTGGAATCGCCATGCTGCACAGTCACAGACCGAGTACTCTATTCCCAGGTGGGGAATTGAGATGCTGCACCTTCTCTGACCGAGGACTCTATTCCTAGGTGGGGAATTGCCATGCTGCATCGTCTCTGACCGAGGACTCTATTCCTAGGTGGGGAATTGAGATGCTGCACCTTCTCTGACCGAGGACTCTATTCCTAGGTGGGGAATTGCCATGCTGCATCGTCTCTGACCGAGGACTCTATTCCTAGGTGGGGAATTGCCATGGAGCACCGTCTCTGACAGAGGACTCTATTCCTAGGTGGGGAATTGCCATGCTGCACCGTCTCTGACTGAGGACTCTATTCCTAGGTGGGGAATTGAGATGCTGTACCGTCTCTGGCCGAGGACTCTATTCCTAGGTGGGGAATTGAGATGCTGCACCGTCTCTGAACGAGGACTCTATTACCAGGTGGGGAATTGAGATGCTGCACCATCTCTAACCGAGGACTCTATTCATAGGTGGGGAATTGCCATGCTGCACCGTCTCTGACGGAGGACTCTATTCCTAGGTGGGGAATTGCCATGCTGCACCGTCTCTGACAGAGGACTCTATTCCTAGGTGGTTAATTGCCATCCTGCACCGTCTCTGACTGAGGACTCTATTCCTAGGTGGGGAATTGAGATACTGCACCGTCTCTGACCGAGGACTCTATTCGCAGGTGGGGAATTGAGATGCTGCACCGTCTCTGACCGAGGACTCTATTCCTAGGTGGGGAATTGAGATGCTGCAGCGTCTCTGACCGAGGACTCTATTACTAGGTGGGGAATTGAGATGCTGCACCGTCTCTGAACGAGGACTCTATTCTCAGGTGGGGAATTCAGATGCTGCACCGTCTCTGACCAAGGACTCTATTCCTAGGTGGAATTGCCATGCTTCACCGTCTCTGACCGTGGACTCTATTCCTAGGTGGAATTGCCATGCTGCACCGTCTCTGACCGAGGACTCTATTCCCAGGTGGGGAATTGAGATGCTGCACCGTCTCTGACCGAGGACTCTATTCCTAGGTGGGGAATTGAGATGCTGCACGGTCTCTGACCGAGGACTCTATTCCTAGGTGGGGAATTGAGATGCTGCACCGTCTCTGACCGAGGACTCTATTCCCAGCTGGGGAATTGAGATGCTGCACCGTCTCTGAACGAGGACTCTATTTCCAGGTGGGGAATTGAGATGCTGCACCATCTCTGACCGAGGACTCTATTCCTAGGTGGGGAATTGCCATGCTGCACCATCTCTGACCGAGGACTCTATTCCTAGGTGGGGAATTGCCATGCTGCACCGTCTCTGAACGAGGACTCTATTCCTATGTGGGGAATCGCCATGCTGCACCGTCTCTGACCGAGGACTCTATTCCTAGGTGGGGATTTGCCGTGCTGCACCGTCTCTGACCGAGGATTCTATTCGTAGGTGGAATCGCCATGCTGCACCGTCTCTAACCGAGAACTCTATTCCTAGGTGGATTTGCCGTGCTGCACCATCTCTGACCGAGGACTCTATTCCTAGGTGGGGATTTGACGTGCTGCACCATCTCTGACCGAGGACTCTATTCCTAGGTGGAATCGCCATACTGCACCGTCTCTGACCGAGGACTCTATTCCTAGGTGGAATCGCCATGCTGCACCGTCTCTGACCGAGGACTCTATTCCCAGGTGGGGAATTGAGATGCTGCACCGTCTGTAACCGAGGACTCTATTCCTAGGTGGAATCGTCATGCTGCACAGTCTCTGACCGAGGACTCTATTCCTAGGTGGAATCGCCATGATGCACCGTCTCTGACCGAGGACTCTATTCCTAGGTGGAATCGCCATGCTTCACCGTCTCTGACCGTGGACTCTATTCTTAGGTGGGGAATTGCCATGCTGCACCGTCTGTGACAGAGGACTATATTCCCAGGTGGGGAATTGAGATGCTGCACCGTCTCTGACCGAGGACTCTATTCCTAGGTGCGGAATCGCCATGCTGCACCGTCTCTAACCGAGGACTCTATTCCCAGGTGGAATCGCCATGCTGCACCGTCTCTGACCGAGGACTCTATTCCTAGGTGGAATCACCATGCTGCACCGACTCTGACCGAGGACTCTATTCCTATGTGGAATCGCCATGATGCAACGTCTCTGACCGAGGACTCTATTCCTAGGTGGAATCAACATGCTGCACCGTCTCTGACCGAGGACTCTATTCCTAGGTGTAATCGACATGCTGCACCGTCTCTGATCGAGGACTCTATTCCTAGGTGGAATCGCCATGCTGCACCGTCTGTAACCGAGGACTCTATTCCTAGGTGGAATCGTCATGCTGCACCGTCTCTAACCGAGGACTCTATTCCTAGGTGAGGAATCGCCATGTTGCACCGTCTCTGACCGAGGACTCCATTCCTAGGTGGAATCGCCATGCTGCACCGTCTCTGACCGAGGACTCTATTCCTAGGTGGAATCGCCATGCTGCACCTTCTCTAATTGAGGACTCTATTCCTAGGTGGAATCGCCATGCTGCACCGTCTCTGACCGAGGACACTATTCCTAGGTGGGGAATTGCCATGCTGCACCGTCTCTGACCGAGTACTCTATTCCCAGGTGGGGAATTGAGATGCTGCACCTTCTCTGACTGAGGACTCTATTCCTAGGTGGGGAATTGCCATGCTGCACCATCTCTGACCGAGGACTCTATTCCTAGGTGGAATCGCCATGCTGCACCGTCTGTAACCGAGGACTCTATTCCTAGGTGGAATCGTCATGCTGCACCGTCTCTAACCGAGGACTCTATTCCTAGGTGAGGAATCGCCATGTTGCACCGTCTCTGACCGAGGACTCCATTCCTAGGTGGAATCGACATGCTGCACCGTCTCTGACCGAGGACTCTATTCCTAGGTGTAATCGCCATGCTGCACAGTCTCTGACCGAGGACACTATTCCTAGGTGGGGAATTGCCATGCTGCACCGTCTCTGACCGAGGATTCTATTCCTAGGTGGGGAAATGAGATGCTGCACCGTCTCTGAACGAGGACTCTATTCCCAGGTGGGGAATTGAGATGCTGCACCATCTCTAACCGAGGACTCTATTCATAGGTGGGGAATTGCCATGCTGCACCGTCTCTGACCGAGGACTCTATTCCTAGGTGGGGAATTGCCATGCTGCACCGTCTCTGACAGAGGACTCTATTCCTAGGTGGGGAATTGCCATGCTGCACCGTCTCTGACTGAGGACTCTATTCCTAGGTGGGGAATTGAGATACTGCACCGTCTCTGACCGAGGACTCTATTCCTAGGTGGGGAATTGAGATGCTGCACCGTCTCTGATCGAGGACTCTATTACTAGGTGGGGAATTGAGATGCTGCACCGTCTCTGAACGAGGACTCTATTCTCAGGTGGGGAATTCAGATGCTGCACCGTCTCTGACCAAGGACTCTATTCCTAGGTGGAATTGCCATGCTTCACCGTCTCTGACCGTGGACTCTATTCCTAGGTGGAATTGCCATGCTGCACCGTCTCTGACCGAGGACTCTATTCCCAGGTGGGGAATTGAGATGCTGCACCGTCTCTGACCGAGGACTCTATTCCAAGCAGGGGAATTGAGATGCTGCACCGTCTCTGACCGAGGACTCTATTCCTAGGTGGGGAATTAAGATGCTGCACGGTCTCTGACCGAGGACTCTATTCCTAGGTGGGGAATTGAGATGCTGCACCGTCTCTGACCGAGGACTCTATTCCCAGCTGGGGAATTGAGATGCTGCACCGTCTCTGAACGAGGACTCTATTCCTAGGTGGGGAATTGAGATGCTGCACCGTCTCTGACCGAGGACTCTATTCCCAGCTGGGGAATTGAGATTCTGCACCGTCTCTGACCGAGGACTCTATTCCAAGCAGGGGAATTGAGATGCTGCACCGTCTCTGACCGAGGACTCTATTCCTAGGTGGGGAATTAAGATGCTGCACGGTCTCTGACCGAGGACTGTATTTCCAGGTGGGGAATTGAGATGCTGCACCATCTCTGACCGAGGACTCTATTCCTAGGTGGGGAATTGCCATGCTGCACCATCTCTGACCGAGGACTCTATTCCTAGGTGGGGAATTGCCATGCTGCACCGTCTCAGAACGAGGACTCTATTCCTATGTGGGGAATCGCCATGCTGCACCGTCTCTGACCGAGGACTCTATTCCTAGGTGGGGATTTGCCGTGCTGCACCGTCTCTGACCGAGGATTCTATTCGTAGGTGGAATCGCCATGCTGCACCGTCTCTAACCGAGGACTCTATTCCTAGGTGGATTTGCCGTGCTGCACCATCTCTGACCGAGGACTCTATTCCTAGGTGGGGATTTGCCGTGCTGCACCGTCTCTGACCGAGGACTCTATTCCTAGGTGGAATCGCCATACTGCACCGTCTCTGACCGAGGACTCTATTCCTAGGTGGAATCGCCATGCTGCACCGTCTCTGACCGAGGACTCTATTCCCAGGTGGGGAATTGAGATGCTGCACCGTCTGTAACCGAGGACTCTATTCCTAGGTGGAATCGTCATGCTGCACAGTCTCTGACCGAGGACTCTATTCCTAGGTGGAATCGCCATGCTTCACCGTCTCTGACCGTGGACTCTATTCTTAGGTGGGGAATTGCCATGCTGCACCGTCTGTGACAGAGGACTATATTCCCAGGTGGGGAATTGAGATGCTGCACCGTCTCTGACCGAGGACTCTATTCCTAGGTGCGGAATCGCCATGCTGCACCGTCTCTGACCGAGGACTCTATTCCTAGGTGGAATCGCCATGCTGCACCGTCTCTGATCGAGGACTCTATTCCTAGGTGGATTTGCCGTGCTGCACCATCTCTGACCGAGGACTCTATTCCTAGGTGGGGATTTGCCATGCTGCACCGTCTCTTACCGAGGACTCTATTCCTAGGTGGAATCGCCATACTGCACCGTCTCTGACCGAGGACTCTATTCCTAGATGGAATCGCCATGCTGCACCGTCTCTGACCGAGGACTCTATTCCCAGGTGGGGAATTGAGATGCTGCACCGTCTGTAACCGAGGACTCTATTCCTAGGTGGAATCGTCATGCTGCACAGTCTCTGACCGAGGACTCTATTCCTAGGTGGAATCGCCATGCTGCACCGTCTCTGACCGAGGACTCTATTCCTAGGTGGAATCACCATGTTGCACCGACTCTGACCGAGGACTCTATTCCTAGGTGGAATCGCCATGATGCAACGTCTCTGACCGAGGACTCTATTCCTAGGTGGAATCAACATGCTGCACCGTCTCTGACCGAGGACTCTATTCCTAGGTGTAATCGACATGCTGCACCGTCTCTGATCGAGGACTCTATTCCTAGGTGAGGAATCGCCATGTTGCACCGTCTCTGACCGAGGACTCCATTCCTAGGTGGAATCGCCATGCTGCACCGTCTCTGACCGAGGACTCTATTCCTAGGTGGAATCGCCATGCTGCACCTTATCTAACCGAGGACTCTATTCCTAGGTGGAATCGCCATGCTGCACAGTCACAGACCGAGTACTCTATTCCCAGGTGGGGAATTGAGATGCTGCACCTTCTCTGACCGAGGACTCTATTCCTAGGTGGGGAATTGCCATGCTGCATCGTCTCTGACCGAGGACTCTATTCCTAGGTGGGGAATTGAGATGCTGCACCTTCTCTGACCGAGGACTCTATTCCTAGGTGGGGAATTGCCATGCTGCATCGTCTCTGACCGAGGACTCTATTCCTAGGTGGGGAATTGCCATGGAGCACCGTCTCTGACAGAGGACTCTATTCCTAGGTGGGGAATTGCCATGCTGCACCGTCTCTGACTGAGGACTCTATTCCTAGGTGGGGAATTGAGATGCTGTACCGTCTCTGGCCGAGGACTCTATTCCTAGGTGGGGAATTGAGATGCTGCACCGTCTCTGAACGAGGACTCTATTACCAGGTGGGGAATTGAGATGCTGCACCATCTCTAACCGAGGACTCTATTCATAGGTGGGGAATTGCCATGCTGCACCGTCTCTGACGGAGGACTCTATTCCTAGGTGGGGAATTGCCATGCTGCACCGTCTCTGACAGAGGACTCTATTCCTAGGTGGTTAATTGCCATCCTGCACCGTCTCTGACTGAGGACTCTATTCCTAGGTGGGGAATTGAGATACTGCACCGTCTCTGACCGAGGACTCTATTCGCAGGTGGGGAATTGAGATGCTGCACCGTCTCTGACCGAGGACTCTATTCCTAGGTGGGGAATTGAGATGCTGCAGCGTCTCTGACCGAGGACTCTATTACTAGGTGGGGAATTGAGATGCTGCACCGTCTCTGAACGAGGACTCTATTCTCAGGTGGGGAATTCAGATGCTGCACCGTCTCTGACCAAGGACTCTATTCCTAGGTGGAATTGCCATGCTTCACCGTCTCTGACCGTGGACTCTATTCCTAGGTGGAATTGCCATGCTGCACCGTCTCTGACCGAGGACTCTATTCCCAGGTGGGGAATTGAGATGCTGCACCGTCTCTGACCGAGGACTCTATTCCTAGGTGGGGAATTGAGATGCTGCACGGTCTCTGACCGAGGACTCTATTCCTAGGTGGGGAATTGAGATGCTGCACCGTCTCTGACCGAGGACTCTATTCCCAGCTGGGGAATTGAGATGCTGCACCGTCTCTGAACGAGGACTCTATTTCCAGGTGGGGAATTGAGATGCTGCACCATCTCTGACCGAGGACTCTATTCCTAGGTGGGGAATTGCCATGCTGCACCATCTCTGACCGAGGACTCTATTCCTAGGTGGGGAATTGCCATGCTGCACCGTCTCTGAACGAGGACTCTATTCCTATGTGGGGAATCGCCATGCTGCACCGTCTCTGACCGAGGACTCTATTCCTAGGTGGGGATTTGCCGTGCTGCACCGTCTCTGACCGAGGATTCTATTCGTAGGTGGAATCGCCATGCTGCACCGTCTCTAACCGAGGACTCTATTCCTAGGTGGATTTGCCGTGCTGCACCATCTCTGACCGAGGACTCTATTCCTAGGTGGGGATTTGACGTGCTGCACCATCTCTGACCGAGGACTCTATTCCTAGGTGGAATCGCCATACTGCACCGTCTCTGACCGAGGACTCTATTCCTAGGTGGAATCGCCATGCTGCACCGTCTCTGACCGAGGACTCTATTCCCAGGTGGGGAATTGAGATGCTGCACCGTCTGTAACCGAGGACTCTATTCCTAGGTGGAATCGTCATGCTGCACAGTCTCTGACCGAGGACTCTATTCCTAGGTGGAATCGCCATGATGCACCGTCTCTGACCGAGGACTCTATTCCTAGGTGGAATCGCCATGCTTCACCGTCTCTGACCGTGGACTCTATTCTTAGGTGGGGAATTGCCATGCTGCACCGTCTGTGACAGAGGACTATATTCCCAGGTGGGGAATTGAGATGCTGCACCGTCTCTGACCGAGGACTCTATTCCTAGGTGCGGAATCGCCATGCTGCACCGTCTCTAACCGAGGACTCTATTCCCAGGTGGAATCGCCATGCTGCACCGTCTCTGACCGAGGACTCTATTCCTAGGTGGAATCACCATGCTGCACCGACTCTGACCGAGGACTCTATTCCTATGTGGAATCGCCATGATGCAACGTCTCTGACCGAGGACTCTATTCCTAGGTGGAATCAACATGCTGCACCGTCTCTGACCGAGGACTCTATTCCTAGGTGTAATCGACATGCTGCACCGTCTCTGATCGAGGACTCTATTCCTAGGTGGAATCGCCATGCTGCACCGTCTGTAACCGAGGACTCTATTCCTAGGTGGAATCGTCATGCTGCACCGTCTCTAACCGAGGACTCTATTCCTAGGTGAGGAATCGCCATGTTGCACCGTCTCTGACCGAGGACTCCATTCCTAGGTGGAATCGCCATGCTGCACCGTCTCTGACCGAGGACTCTATTCCTAGGTGGAATCGCCATGCTGCACCTTCTCTAATTGAGGACTCTATTCCTAGGTGGAATCGCCATGCTGCACCGTCTCTGACCGAGGACACTATTCCTAGGTGGGGAATTGCCATGCTGCACCGTCTCTGACCGAGTACTCTATTCCCAGGTGGGGAATTGAGATGCTGCACCTTCTCTGACTGAGGACTCTATTCCTAGGTGGGGAATTGCCATGCTGCACCATCTCTGACCGAGGACTCTATTCCTAGGTGGAATCGCCATGCTGCACCGTCTGTAACCGAGGACTCTATTCCTAGGTGGAATCGTCATGCTGCACCGTCTCTAACCGAGGACTCTATTCCTAGGTGAGGAATCGCCATGTTGCACCGTCTCTGACCGAGGACTCCATTCCTAGGTGGAATCGACATGCTGCACCGTCTCTGACCGAGGACTCTATTCCTAGGTGTAATCGCCATGCTGCACAGTCTCTGACCGAGGACACTATTCCTAGGTGGGGAATTGCCATGCTGCACCGTCTCTGACCGAGGATTCTATTCCTAGGTGGGGAAATGAGATGCTGCACCGTCTCTGAACGAGGACTCTATTCCCAGGTGGGGAATTGAGATGCTGCACCATCTCTAACCGAGGACTCTATTCATAGGTGGGGAATTGCCATGCTGCACCGTCTCTGACCGAGGACTCTATTCCTAGGTGGGGAATTGCCATGCTGCACCGTCTCTGACAGAGGACTCTATTCCTAGGTGGGGAATTGCCATGCTGCACCGTCTCTGACTGAGGACTCTATTCCTAGGTGGGGAATTGAGATACTGCACCGTCTCTGACCGAGGACTCTATTCCTAGGTGGGGAATTGAGATGCTGCACCGTCTCTGATCGAGGACTCTATTACTAGGTGGGGAATTGAGATGCTGCACCGTCTCTGAACGAGGACTCTATTCTCAGGTGGGGAATTCAGATGCTGCACCGTCTCTGACCAAGGACTCTATTCCTAGGTGGAATTGCCATGCTTCACCGTCTCTGACCGTGGACTCTATTCCTAGGTGGAATTGCCATGCTGCACCGTCTCTGACCGAGGACTCTATTCCCAGGTGGGGAATTGAGATGCTGCACCGTCTCTGACCGAGGACTCTATTCCAAGCAGGGGAATTGAGATGCTGCACCGTCTCTGACCGAGGACTCTATTCCTAGGTGGGGAATTAAGATGCTGCACGGTCTCTGACCGAGGACTCTATTCCTAGGTGGGGAATTGAGATGCTGCACCGTCTCTGACCGAGGACTCTATTCCCAGCTGGGGAATTGAGATGCTGCACCGTCTCTGAACGAGGACTCTATTCCTAGGTGGGGAATTGAGATGCTGCACCGTCTCTGACCGAGGACTCTATTCCCAGCTGGGGAATTGAGATTCTGCACCGTCTCTGACCGAGGACTCTATTCCAAGCAGGGGAATTGAGATGCTGCACCGTCTCTGACCGAGGACTCTATTCCTAGGTGGGGAATTAAGATGCTGCACGGTCTCTGACCGAGGACTGTATTTCCAGGTGGGGAATTGAGATGCTGCACCATCTCTGACCGAGGACTCTATTCCTAGGTGGGGAATTGCCATGCTGCACCATCTCTGACCGAGGACTCTATTCCTAGGTGGGGAATTGCCATGCTGCACCGTCTCAGAACGAGGACTCTATTCCTATGTGGGGAATCGCCATGCTGCACCGTCTCTGACCGAGGACTCTATTCCTAGGTGGGGATTTGCCGTGCTGCACCGTCTCTGACCGAGGATTCTATTCGTAGGTGGAATCGCCATGCTGCACCGTCTCTAACCGAGGACTCTATTCCTAGGTGGATTTGCCGTGCTGCACCATCTCTGACCGAGGACTCTATTCCTAGGTGGGGATTTGCCGTGCTGCACCGTCTCTGACCGAGGACTCTATTCCTAGGTGGAATCGCCATACTGCACCGTCTCTGACCGAGGACTCTATTCCTAGGTGGAATCGCCATGCTGCACCGTCTCTGACCGAGGACTCTATTCCCAGGTGGGGAATTGAGATGCTGCACCGTCTGTAACCGAGGACTCTATTCCTAGGTGGAATCGTCATGCTGCACAGTCTCTGACCGAGGACTCTATTCCTAGGTGGAATCGCCATGCTTCACCGTCTCTGACCGTGGACTCTATTCTTAGGTGGGGAATTGCCATGCTGCACCGTCTGTGACAGAGGACTATATTCCCAGGTGGGGAATTGAGATGCTGCACCGTCTCTGACCGAGGACTCTATTCCTAGGTGCGGAATCGCCATGCTGCACCGTCTCTGACCGAGGACTCTATTCCTAGGTGGAATCGCCATGCTGCACCGTCTCTGATCGAGGACTCTATTCCTAGGTGGAATCGCCATGCTGCACCGTCTGTAACCGAGGACTCTATTCCTAGGTGGAATCGTCATGCTGCACCGTCTCTAACCGAGGACTCTATTCCTAGGTGAGGAATGGCCATGTTGCACCGTCTCTGACCGAGGACTCCATTCCTAGGTGGAATCGCCATGCTGCACCGTCTCTGACCGAGGACTCTATTCCTAGGTGGAATCGCCATGCTGCACCTTCTCTAATTGAGGACTCTATTCCTAGGTGGAATCGCCATGCTGCACCGTCTCTGACCGAGGACACTATTCCTAGGTGGGGAATTGCCATGCTGCACCGTCTCTGACCGAGTACTCTATTCCCAGGTGGGGAATTGAGATGCTGCACCTTCTCTGACTGAGGACTCTATTCCTAGGTGGGGAATTGCCATGCTGCACCGTCTCTGACCGAGGACTCTATTCCTAGGTGGAATCGCCATGCTGCACCGTCTGTAACCGAGGACTCTATTCCTAGGTGGAATCGTCATGCTGCACCGTCTCTAACCGAGGACTCTATTCCTGGGTGAGGAATCGCCATGTTGCACCGTCTCTGACCGAGGACTCCATTCCTAGGTGGAATCAACATGCTGCACCGTCTCTGACCGAGGACTCTATTCCTAGGTGGAATCGCCATGCTGCACCTTCTCTACCCGTGGACTCTATTCCTAGGTGTAATCGCCATGCTGCACAGTCTCTGACCGAGGACACTATTCCTAGGTGGGGAATTGCCATGCTGGACCGTCTCTGACCGAGTACTCTATTCCCAGGTGGGGAATTGAGATGCTGCACCTTCTCTGACCGAGGACTCTATTCCTAGGAGGGGAATTGCCATGCTGCACCGTCTCTGACCGAGGACTCTATTCCTAGGTGGGGAATTGCCATGGAGCACCGTCTCTGACAGAGGACTCTATTCCTAGGTGGGGAATTGCCATGCTGCACCGTCTCTGACTGAGGACTCTATTCCCAGGTAGGGAATTGAGATGCTGCACCGTCTCTGACCGAGGACTCTATTCGCAGGTGGGGAATTGAGATGCTGCACAGTCTCTGACCGAGGACACTATTCCTAGGTGGGGAATTGCCATGCTGCACCGTCTCTGACCGAGTACTCTATTCCCAGGTGGGGAATTGAGATGCTGCACCTTCTCTGTCCGAGGACTCTATTCCTAGGTGGGGAATTGCCATGCTGCACCGTCTCTGACCGAGGACTCTATTCCTAGGTGGGGAATTGCCATGGAGCACCGTCTCTGACAGAGGACTCTATTCCTAGGTGGGGAATTGCCATGCTGCACCGTCTCTGACCGAGGACTCTATTCCTATGTGGAATCGCCATGATGCAACGTCTCTGACCGAGGACTCTATTCCTAGGTGGAATCAACATGCTGCACCGTCTCTGACCGAGGACTCTATTCCTAGGTGTAATCGACATGCTGCACCGTCTCTGATCGAGGACTCTATTCCTAGGTGGAATCGCCATGCTGCACCGTCTGTAACCGAGGACTCTATTCCTAGGTGGAATCGTCATGCTGCACCGTCTCTAACCGAGGACTCTATTCCTAGGTGAGGAATCGCCATGTTGCACCGTCTCTGACCGAGGACTCCATTCCTAGGTGGAATCGCCATGCTGCACCGTCTCTGACCGAGGACTCTATTCCTAGGTGGAATCGCCATGCTGCACCTTCTCTAATTGAGGACTCTATTCCTAGGTGGAATCGCCATGCTGCACCGTCTCTGACCGAGGACACTATTCCTAGGTGGGGAATTGCCATGCTGCACCGTCTCTGACCGAGTACTCTATTCCCAGGTGGGGAATTGAGATGCTGCACCTTCTCTGACTGAGGACTCTATTCCTAGGTGGGGAATTGCCATGCTGCACCGTCTCTGACCGAGGACTCTATTCCTAGGTGGAATCGCCATGCTGCACCGTCTGTAACCGAGGACTTTATTCCTAGGTGGAATCGTCATGCTGCACCGTCTCTAACCGAGGACTCCATTCCTAGGTGAGGAATCGCCATGTTGCACCGTCTCTGACCGAGGACTCCATTCCTAGGTGGAATCGACATGCTGCACCGTCTCTGACCGAGGACTCTATTCCTAGGTGGAATCGCCATGCTGCACCGTCTCTGACCGAGGACTCTATTCCTAGGTGTAATCGACATGCTGCACCGTCTCTGATCGAGGACTCTATTCCTAGGTGGAATCGCCATGCTGCACCGTCTGTAACCGAGGACTCTATTCCTAGGTGGAATCGTCATGCTGCACCGTCTCTAACCGAGGACTCTATTCCTAGGTGAGGAATCGCCATGTTGCACCGTCTCTGACCGAGGACTCCATTCCTAGGTGGAATCGCCATGCTGCACCGTCTCTGACCGAGGACTCTATTCCTAGGTGGAATCGCCATGCTGCACCTTCTCTAATTGAGGACTCTATTCCTAGGTGGAATCGCCATGCTGCACCGTCTCTGACCGAGGACACTATTCCTAGGTGGGGAATTGCCATGCTGCACCGTCTCTGACCGAGTACTCTATTCCCAGGTGGGGAATTGAGATGCTGCACCTTCTCTGACTGAGGACTCTATTCCTAGGTGGGGAATTGCCATGCTGCACCGTCTCTGACCGAGGACTCTATTCCTAGGTGGAATCGCCATGCTGCACCGTCTGTAACCGAGGACTCTATTCCTAGGTGGAATCGTCATGCTGCACCGTCTCTAACCGAGGACTCTATTCCTGGGTGAGGAATCGCCATGTTGCACCGTCTCTAACCGAGGACTCTATTCCTAGGTGAGGAATCGCCATGTTGCACCGTCTCTGACCGAGGACTCCATTCCTAGGTGGAATCGACATGCTGCACCGTCTCTGACCGAGGACTCTATTCCTAGGTGTAATCGCCATGCTGCACAGTCTCTGACCGAGGACACTATTCCTAGGTGGGGAATTGCCATGCTGCACCGTCTCTGACCGAGGATTCTATTCCTAGGTGGGGAATTGAGATGCTGCACCGTCTCTGAACGAGGACTCTATTCCCAGGTGGGGAATTGAGATGCTGCACCATCTCTAACCGAGGACTCTATTCATAGGTGGGGAATTGCCATGCTGCACCGTCTCTGACCGAGGACTCTATTCCTAGGTGGGGAATTGCCATGCTGCACCGTCTCTGACAGAGGACTCTATTCCTAGGTGGGGAATTGCCATGCTGCACCGTCTCTGACTGAGGACTCTATTCCTAGGTGGGGAATTGAGATACTGCACCGTCTCTGACCGAGGACTCTATTCCTAGGTGGGGAATTGAGATGCTGCACCGTCTCTGATCGAGGACTCTATTACTAGGTGGGGAATTGAGATGCTGCACCGTCTCTGAACGAGGACTCTATTCTCAGGTGGGGAATTCAGATGCTGCACCGTCTCTGACCAAGGACTCTATTCCTAGGTGGAATTGCCATGCTTCACCGTCTCTGACCGTGGACTCTATTCCTAGGTGGAATTGCCATGCTGCACCGTCTCTGACCGAGGACTCTATTCCCAGGTGGGGAATTGAGATGCTGCACCGTCTCTGACCGAGGACTCTATTCCAAGCAGGGGAATTGAGATGCTGCACCGTCTCTGACCGAGGACTCTATTCCTAGGTGGGGAATTGAGATGCTGCACCTTCTCTGTCCGAGGACTCTATTCCTAGGTGGGGAATTGCCATGCTGCACCGTCTCTGACCGAGGACTCTATTCCTAGGTGGGGAATTGCCATGGAGCACCGTCTCTGACAAAGGACTCTATTCCTAGGTGGGGAATTGCCATGCTGCACCGTCTCTGACCGAGGACTCTATTCCTATGTGGAATCGCCATGATGCAACGTCTCTGACCGAGGACTCTATTCCTAGGTGGAATCAACATGCTGCACCGTCTCTGACCGAGGACTCTATTCCTAGGTGTAATCGACATGCTGCACCGTCTCTGATCGAGGACTCTATTCCTAGGTGGAATCGCCATGCTGCACCGTCTGTAACCGAGGACTCTATTCCTAGGTGGAATCGTCATGCTGCACCGTCTCTAACCGAGGACTCTATTCCTAGGTGAGGAATCGCCATGTTGCACCGTCTCTGACCGTGGACTCCATTCCTAGGTGGAATCGCCATGCTGCACCGTCTCTGACCGAGGACTCTATTCCTAGGTGGAATCGCCATGCTGCACCTTCTCTAATTGAGGACTCTATTCCTAGGTGGAATCGCCATGCTGCACCGTCTCTGACCGAGGACACTATTCCTAGGTGGGGAATTGCCATGCTGCACCGTCTCTGATCGAGTACTCTATTCCCAGGTGGGGAATTGAGATGCTGCACCTTCTCTGACTGAGGACTCTATTCCTAGGTGGGGAATTGCCATGCTGCACCGTCTCTGACCGAGGACTCTATTCCTAGGTGGAATCGCCATGCTGCACCGTCTGTAACCGAGGACTCTATTCCTAGGTGGAATCGTCATGCTGCACCGTCTCTAACCGAGGACTCTATTCCTAGGTGAGGAATCGCCATGTTGCACCGTCTCTGACCGAGGACTCCATTCCTAGGTGGAATCGACATGCTGCACCGTCTCTGACCGAGGACTCTATTCCTAGGTGGAATCGCCATGCTGCACCGTCTCTGACCGAGGACTCTATTCCTAGGTGTAATCGACATGCTGCACCGTCTCTGATCGAGGACTCTATTCCTAGGTGGAATCGCCATGCTGCACCGTCTGTAACCGAGGACTCTATTCCTAGGTGGAATCGTCATGCTGCACCGTCTCTAACCGAGGACTCTATTCCTAGGTGAGGAATCGCCATGTTGCACCGTCTCTGACCGAAGACTCCATTCCTAGGTGGAATCGCCATGCTGCACCGTCTCTGACCGAGGACTCTATTCCTAGGTGGAATCGCCATGCTGCACCTTCTCTAATTGAGGACTCTATTCCTAGGTGGAATCGCCATGCTGCACCGTCTCTGACCGAGGACACTATTCCTAGGTGGGGAATTGCCATGCTGCACCGTCTCTGACCGAGTACTCTATTCCCAGGTGGGGAATTGAGATGCTGCACCTTCTCTGACTGAGGACTCTATTCCTAGGTGGGGAATTGCCATGCTGCACCGTCTCTGACCGAGGACTCTATTCCTAGGTGGAATCGCCATGCTGCACCGTCTGTAACCGAGGACTCTATTCCTAGGTGGAATCGTCATGCTGCACCGTCTCTAACCGAGGACTCTATTCCTGGGTGAGGAATCGCCATGTTGCACCGTCTCTGACCGAGGACTCCATTCCTAGGTGGAATCAACATGCTGCACCGTCTCTGACCGAGGACTCTATTCCTAGGTGGAATCGCCATGCTGCACCTTCTCTACCCGAGGACTCTATTCCTAGGTGTAATCGCCATGCTGCACAGTCTCTGACCGAGCACACTATTCCTAGGTGGGGAATTGCCATGCTGCACCGTCTCTGACCGAGTACTCTATTCCCAGGTGGGGAATTGAGATGCTGCACCTTCTGTGACCGAGGACTCTATTCCTAGGAGGGGAATTGCCATGCTGCACCGTCTCTGACCGAGGACTCTATTCCTAGGTGGGGAATTGCCATGGAGCACCGTCTCTGACAGAGGACTCTATTCCTAGGTGGGGAATTGCCATGCTGCACCGTCTCTGACTGAGGACTCTATTCCTAGGTGTGGAATTGAGATGCTGCACCGTCTCTGACCGAGGACTCTATTCGCAGGTGGGGAATTGAGATGCTGCACAGTCTCTGACCGAGGACACTATTCCTAGGTGGGGAATTGCCATGCTGCACCTTCTCTGTCCGAGGACTCTATTCCTAGGTGGGGAATTGCCATGCTGCACCGTCTCTGACCGAGGACTCTATTCCTAGGTGGGGAATTGCCATGCTGCACCGTCTCTGACCGAGGACTCTATTCCTATGTGGAATCGCCATGATGCAACGTCTCTGACCGAGGACTCTATTCCTAGGTGGAATCAATATGCTGCACCGTCTCTGACCGAGGACTCTATTCCTAGGTGTAATCGACATGCTGCACCGTCTCTGATCGAGGACTCTATTCCTAGGTGGAATCGCCATGCTGCACCGTCTGTAACCGAGGACTCTATTCCTAGGTGGAATCGTCATGCTGCACCGTCTCTAACCGAGGACTCTATTCCTAGGTGAGGAATCGCCATGTTGCACCGTCTCTGACCGAGGACTCCATTCCTAGGTGGAATCGCCATGCTGCACCGTCTCTGACCGAGGACTCTATTCCTAGGTGGAATCGCCATGCTGCACCTTCTCTAATTGAGGACTCTATTCCTAGGTGGAATCGCCATGCTGCACCGTCTCTGACCGAGGACACTATTCCTAGGTGGGGAATTGCCATGCTGCACCGTCTCTGACCGAGTACTCTATTCCCAGGTGGGTAATTGAGATGCTGCACCTTCTCTGACTGAGGACTCTATTCCTAGGTGGGGAATTGCCATGCTGCACCGTCTCTGACCGAGGACTCTATTCCTAGGTGGAATCGCCATGCTGCACCGTCTGTAACCGAGGACTCTATTCCTAGGTGGAATCGTCATGCTGCACCGTCTCTAACCGAGGACTCTATTCCTAGGTGAGGAATCGCCATGATGCACCGTCTCTGACCGAGAACTCCATTCCTAGGTGGAATCGACATGCTGCACCGTCTCTGACCGAGGACTCTATTCCTAGGTGGAATCGCCATGCTGCACCTTCTCTAACCGAGGACTCTATTCCTAGGTGTAATCGCCATGCTGCACAGTCTCTGACCGAGGACACTATTCCTAGGTGGGGAATTGCCATGCTGCACCGTCTCTGACCGAGTACTCTATTCCCAGGTGGGGAATTGAGATGCTGCACCTTCTCTGACCGAGGACTCTATTCCTAGGTGGGGAATTGCCATGCTGCACCGTCTCTGACCGAGGACTCTATTCCTAGGTGGGGAATTGCCATGGAGCACCGTCTCTGACAGAGGACTCTATTCCTAGGTGGGGAATTGCCATGCTGCACCGTCTCTGACTGAGGACTCTATTCCTAGGTGGGGAATTGAGATGCTGCACCGTCTCTGACCGAGGACTCTATTCGCAGGTGGGGAATTGAGATGCTGCACCGTCTCTGACCGAGGACTCTATTCCTAGGTGGGGAATTGAGATGCTGCACCGTCTCTGACCGAGGACTCTATTCCTAGGTGGGGAATTGAGATGCTGCACCGTCTCTGAACGAGGACTCTATTCCCAGGTGGGGAATTGAGATGCTGCACCACCTCTAACCGAGGACTCTATTCATAGGTGGGGAATTGCCATGCTGCACCGTCTCTGACCGAGGACTCTATTCCTAGGTGGGGAATTGCCATGCTGCACCGTCTCTGACAGAGGACTCTTTTCCTAGGTGGGGAATTGCCATGCTGCACCGTCTCTGACTGAGGACTCTATTCCTAGGTGGGGAATTGAGATACTGCACCGTCTCTGACCGAGGACTCTATTCGCAGGTGGGGAATTGAGATGCTGCACCGTCTCTGACCGAGGACTCTATTCCTAGGTGGGGAATTGAGATGCTGCACTGTCTCTGACCGAGGACTCTATTCCTAGGTGGGGAATTGAGATGCTGCACCGTCTCTGAATGAGGACTCTATTCCCAGGTGGCGAATTCAGATGCTGCACTGTCTCTGACCAAGGACTCTATTCCTAGGTGGAATTGCCATGCTTCACCGTCTCTGACCGTGGACTCTATTCCTAGGTGGAATTGCCATGCTGCACCGTCTCTGACCGAGGACTCTATTCCAAGCAGGGGAATTGAGATGCTGCACCGTCTCTGACCGAGGACTCTATTCCTAGGTGGGGAATTGAGATGCTGCACGGTCTCTGACCGAGGACTCTATTCCTAGGTGGGGAATTGAGATGCTGCACCGTCTCTGACCGAGGACTCTATTCCCAGCTGGGGAATTGAGATGCTGCACCGTCTCTGAACGAGGACTCTATTCCTAGGTGGGGAATTGCCATGCTGCACCATCTCTGACCGAGGACTCTATTCCTAGGTGGGGAATTGCCATGCTGCACCGTCTCTGAACGAGGACTCTATTCCTATGTGGGGAATCGCCATGCTGCACCGTCTCTGACCGAGGACTCTATTCCTAGGTGGGGATTTGCCGTGCTGCACCGTCTCTGACCGAGGATTCTATTCGTAGGTGGAATCGCCATGCTGCACCGTCTCTAACCGAGGACTCTATTCCTAGGTGGATTTGCCGTGCTGCACCATCTCTGACCGAGGACTCTATTCCTAGGTGGGGATTTGCCGTGCTGCACCGTCTCTGACCGAGGACTCTATTCCTAGGTGGAATCACCATACTGCACCGTCTCTGACCGAGGACTCTATTCCTAGGTGGAATCGCCATGCTGCACCGTCTCTGACCGAGGACTATATTCCCAGGTGGGGAATTGAGATGCTGCACCGTCTGTAACCGAGGACTCTATTCCTAGGTGGAATCGTCATGCTGCACAGTCTCTGACCGAGGACTCTATTCCTAGGTGGAATCGCCATGATGCACCGTCTCTGACCGAGGACTCTATTCCTAGGTGGAATCGCCATGCTTCACCGTCTCTGACCGTGGACTCTATTCTTAGGTGGGGAATTGCCATGCTGCACCGTCTGTGACAGAGGACTCTATTCCCAGGTGGGGAATTGAGATGCTGCACCGTCTCTGACCGAGGACTCTATTCCTAGGTGCGGAATCGCCATGCTGCACCGTCTCTGACCGAGGACTCTATTCCTAGGTGGAATCGCCATGATGCAACGTCTCTGACCGAGGACTCTATTCCTAGGTGGAATCAACATGCTGCACCGTCTCTGACCGCGGACTCTATTCCTAGGTGTAATCGACATGCTGCACCGTCTCTGATCGAGGACTCTATTCCTAGGTGGAATCGCCATGCTGCACCGTCTGTAACCGAGGACTCTATTCCTAGGTGGAATCGCCATGCTGCACCTTCTCTAACCGAGGACTCTATTCCTAGGTGAGGAATCGCCATGTTGCACCGTCTCTGACCGAGGACTCCATTCCTAGGTGGAATCGCCATGCTGCACCGTCTCTGACCGAGGACTCTATTCCTAGGTGGAATCGCCGTGCTGCACCTTCTCTAATTGAGGACTCTATTCCTAGGTGGAATCGCCATGCTGCACCTTCTCTAACCGAGGACTCTATTCCTAGGTGAGGAATCGCCATGTTGAACCGTCTCTGACCGAGGACTCCATTCCTAGGTGGAATCGCCATGCTGCACCGTCTCTGACCGAGGACTCTATTCCTAGGTGGAATCGCCGTGCTGAACCTTCTCTAATTGAGGACTCTATTCCTAGGTGGAATCGCCATGCTGCACCGTCTCTAACCGAGGACTCTATTCCTAGGTGAGGAATCGCCATGTTGCACCGTCTCTGACCGAGGACTCCATTCCTAGGTGGAATCGCCATGCTGCACCGTCTCTGACCGAGGACTCTATTCCTAGGTGGAATCGCCATGCTGCACCTTCTCTAATTGAGGACTCTATTCCTAGGTGGAATCGCCATGCTGCACCGTCTCTGACCGAGGACACTATTCCTAGGTGGGGAATTGCCATGCTGCACCGTCTCTGACCGAGTACTCTATTCCCAGGTGGGGAATTGAGATGCTGCACCTTCTCTGACTGAGGACTCTATTCCTAGGTGGGGAATTGCAATGCTGCACCGTCTCTGACCGAGGACTCTATTCCTAGGTGGAATCGCCATGCTGCACCGTCTGTAACCGAGGACTCTATTCCTAGGTGGAATCGTCATGCTGCACCGTCTCTAACCGAGGACTCTATTCCTAGGTGAGGAATCGCCATGTTGCACCGTCTATGACCGAGGACTCCATTCCTAGGTGGAATCGACATGCTGCACCGTCTCTGACCGAGAACTCTATTCCTAGGTGGAATCGCCATGCTGCACCTTCTCTAACCGAGGACTCTATTCCTAGGTGTAATCGCCATGCTGCACAGTCTCTGACCGAGGACACTATTCCTAGGTGGGGAATTGCCATGCTGCACCGTCTCTGACCGAGTACTCTATTCCCAGGTGGGGAATTGAGATGCTGCACCTTCTCTGACCGAGGACTCTATTCCTAGGTGGGGAATTGCCATGCTGCACCGTCTCTGACTGAGGACTCTATTCCTAGGTGGGGAATTGAGATGCTGCACCGTCTCTGAACGAGGACTCTATTCGCAGGTGGGGAATTGAGATGCTGCACCGTCTCTGACCGAGGACTCTATTCCTAGGTGGGGAATTGCCATGGAGCACCGTCTCTGACAGAGGACTCTATTCCTAGGTGGGGAATTGCCATGCTGCACCGTCTCTGACTGAGGACTCTATTCCTAGGTGGGGAATTGAGATGCTGCACCGTCTCTGACCGAGGACTCTATTCGCAGGTGGGGAATTGAGATGCTGCACCGTCTCTGACCGAGGACTCTATTCCTAGGTGGGGAATTGAGATGCTGCACCGTCTCTGACCGAGGACTCTATTCCTAGGTGGGGAATTGAGATGCTGCACCGTCTCTGAACGAGGACTCTATTCCCAGGTGGGGAATTGAGATGCTGCACCACCTCTAACCGAGGACTCTATTCATAGGTGGGGAATTGCCATGCTGCACCGTCTCTGACCGAGGACTCTATTCCTAGGTGGGGAATTGCCATGCTGCACCGTCTCTGACAGAGGACTCTTTTCCTAGGTGGGGAATTGCCATGCTGCACCGTCTCTGACTGAGGACTCTATTCCTAGGTGGGGAATTGAGATACTGCACCGTCTCTGACCGAGGACTCTATTCGCAGGTGGGGAATTGAGATGCTGCACCGTCTCTGACCGAGGACTCTATTCCTAGGTGGGGAATTGAGATGCTGCACCGTCTCTGACCGAGGACTCTATTCCTAGGTGGGGAATTGAGATGCTGCACCGTCTCTGTCCGAGGACTCTATTCCTAGGTGGGGAATTGCCATGCTGCACCGTCTCTGACCGAGGACTCTATTCCTAGGTGGGGAATTGCCATGCTGCACCGTCTCTGACCGAGGACTCTATTCCTATGTGGAATCGCCATGATGCAACGTCTCTGACCGAGGACTCTATTCCTAGGTGGAATCAATATGCTGCACCGTCTCTGACCGAGGACTCTATTCCTAGGTGTAATCGACATGCTGCACCGTCTCTGATCGAGGACTCTATTCCTAGGTGGAATCGCCATGCTGCACCGTCTGTAACCGAGGACTCTATTCCTAGGTGGAATCGTCATGCTGCACCGTCTCTAACCGAGGACTCTATTCCTAGGTGAGGAATCGCCATGTTGCACCGTCTCTGACCGAGGACTCCATTCCTAGGTGGAATCGCCATGCTGCACCGTCTCTGACCGAGGACTCTATTCCTAGGTGGAATCGCCATGCTGCACCTTCTCTAATTGAGGACTCTATTCCTAGGTGGAATCGCCATGCTGCACCGTCTCTGACCGAGGACACTATTCCTAGGTGGGGAATTGCCATGCTGCACCGTCTCTGACCGAGTACTCTATTCCCAGGTGGGTAATTGAGATGCTGCACCTTCTCTGACTGAGGACTCTATTCCTAGGTGGGGAATTGCCATGCTGCACCGTCTCTGACCGAGGACTCTATTCCTAGGTGGAATCGCCATGCTGCACCGTCTGTAACCGAGGACTCTATTCCTAGGTGGAATCGTCATGCTGCACCGTCTCTAACCGAGGACTCTATTCCTAGGTGAGGAATCGCCATGATGCACCGTCTCTGACCGAGAACTCCATTCCTAGGTGGAATCGACATGCTGCACCGTCTCTGACCGAGGACTCTATTCCTAGGTGGAATCGCCATGCTGCACCTTCTCTAACCGAGGACTCTATTCCTAGGTGTAATCGCCATGCTGCACAGTCTCTGACCGAGGACACTATTCCTAGGTGGGGAATTGCCATGCTGCACCGTCTCTGACCGAGTACTCTATTCCCAGGTGGGGAATTGAGATGCTGCACCTTCTCTGACCGAGGACTCTATTCCTAGGTGGGGAATTGCCATGCTGCACCGTCTCTGACCGAGGACTCTATTCCTAGGTGGGGAATTGCCATGGAGCACCGTCTCTGACAGAGGACTCTATTCCTAGGTGGGGAATTGCCATGCTGCACCGTCTCTGACTGAGGACTCTATTCCTAGGTGGGGAATTGAGATGCTGCACCGTCTCTGACCGAGGACTCTATTCGCAGGTGGGGAATTGAGATGCTGCACCGTCTCTGACCGAGGACTCTATTCCTAGGTGGGGAATTGAGATGCTGCACCGTCTCTGACCGAGGACTCTATTCCTAGGTGTAATCGACATGCTGCACCGTCTCTGATCGAGGACTCTATTCCTAGGTGGAATCGCCATGCTGCACCGTCTGTAACCGAGGACTCTATTCCTAGGTGGAATCGTCATGCTGCACCGTCTCTAACCGAGGACTCTATTCCTAGGTGAGGAATCGCCATGTTGCACCGTCTCTGACCGAGGACTCCATTCCTAGGTGGAATCGCCATGCTGCACCGTCTCTGACCGAGGACTCTATTCCTAGGTGGAATCGCCATGCTGCACCTTCTCTAATTGAGGACTCTATTCCTAGGTGGAATCGCCATGCTGCACCGTCTCTGACCGAGGACACTATTCCTAGGTGGGGAATTGCCATGCTGCACCGTCTCTGACCGAGTACTCTATTCCCAGGTGGGTAATTGAGATGCTGCACCTTCTCTGACTGAGGACTCTATTCCTAGGTGGGGAATTGCCATGCTGCACCGTCTCTGACCGAGGACTCTATTCCTAGGTGGAATCGCCATGCTGCACCGTCTGTAACCGAGGACTCTATTCCTAGGTGGAATCGTCATGCTGCACCGTCTCTAACCGAGGACTCTATTCCTAGGTGAGGAATCGCCATGATGCACCGTCTCTGACCGAGAACTCCATTCCTAGGTGGAATCGACATGCTGCACCGTCTCTGACCGAGGACTCTATTCCTAGGTGGAATCGCCATGCTGCACCTTCTCTAACCGAGGACTCTATTCCTAGGTGTAATCGCCATGCTGCACAGTCTCTGACCGAGGACACTATTCCTAGGTGGGGAATTGCCATGCTGCACCGTCTCTGACCGAGTACTCTATTCCCAGGTGGGGAATTGAGATGCTGCACCTTCTCTGACCGAGGACTCTATTCCTAGGTGGGGAATTGCCATGCTGCACCGTCTCTGACCGAGGACTCTATTCCTAGGTGGGGAATTGCCATGGAGCACCGTCTCTGACAGAGGACTCTATTCCTAGGTGGGGAATTGCCATGCTGCACCGTCTCTGACTGAGGACTCTATTCCTAGGTGGGGAATTGAGATGCTGCACCGTCTCTGACCGAGGACTCTATTCGCAGGTGGGGAATTGAGATGCTGCACCGTCTCTGACCGAGGACTCTATTCCTAGGTGGGGAATTGAGATGCTGCACCGTCTCTGACCGAGGACTCTATTCCTAGGTGGGGAATTGAGATGCTGCACCGTCTCTGAACGAGGACTCTATTCCCAGGTGGGGAATTGAGATGCTGCACCACCTCTAACCGAGGACTCTATTCATAGGTGGGGAATTGCCATGCTGCACCGTCTCTGACCGAGGACTCTATTCCTAGGTGGGGAATTGCCATGCTGCACCGTCTCTGACAGAGGACTCTTTTCCTAGGTGGGGAATTGCCATGCTGCACCGTCTCTGACTGAGGACTCTATTCCTAGGTGGGGAATTGAGATACTGCACCGTCTCTGACCGAGGACTCTATTCGCAGGTGGGGAATTGAGATGCTGCACCGTCTCTGACCGAGGACTCTATTCCTAGGTGGGGAATTGAGATGCTGCACTGTCTCTGACCGAGGACTCTATTCCTAGGTGGGGAATTGAGATGCTGCACCGTCTCTGAATGAGGACTCTATTCCCAGGTGGCGAATTCAGATGCTGCACTGTCTCTGACCAAGGACTCTATTCCTAGGTGGAATTGCCATGCTTCACCGTCTCTGACCGTGGACTCTATTCCTAGGTGGAATTGCCATGCTGCACCGTCTCTGACCGAGGACTCTATTCCAAGCAGGGGAATTGAGATGCTGCACCGTCTCTGACCGAGGACTCTATTCCTAGGTGGGGAATTGAGATGCTGCACGGTCTCTGACCGAGGACTCTATTCCTAGGTGGGGAATTGAGATGCTGCACCGTCTCTGACCGAGGACTCTATTCCCAGCTGGGGAATTGAGATGCTGCACCGTCTCTGAACGAGGACTCTATTCCTAGGTGGGGAATTGCCATGCTGCACCATCTCTGACCGAGGACTCTATTCCTAGGTGGGGAATTGCCATGCTGCACCGTCTCTGAACGAGGACTCTATTCCTATGTGGGGAATCGCCATGCTGCACCGTCTCTGACCGAGGACTCTATTCCTAGGTGGGGATTTGCCGTGCTGCACCGTCTCTGACCGAGGATTCTATTCGTAGGTGGAATCGCCATGCTGCACCGTCTCTAACCGAGGACTCTATTCCTAGGTGGATTTGCCGTGCTGCACCATCTCTGACCGAGGACTCTATTCCTAGGTGGGGATTTGCCGTGCTGCACCGTCTCTGACCGAGGACTCTATTCCTAGGTGGAATCACCATACTGCACCGTCTCTGACCGAGGACTCTATTCCTAGGTGGAATCGCCATGCTGCACCGTCTCTGACCGAGGACTGTATTCCCAGGTGGGGAATTGAGATGCTGCACCGTCTGTAACCGAGGACTCTATTCCTAGGTGGAATCGTCATGCTGCACAGTCTCTGACCGAGGACTCTATTCCTAGGTGGAATCGCCATGATGCACCGTCTCTGACCGAGGACTCTATTCCTAGGTGGAATCGCCATGCTTCACCGTCTCTGACCGTGGACTCTATTCTTAGGTGGGGAATTGCCATGCTGCACCGTCTGTGACAGAGGACTCTATTCCCAGGTGGGGAATTGAGATGCTGCACCGTCTCTGACCGAGGACTCTATTCCTAGGTGCGGAATCGCCATGCTGCACCGTCTCTGACCGAGGACTCTATTCCTAGGTGGAATCGCCATGATGCAACGTCTCTGACCGAGGACTCTATTCCTAGGTGGAATCAACATGCTGCACCGTCTCTGACCGCGGACTCTATTCCTAGGTGTAATCGACATGCTGCACCGTCTCTGATCGAGGACTCTATTCCTAGGTGGAATCGCCATGCTGCACCGTCTGTAACCGAGGACTCTATTCCTAGGTGGAATCGCCATGCTGCACCTTCTCTAACCGAGGACTCTATTCCTAGGTGAGGAATCGCCATGTTGCACCGTCTCTGACCGAGGACTCCATTCCTAGGTGGAATCGCCATGCTGCACCGTCTCTGACCGAGGACTCTATTCCTAGGTGGAATCGCCGTGCTGCACCTTCTCTAATTGAGGACTCTATTCCTAGGTGGAATCGCCATGCTGCACCTTCTCTAACCGAGGACTCTATTCCTAGGTGAGGAATCGCCATGTTGAACCGTCTCTGACCGAGGACTCCATTCCTAGGTGGAATCGCCATGCTGCACCGTCTCTGACCGAGGACTCTATTCCTAGGTGGAATCGCCGTGCTGAACCTTCTCTAATTGAGGACTCTATTCCTAGGTGGAATCGCCATGCTGCACCGTCTCTAACCGAGGACTCTATTCCTAGGTGAGGAATCGCCATGTTGCACCGTCTCTGACCGAGGACTCCATTCCTAGGTGGAATCGCCATGCTGCACCGTCTCTGACCGAGGACTCTATTCCTAGGTGGAATCGCCATGCTGCACCTTCTCTAATTGAGGACTCTATTCCTAGGTGGAATCGCCATGCTGCACCGTCTCTGACCGAGGACACTATTCCTAGGTGGGGAATTGCCATGCTGCACCGTCTCTGACCGAGTACTCTATTCCCAGGTGGGGAATTGAGATGCTGCACCTTCTCTGACTGAGGACTCTATTCCTAGGTGGGGAATTGCCATGCTGCACCGTCTCTGACCGAGGACTCTATTCCTAGGTGGAATCGCCATGCTGCACCGTCTGTAACCGAGGACTCTATTCCTAGGTGGAATCGTCATGCTGCACCGTCTCTAACCGAGGACTCTATTCCTAGGTGAGGAATCGCCATGTTGCACCGTCTATGACCGAGGACTCCATTCCTAGGTGGAATCGACATGCTGCACCGTCTCTGACCGAGAACTCTATTCCTAGGTGGAATCGCCATGCTGCACCTTCTCTAACCGAGGACTCTATTCCTAGGTGTAATCGCCATGCTGCACAGTCTCTGACCGAGGACACTATTCCTAGGTGGGGAATTGCCATGCTGCACCGTCTCTGACCGAGTACTCTATTCCCAGGTGGGGAATTGAGATGCTGCACCTTCTCTGACCGAGGACTCTATTCCTAGGTGGGGAATTGCCATGCTGCACCGTCTCTGACTGAGGACTCTATTCCTAGGTGGGGAATTGAGATGCTGCACCGTCTCTGAACGAGGACTCTATTCGCAGGTGGGGAATTGAGATGCTGCACCGTCTCTGACCGAGGACTCTATTCCTAGGTGGGGAATTGCCATGGAGCACCGTCTCTGACAGAGGACTCTATTCCTAGGTGGGGAATTGCCATGCTGCACCGTCTCTGACTGAGGACTCTATTCCTAGGTGGGGAATTGAGATGCTGCACCGTCTCTGACCGAGGACTCTATTCGCAGGTGGGGAATTGAGATGCTGCACCGTCTCTGACCGAGGACTCTATTCCTAGGTGGGGAATTGAGATGCTGCACCGTCTCTGACCGAGGACTCTATTCCTAGGTGGGGAATTGAGATGCTGCACCGTCTCTGAACGAGGACTCTATTCCCAGGTGGGGAATTGAGATGCTGCACCACCTCTAACCGAGGACTCTATTCATAGGTGGGGAATTGCCATGCTGCACCGTCTCTGACCGAGGACTCTATTCCTAGGTGGGGAATTGCCATGCTGCACCGTCTCTGACAGAGGACTCTTTTCCTAGGTGGGGAATTGCCATGCTGCACCGTCTCTGACTGAGGACTCTATTCCTAGGTGGGGAATTGAGATACTGCACCGTCTCTGACCGAGGACTCTATTCGCAGGTGGGGAATTGAGATGCTGCACCGTCTCTGACCGAGGACTCTATTCCTAGGTGGGGAATTGAGATGCTGCACCGTCTCTGACCGAGGACTCTATTCCTAGGTGGGGAATTGAGATGCTGCACCGTCTCTGAACGAGGACTCTATTCCCAGGTGGCGAATTCAGATGCTGCACCGTCTCTGACCAAGGACTCTATTCCTAGGTGGAATTGCCATGCTTCACCTTCTCTGACCGTGGACTCTATTCCTAGGTGGAATTGCCATGCTGCACCGTCTCTGACCGAGGACTCTATTCCCAGGTGGGGAATTGAGATGCTGCACCGTCTCTGACCGAGGACTCTATTCCAAGCAGGGGAATTGAGATGCTGCACCGTCTCTGACCGAGGACTCTATTCCTAGGTGGGGAATTGAGATGCTGCACCGTCTCTGACCGAGGACTCTATTCCCAGCTGGGGAATTGAGATGCTGCACCGTCTCTGAACGAGAACTCTATTCCTAGGTGGGGAATTGCCATGCTGCACCATCTCTGACCGAGGACTCTATTCCTAGGTGGGGAATTGCCATGCTGCACCGTCTCTGAACGAGGACTCTATTCCTATGTGGGGAATCGCCATGCTGCACCGTCTCTGACCGAGGACTCTATTCCTAGGTGGGGATTTGCCGTGCTGCACCGTCTCTGACCGAGGATTCTATTCGTAGGTGGAATCGCCATGCTGCACCGTCTCTAACCGAGGACTCTATTCCTAGGTGGATTTGCCGTGCTGCACCATCTCTGACCGAGGACTCTATTCCTAGGTGGGGATTTGCCGTGCTGCACCGTCTCTGACCGAGGACTCTATTCCTAGGTGGAATCGCCATACTGCACCGTCTCTGACCGAGGACTCTATTCCTAGGTGGAATCGCCATGCTGCACCGTCTCTGACCGAGGACTCTATTCCCAGGTGGGGAATTGAGATGCTGCACCGTCTGTAACCGAGGACTCTATTCCTAGGTGGAATCGTCATGCTGCACAGTCTCTGACCGAGGACTCTATTCTTAGGTGGGGAATTGCCATGCTGCACCGTCTGTGACAGAGGACTCTATTCCCAGGTGGGGAATTGAGATGCTGCACCATCTCTGACCGAGGACTCTATTCCTAGGTGCGGAATCGCCATGCTGCACCGTCTCTGACCGAAGACTCTATTCCTAGGTGGAATCGCCATGATGCAACGTCTCTGACCGAGGACTCTATTCCTAGGTGGAATCAACATGCTGCACCGTCTCTGACCGCGGACTCTATTCCTAGGTGTAATCGACATGCTGCACCGTCTCTGATCGAGGACTCTATTCCTAGGTGGAATCGCCATGCTGCACCGTCTGTAACCGAGGACTCTATTCCTAGGTGGAATCGCCATGCTGCACCTTCTCTAACCGAGGACTCTATTCCTAGGTGAGGAATCGCCATGTTGCACCGTCTCTGACCGAGGACTCCATTCCTAGGTGGAATCGCCATGCTGCACCGTCTCTGACCGAGGACTCTATTCCTAGGTGGAATCGCCGTGCTGCACCTTCTCTAATTGAGGACTCTATTCCTAGGTGGAATCGCCATGCTGCACCATCTCTAACCGAGGACTCTATTCCTAGGTGAGGAATCGCCATGTTGCACCGTCTCTGACCGAGGACTCCATTCCTAGGTGGAATCGCCATGCTGCACCGTCTCTGACCGAGGACTCTATTCCTAGGTGGAATCGCCATGCTGCACCTTCTCTAATTGAGGACTCTATTCCTAGGTGGAATCGCCATGCTGCACCGTCTCTGACCGAGGACACTATTCCTAGGTGGGGAATTGCCATGCTGCACCGTCTCTGACCGAGTACTCTATTCCCAGGTGGGGAATTGAGATGCTGCACCTTCTCTGACTGAGGACTCTATTCCTAGGTGGGGAATTGCCATGCTGCACCGTCTGTAACCGAGGACTCTATTCCTAGGTGGAATCGTCATGCTGCACCGTCTCTAACCGAGGACTCTATTCCTAGGTGAGGAATCGCCATGTTGCACCGTCTATGACCGAGGACTCCATTCCTAGGTGGAATCGACATGCTGCACCGTCTCTGACCGAGAACTCTATTCCTAGGTGGAATCGCCATGCTGCACCTTCTCTAACCGAGGACTCTATTCCTAGGTGTAATCGCCATGCTGCACAGTCTCTGACCGAGGACACTATTCCTAGGTGGGGAATTGCCATGCTGCACCGTCTCTGACCGAGTACTCTATTCCCAGGTGGGGAATTGAGATGCTGCACCGTCTCTGACCGAGGACTCTATTCCTAGGTGGGGAATTGAGATGCTGCACCGTCTCTGACCGAGGACTCTATTCCTAGGTGGGGAATTGAGATGCTGCACCGTCTCTGAACGAGGACTCTATTCCCAGGTGGCGAATTCAGATGCTGCACCGTCTCTGACCAAGGACTCTATTCCTAGGTGGAATTGCCATGCTTCACCGTCTCTGACCGTGGACTCTATTCCTAGGTGGAATCGCCATGCTGCACCGTCTCTGACCGAGGACTCTATTCCTAGGTGGAATCGCCATGCTGCACCGTCTCTGACCGAGGACTCTATTCCCAGGTGGGGAATTGAGATGCTGCACCGTCTGTAACCGAGGACTCTATTCCTAGGTGGAATCGTCATGCTGCACAGTCTCTGACCGAGGACTCTATTCCTAGGTGGAATCGCCATGATGCACCGTCTCTGACCGAGGACTCTATTCCTAGGTGGAATCGCCATGCTTCACCGTCTCTGACCGTGGACTCTATTCTTAGGTGGGGAATTGCCATGCTGCACCGTCTGTGACAGAGGACTCTATTCCCAGGTGGGGAATTGAGATGCTGCACCGTCTCTGACCGAGGACTCTATTCCTAGGTGCGGAATCGCCATGCTGCACCGTCTCTGACCGAGGACTCTATTC
This sequence comes from Hemitrygon akajei, assembly GCF_048418815.1. Taxonomy (NCBI): domain Eukaryota; kingdom Metazoa; phylum Chordata; class Chondrichthyes; order Myliobatiformes; family Dasyatidae; genus Hemitrygon; species Hemitrygon akajei. The sequence continues at coordinate 103,869,647 of NC_133128.1, read as the reverse complement.
CTAGGTGGAATCGCCATGATGCAACGTCTCTGACCGAGGACTCTATTCCTAGGTGGAATCAACATGCTGCACCGTCTCTGACCGCGGACTCTATTCCTAGGTGTAATCGACATGCTGCACCGTCTCTGATCGAGGACTGTATTCCTAGGTGGAATCGCCATGCTGCACCGTCTGTAACCGAGGACTCTATTCCTAGGTGGAATCGCCATGCTGCACCTTCTCTAACCGAGGACTCTATTCCAAGGTGAGGAATCGCCATGTTGCACCGTCTCTGACCGAGGACTCCATTCCTAGGTGGAATCGCCATGCTGCACCGTCTCTGACCGAGGACTCTATTCCTAGGTGGAATCGCCGTGCTGCACCTTCTCTAATTGAGGACTCTATTCCTAGGTGGAATCGCCATGCTGCACCGTCTCTAACCGAGGACTCTATTCCTAGGTGAGGAATCGCCATGTTGCACCGTCTCTGACCGAGGACTCCATTCCTAGGTGGAATCACCATGCTGCACCGTCTCTGACCGAGGACTCTATTCCTAGGTGGAATCGCCATGCTGCACCTTCTCTAATTGAGGACTCTATTCCTAGGTGGAATCGCCATGCTGCACCGTCTCTGACCGAGGACACTATTCCTAGGTGGGGAATTGCCATGCTGCACCGTCTCTGACCGAGTACTCTATTCCCAGGTGGGGAATTGAGATGCTGCACCTTCTCTGACTGAGGACTCTATTCCTAGGTGGGGAATTGCCATGCTGCACCGTCTCTGACCGAGGACTCTATTCCTAGGTGGAATCGTCATGCTGCACCGTCTCTAACCGAGGACTCTATTCCTAGGTGAGGAATCGCCATGTTGCACCGTCTATGACCGAGGACTCCATTCCTAGGTGGAATCGACATGCTGCACCGTCTCTGACCGAGAACTCTATTCCTAGGTGGAATCGCCATGCTGCACCTTCTCTAACCGAGGGCTCTATTCCTAGGTGTAATCGCCATGCTGCACAGTCTCTGACCGAGGACACTATTCCTAGGTGGGGAATTGCCATGCTGCACCGTCTCTGACCGAGTACTCTATTCCCAGGTGGGGAATTGAGATGCTGCACCTTCTATGACCGAGGACTCTATTCCTAGGTGGGGAATTGCCATGCTGCACCGTCTCTGACCGAGGACTCTATTCCTAGGTGGGGAATTGAGATGCTGCACCGTCTCTGACCGAGGACTCTATTCCTAGGTGGGGAATTGAGATGCTGCACTGTCTCTGAACGAGGACTCTATTCCCAGGTGGCGAATTCAGATGCTGCACCGTCTCTGACCAAGGACACTATTCCTAGGTGGAATTGCCATGCTTCACCGTCTCTGACCGTGGACTCTATTCCTAGGTGGAATTGCCATGCTGCACCGTCTCTGACCGAGGACTCTATTCCAAGCAGGGGAATTGAGATGCTGCACCGTCTCTGACCGAGGACTCTATTCCTAGGTGGGGAATTGAGATGCTGCACGGTCTCTGACCGAGGACTCTATTCCTAGGTGGGGAATTGAGATGCTGCACCGTCTCTGACCGAGGACTCTATTCCCAGCTGGGGAATTGAGATGCTGCACCGTCTCTGAACGAGGACTCTATTCCTAGGTGGAATCGCCATGATGCACCGTCTCTGACCGAGGACTCTATTCCTAGGTGGAATCGCCATGCTTCACCGTCTCTGACCGTGGACTCTATTCTTAGGTGGGGAATTGCCATGCTGCACCGTCTGTGACAGAGGACTCTATTCCCAGGTGGGGAATTGAGATGCTGCACCGTCTCTGACCGAGGACTCTATTCCTAGGTGCGGAATCGCCATGCTGCACCGTCTCTGACCGAGGACTCTATTCCTAGGTGGAATCGCCATGATGCAACGTCTCTGACCGAGGACTCTATTCCTAGGTGGAATCAACATGCTGCACCGTCTCTGACCGCGGACTCTATTCCTAGGTGTAATCGACATGCTGCACCGTCTCTGACCGAGGACTCTATTCCCAGGTGGGGAATTGAGATGCTGCACCGTCTGTAACCGAGGACTCTATTCCTAGGTGGAATCGTCATGCTGCACAGTCTCTGACCGAGGACTCTATTCCTAGGTGGAATCGCCATGATGCACCGTCTCTGACCGAGGACTCTATTCCTAGGTGGAATCGCCATGCTTCACCGTCTCTGACCGTGGACTCTATTCTTAGGTGGGGAATTGCCATGCTGCACCGTCTGTGACAGAGGACTCTATTCCCAGGTGGGGAATTGAGATGCTGCACCGTCTCTGACCGAGGACTCTATTCCTAGGTGCGGAATCGCCATGCTGCACCGTCTCTGACCGAGGACTCTATTCCTAGGTGGAATCGCCATGATGCAACGTCTCTGACCGAGGACTCTATTCCTAGGTGGAATCAACATGCTGCACCGTCTCTGACCGCGGACTCTATTCCTAGGTGTAATCGACATGCTGCACCGTCTCTGATCGAGGACTGTATTCCTAGGTGGAATCGCCATGCTGCACCGTCTGTAACCGAGGACTCTATTCCTAGGTGGAATCGCCATGCTGCACCTTCTCTAACCGAGGACTCTATTCCAAGGTGAGGAATCGCCATGTTGCACCGTCTCTGACCGAGGACTCCATTCCTAGGTGGAATCGCCATGCTGCACCGTCTCTGACCGAGGACTCTATTCCTAGGTGGAATCGCCGTGCTGCACCTTCTCTAATTGAGGACTCTATTCCTAGGTGGAATCGCCATGCTGCACCGTCTCTAACCGAGGACTCTATTCCTAGGTGAGGAATCGCCATGTTGCACCGTCTCTGACCGAGGACTCCATTCCTAGGTGGAATCACCATGCTGCACCGTCTCTGACCGAGGACTCTATTCCTAGGTGGAATCGCCATGCTGCACCTTCTCTAATTGAGGACTCTATTCCTAGGTGGAATCGCCATGCTGCACCGTCTCTGACCGAGGACACTATTCCTAGGTGGGGAATTGCCATGCTGCACCGTCTCTGACCGAGTACTCTATTCCCAGGTGGGGAATTGAGATGCTGCACCTTCTCTGACTGAGGACTCTATTCCTAGGTGGGGAATTGCCATGCTGCACCGTCTCTGACCGAGGACTCTATTCCTAGGTGGAATCGCCATGCTGCACCGTCTGTAACCGAGGACTCTATTCCTAGGTGGAATCGTCATGCTGCACCGTCTCTAACCGAGGACTCTATTCCTAGGTGAGGAATCGCCATGTTGCACCGTCTATGACCGAGGACTCCATTCCTAGGTGGAATCGACATGCTGCACCGTCTCTGACCGAGAACTCTATTCCTAGGTGGAATCGCCATGCTGCACCTTCTCTAACCGAGGGCTCTATTCCTAGGTGTAATCGCCATGCTGCACAGTCTCTGACCGAGGACACTATTCCTAGGTGGGGAATTGCCATGCTGCACCGTCTCTGACCGAGTACTCTATTCCCAGGTGGGGAATTGAGATGCTGCACCTTCTATGACCGAGGACTCTATTCCTAGGTGGGGAATTGCCATGCTGCACCGTCTCTGACCGAGGACTCTATTCCTAGGTGGGGAATTGAGATGCTGCACCGTCTCTGACCGAGGACTCTATTCCTAGGTGGGGAATTGAGATGCTGCACTGTCTCTGAACGAGGACTCTATTCCCAGGTGGCGAATTCAGATGCTGCACCGTCTCTGACCAAGGACACTATTCCTAGGTGGAATTGCCATGCTTCACCGTCTCTGACCGTGGACTCTATTCCTAGGTGGAATTGCCATGCTGCACCGTCTCTGACCGAGGACTCTATTCCAAGCAGGGGAATTGAGATGCTGCACCGTCTCTGACCGAGGACTCTATTCCTAGGTGGGGAATTGAGATGCTGCACGGTCTCTGACCGAGGACTCTATTCCTAGGTGGGGAATTGAGATGCTGCACCGTCTCTGACCGAGGACTCTATTCCCAGCTGGGGAATTGAGATGCTGCACCGTCTCTGAACGAGGACTCTATTCCTAGGTGGAATCGCCATGATGCACCGTCTCTGACCGAGGACTCTATTCCTAGGTGGAATCGCCATGCTTCACCGTCTCTGACCGTGGACTCTATTCTTAGGTGGGGAATTGCCATGCTGCACCGTCTGTGACAGAGGACTCTATTCCCAGGTGGGGAATTGAGATGCTGCACCGTCTCTGACCGAGGACTCTATTCCTAGGTGCGGAATCGCCATGCTGCACCGTCTCTGACCGAGGACTCTATTCCTAGGTGGAATCGCCATGATGCAACGTCTCTGACCGAGGACTCTATTCCTAGGTGGAATCAACATGCTGCACCGTCTCTGACCGCGGACTCTATTCCTAGGTGTAATCGACATGCTGCACCGTCTCTGATCGAGGACTCTATTCCTAGGTGGAATCGCCATGCTGCACCGTCTGTAACCGAGGACTCTATTCCTAGGTGGAATCGCCATGCTGCACCTTCTCTAACCGAGGACTCTATTCCACGGTGAGGAATCGCCATGTTGCACCGTCTCTGACCGAGGACTCCATTCCTAGGTGGAATCGCCATGCTGCACCGTCTCTGACCGAGGACTCTATTCCTAGGTGGAATCGCCGTGCTGCACCTTCTCTAATTGAGGACTCTATTCCTAGGTGGAATCGCCATGCTGCACCGTCTCTAACCGAGGACTCTATTCCTAGGTGAGGAATCGCCATGTTGCACCGTCTCTGACCGAGGACTCCATTCCTAGGTGGAATCGCCATGCTGCACCGTCTCTGACCGAGGACTCTATTCCTAGGTGGAATCGCCATGCTGCACCTTCTCTAATTGAGGACTCTATTCCTAGGTGGAATCGCCATGCTGCACCGTCTCTGACCGAGGACACTATTCCTAGGTGGGGAATTGCCATGCTGCACCGTCTCTGACCGAGTACTCTATTCCCAGGTGGGGAATTGAGATGCTGCACCTTCTCTGACTGAGGACTCTATTCCTAGGTGGGGAATTGCCATGCTGCACCGTCTCTGACCGAGGACTCTATTCCTAGGTGGAATCGCCATGCTGCACCGTCTGTAACCGAGGACTCTATTCCTAGGTGGAATCGTCATGCTGCACCGTCTCTAACCGAGGACTCTATTCCTAGGTGAGGAATCGCCATGTTGCACCGTCTATGACCGAGGACTCCATTCCTAGGTGGAATCGACATGCTGCACCGTCTCTGACCGAGAACTCTATTCCTAGGTGGAATCGCCATGCTGCACCTTCTCTAACCGAGGACTCTATTCCTAGGTGTAATCGCCATGCTGCACAGTCTCTGACCGAGGACACTATTCCTAGGTGGGGAATTGCCATGCTGCACCGTCTCTGACCGAGTACTCTATTCCCAGGTGGGGAATTGAGATGCTGCACCTTCTATGACCGAGGACTCTATTCCTAGGTGGGGAATTGCCATGCTGCACCGTCTCTGACCGAGGACTCTATTCCTAGGTGGGGAATTGAGATGCTGCACCGTCTCTGACCGAGGACTCTATTCCTAGGTGGGGAATTGAGATGCTGCACTGTCTCTGAACGAGGACTCTATTCCCAGGTGGCGAATTCAGATGCTGCACCGTCTCTGACCAAGGACTCTATTCCTAGGTGGAATTGCCATGCTTCACCGTCTCTGACCGTGGACTCTATTCCTAGGTGGAATTGCCATGCTGCACCGTCTCTGACCGAGGACTCTATTCCAAGCAGGGGAATTGAGATGCTGCACCGTCTCTGACCGAGGACTCTATTCCTAGGTGGGGAATTGAGATGCTGCACGGTCTCTGACCGAGGACTCTTTTCCTAGGTGGGGAATTGAGATGCTGCACCGTCTCTGACCGAGGACTCTATTCCCAGCTGGGGAATTGAGATGCTGCACCGTCTCTGAACGAGGACTCTATTCCTAGGTGGGGAATTGCCATGCTGCACCATCTCTGACCGAGGACTCTATTCCTAGGTGGGGAATTGCCATGCTGCACCGTCTCTGAACCAGGACTCTATTCCTATGAGGGGAATCGCCATGGTGCACCGTCTCTGACCGAGGACTCTATTCCTAGGTGGGGATTTGCCGTGCTGCACCGTCTCTGACCGAGGATTCTATTCGTAGGTGGAATCGCCATGCTGCACCGTCTCTAACCGAGGACTCTATTCCTAGGTGGATTTGCCGTGCTGCACCATCTCTGACCGAGGACTCTATTCCTAGGTGGGGATTTGCCGTGCTGCACCGTCTCTGACCGAGGACTCTATTCCTAGGTGGAATCGCCATACTGCACCGTCTCTGACCGAGGACTCTATTCCTAGGTGGAATCGCCATGCTGCACCGTCTCTGACCGAGGACTCTATTCCCAGGTGGGGAATTGAGATGCTGCACCGTCTGTAACCGAGGACTCTATTCCTAGGTGGAATCGTCATGCTGCACAGTCTCTGACCGAGGACTCTATTCCTAGGTGGAATCGCCATGATGCACCGTCTCTGACCGAGGACTCTATTCCTAGGTGGAATCAACATGCTGCACCGTCTCTGACCGCGGACTCTATTCCTAGGTGTAATCGACATGCTGCACCGTCTCTGATCGAGGACTCTATTCCTAGGTGGAATCGCCATGCTGCACCGTCTGTAACCGAGGACTCTATTCCTAGGTGGAATCGCCATGCTGCACCTTCTCTAACCGAGGACTCTATTCCAAGGTGAGGAATCGCCATGTTGCACCGTCTCTGACCGAGGACTCCATTCCTAGGTGGAATCGCCATGCTGCACCGTCTCTGACCGAGGACTCTATTCCTAGGTGGAATCGCCGTGCTGCACCTTCTCTAATTGAGGACTCTATTCCTAGGTGGAATCGCCATGCTGCACCGTCTCTGACCGAGGACACTATTCCTAGGTGGGGAATTGCCATGCTGCACCGTCTCTGACCGAGTACTCTATTCCCAGGTGGGGAATTGAGATGCTGCACCTTCTCTGACTGAGGACTCTATTCCTAGGTGGGGAATTGCCATGCTGCACCGTCTCTGACCGAGGACTCTATTCCTAGGTGGAATCGCCATGCTGCACCGTCTGTAACCGAGGACTCTATTCCTAGGTGGAATCGTCATGCTGCACCGTCTCTAACCGAGGACTCTATTCCTAGGTGAGGAATCGCCATGTTGCACCGTCTATGACCGAGGACTCCATTCCTAGGTGGAATCGACATGCTGCACCGTCTCTGACCGAGAACTCTATTCCTAGGTGGAATCGCCATGCTGCACCTTCTCTAACCGAGGACTCTATTCCTAGGTGTAATCGCCATGCTGCACAGTCTCTGACCGAGGACACTATTCCTAGGTGGGGAATTGCCATGCTGCACCGTCTCTGACCGAGTACTCTATTCCCAGGTGGGGAATTGAGATGCTGCACCTTCTATGACCGAGGACTCTATTCCTAGGTGGGGAATTGCCATGCTGCACCGTCTCTGACCGAGGACTCTATTCCTAGGTGGGGAATTGAGATGCTGCACCGTCTCTGACCGAGGACTCTATTCCTAGGTGGGGAATTGAGATGCTGCACTGTCTCTGAACGAGGACTCTATTCCCAGGTGGCGAATTCAGATGCTGCACCGTCTCTGACCAAGGACTCTATTCCTAGGTGGAATTGCCATGCTTCACCGTCTCTGACCGTGGACTCTATTCCTAGGTGGAATTGCCATGCTGCACCGTCTCTGACCGAGGACTCTATTCCAAGCAGGGGAATTGAGATGCTGCACCGTCTCTGACCGAGGACTCTATTCCTAGGTGGGGAATTGAGATGCTGCACGGTCTCTGACCGAGGACTCTTTTCCTAGGTGGGGAATTGAGATGCTGCACCGTCTCTGACCGAGGACTCTATTCCCAGCTGGGGAATTGAGATGCTGCACCGTCTCTGAACGAGGACTCTATTCCTAGGTGGGGAATTGCCATGCTGCACCATCTCTGACCGAGGACTCTATTCCTAGGTGGGGAATTGCCATGCTGCACCGTCTCTGAACCAGGACTCTATTCCTATGAGGGGAATCGCCATGGTGCACCGTCTCTGACCGAGGACTCTATTCCTAGGTGGGGATTTGCCGTGCTGCACCGTCTCTGACCGAGGATTCTATTCGTAGGTGGAATCGCCATGCTGCACCGTCTCTAACCGAGGACTCTATTCCTAGGTGGATTTGCCGTGCTGCACCATCTCTGACCGAGGACTCTATTCCTAGGTGGGGATTTGCCGTGCTGCACCGTCTCTGACCGAGGACTCTATTCCTAGGTGGAATCGCCATACTGCACCGTCTCTGACCGAGGACTCTATTCCTAGGTGGAATCGCCATGCTGCACCGTCTCTGACCGAGGACTCTATTCCCAGGTGGGGAATTGAGATGCTGCACCGTCTGTAACCGAGGACTCTATTCCTAGGTGGAATCGTCATGCTGCACAGTCTCTGACCGAGGACTCTATTCCTAGGTGGAATCGCCATGATGCACCGTCTCTGACCGAGGACTCTATTCCTAGGTGGAATCGCCATGCTTCACCGTCTCTGACCGTGGACTCTATTCTTAGGTGGGGAATTGCCATGCTGCACCGTCTGTGACAGAGGACTCTATTCCCAGGTGGGGAATTGAGATGCTGCACCGTCTCTGACCGAGGACTCTATTCCTAGGTGCGGAATCGCCATGCTGCACCGTCTCTGACCGAGGACTCTATTCCTAGGTGGAATCGCCATGATGCAACGTCTCTGACCGAGGACTCTATTCCTAGGTGGAATCAACATGCTGCACCGTCTCTGACCGCGGACTCTATTCCTAGGTGTAATCGACATGCTGCACCGTCTCTGATCGAGGACTCTATTCCTAGGTGGAATCGCCATGCTGCACCGTCTGTAACCGAGGACTCTATTCCTAGGTGGAATCGCCATGCTGCACCTTCTCTAACCGAGGAATCTATTCCTAGGTGAGGAATCGCCATGTTGCACCGTCTCTGACCGAGGACTCCATTCCTAGGTGGAATCGCCATGCTGCACCGTCTCTGACCGAGGACTCTATTCCTAGGTGGAATCGCCGTGCTGCACCTTCTCTAATTGAGGACTCTATTCCTAGGTGGAATCGCCATGCTGCACCGTCTCTAACCGAGGACTCTATTCCTAGGTGAGGAATCGCCATGTTGCACCGTCTCTGACCGAGGACTCCATTCCTAGGTGGAATCGCCATGCTGCACCGTCTCTGACCGAGGACTCTATTCCTAGGTGGAATCGCCATGCTGCACCTTCTCTAATTGAGGACTCTATTCCTAGGTGGAATCGCCATGCTGCACCGTCTCTGACCGAGGACACTATTCCTAGGTGGGGAATTGCCATGCTGCACCGTCTCTGACCGAGTACTCTATTCCCAGGTGGGGAATTGAGATGCTGCACCTTCTCTGACTGAGGACTCTATTCCTAGGTGGGGAATTGCCATGCTGCACCGTCTCTGACCGAGGACTCTATTCCTAGGTGGAATCGCCATGCTGCACCGTCTGTAACCGAGGACTCTATTCCTAGGTGGAATCGTCATGCTGCACCGTCTCTAACCGAGGACTCTATTCCTAGGTGAGGAATCGCCATGTTGCACCGTCTCTGACCGAGAACTCCATTCCTAGGTGGAATCGACATGCTGCACCGTCTCTGACCGAGGACTCTATTCCTAGGTGGAATCGCCATGCTGCACCTTCTCTAACCGAGGACTCTATTCCTAGGTGGAATCGCCGTGCTGCACCTTCTCTAATTGAGGACTCTATTCCTAGGTGGAATCGCCATGCTGCACCGTCTCTAACCGAGGACTCTATTCCTAGGTGAGGAATCGCCATGTTGCACCGTCTCTGACCGAGGACTCCATTCCTAGGTGGAATCGCCATGCTGCACCGTCTCTGACCGAGGACTCTATTCCTAGGTGGAATCGCCATGCTGCACCTTCTCTAATTGAGGACTCTATTCCTAGGTGGAATCGCCATGCTGCACCGTCTCTGACCGAGGACACTATTCCTAGGTGGGGAATTGCCATGCTGCACCGTCTCTGACCGAGTACTCTATTCCCAGGTGGGGAATTGAGATGCTGCACCTTCTCTGACTGAGTCCTCTATTCCTAGGTGGGGAATTGCCATGCTGCACCGTCTCTGACCGAGGACTCTATTCCTAGGTGGAATCGCCATGCTGCACCGTCTGTAACCGAGGACTCTATTCCTAGGTGGAATCGTCATGCTGCACCGTCTCTAACCGAGGACTCTATTCCTAGGTGAGGAATCGCCATGTTGCACCGTCTATGACCGAGGACTCCATTCCTAGGTGGAATCGACATGCTGCACCGTCTCTGACCGAGAACTCTATTCCTAGGTGGAATCGCCATGCTGCACCTTCTCTAACCGAGGACTCTATTCCTAGGTGTAATCGCCATGCTGCACAGTCTCTGACCGAGGACACTATTCCTAGGTGGGGAATTGCCATGCTGCACCGTCTCTGACCGAGTACTCTATTCCCAGGTGGGGAATTGAGATGCTGCACCTTCTCTGACCGAGGACTCTATTCCTAGGTGGGGAATTGCCATGCTGCACCGTCTCTGACTGAGGACTCTATTCCTAGGTGGGGAATTGAGATGCTGCACCGTCTCTGACCGAGGACTCTATTCGCAGGTGGGGAATTGAGATGCTGCACCGTCTCTGACCGAGGACTCTATTCCTAGGTGGGGAATTGCCATGGAGCACCGTCTCTGACAGAGGACTCTATTCCTAGGTGGGGAATTGCCATGCTGCACCGTCTCTGACTGAGGACTCTATTCCTAGGTGGGGAATTGAGATGCTGCACCGTCTCTGACCGAGGACTCTATTCGCAGGTGGGGAATTGAGATGCTGCACCGTCTCTGACCGAGGACTCTATTCCTAGGTGGGGAATTGAGATGCTGCACCGTCTCTGAACGAGGACTCTATTCCCAGGTGGGGAATTGAGATGCTGCACCGTCTCTGACCGAGGACTCTATTCGCAGGTGGGGAATTGAGATGCTGCACCGTCTCTGACCGAGGACTCTATTCGCAGGTGGGGAATTGAGATGCTGCACCGTCTCTGACCGAGGACTCTATTCCTAGGTGGGGAATTGAGATGCTGCACCGTCTCTGACCGAGGACTCTATTCGCAGGTGGGGAATTGAGATGCTGCACCGTCTCTGACCGAGGACTCTATTCCTAGGTGGGGAATTGAGATGCTGCACCGTCTCTGAACGAGGACTCTATTCCCAGGTGGGGAATTGAGATGCTGCACCACCTCTAACCGAGGACTCTATTCATAGGTGGGGAATTGCCATGCTGCACCGTCTCTGACCGAGGACTCTATTCCTAGGTGGGGAATTGCCATGCTGCACCGTCTCTGACAGAGGACTCTTTTCCTAGATGGGGAATTGCCATGCTGCACCGTCTCTGACTGAGGACTCTATTCCTAGGTGGGGAATTGAGATACTGCACCGTCTCTGACCGAGGACTCTATTCGCAGGTGGGGAATTGAGATGCTGCACCGTCTCTGACCGAGGACTCTATTCCTAGGTGGGGAATTGAGATGCTGCACCGTCTCTGACCGAGGACTCAATTCCCAGGTGGGGAATTGAGATGCTGCACCGTCTCTGACCGAGGACTCTATTCCTAGGTGGGGAATTGAGATGCTGCACCGTCTCTGAACGAGGACTCTATTCCCAGGTGGCGAATTCAGATGCTGCACCGTCTCTGACCAAGGACTCTATTCCTAGGTGGAATTGCCATGCTTCACCGTCTCTGACCGTGGACTCTATTCCTAGGTAGAATTGCCATGCTGCACCGTCTGTGACCGAGGACTCTATTCCCAGGTGGGGAATTGAGATGCTGCACCGTCTCTGACCGAGGACTCTATTCCCAGGTGGGGAATTGAGATGCTGCACCGTCTCTGACCGAGGACTCTATTCCAAGCAGGGGAATTGAGATGCTGCACCGTCTCTGACCGAGGACTCTATTCCTAGGTGGGGAATTGAGATGCTGCACGGTCTCTGACCGAGGACTCTATTCCTAGGTGGGGAATTGAGATGCTGCACCGTCTCTGACCGAGGACTCTATTCCCAGCTGGGGAATTGAGATGCTGCACCGTCTCTGAACGAGAACTCTATTCCTAGGTGGGGAATTGCCATGCTGCACCATCTCTGACCGAGGACTCTATTCCTAGGTGGGGAATTGCCATGCTGCACCGTCTCTGAACGAGGACTCTATTCCTATGTGGGGAATCGCCATGCTGCACCGTCTCTGACCGAGGACTCTATTCCTAGGTGGGGATTTGCCGTGCTGCACCGTCTCTGACCGAGGATTCTATTCGTAGGTGGAATCGCCATGCTGCACCGTCTCTAACCGAGGACTCTATTCCTAGGTGGATTTGCCGTGCTGCACCATCTCTGACCGAGGACTCTATTCCTAGGTGGGGATTTGCCGTGCTGCACCGTCTCTGACCGAGGACTCTATTCCTAGGTGGAATCGCCATACTGCACCGTCTCTGACCGAGGACTCTATTCCTAGGTGGAATCGCCATGCTGCACCGTCTCTGACCGAGGACTCTATTCCCAGGTGGGGAATTGAGATGCTGCACCGTCTGTAACCGAGGACTCTATTCCTAGGTGGAATCGTCATGCTGCACAGTCTCTGACCGAGGACTCTATTCCTAGGTGGAATCGCCATGATTCACCGTCTCTGACCGAGGACTCTATTCCTAGGTGGAATCGCCATGCTTCACCGTCTCTGACCGTGGACTCTATTCTTAGGTGGGGAATTGCCATGCTGCACCGTCTGTGACAGAGGACTCTATTCCCAGGTGGGGAATTGAGATGCTGCACCGTCTCTGACCGAGGACTCTATTCCTAGGTGCGGAATCGCCATGCTGCACCGTCTCTGACCGAGGACTCTATTCCTAGGTGGAATCGCCATGATGCAACGTCTCTGACCGAGGACTCTATTCCTAGGTGGAATCAACATGCTGCACCGTCTCTGACCGCGGACTCTATTCCTAGGTGTAATCGACATGCTGCACCGTCTCTGATCGAGGACTCTATTCCTAGGTGGAATCGCCATGCTGCACCGTCTGTAACCGAGGACTCTATTCCTAGGTGGAATCGCCATGCTGCACCTTCTCTAACCGAGGACTCTATTCCTAGGTGAGGAATCGCCATGTTGGACCGTCTCTGACCGAGGACTCCATTCCTAGGTGGAATCGCCATGCTGCACCGTCTCTGACCAAGGACTCTATTCCTAGGTGGAATCGCCGTGCTGCACCTTCTCTAATTGAGGACTCTATTCCTAGGTGGAATCGCCATGCTGCACCGTCTCTAACCGAGGACTCTATTCCTAGGTGAGGAATCGCCATGTTGCACCGTCTCTGACCGAGGACTCCATTCCTAGGTGGAATCGCCATGCTGCACCGTCTCTGACCGAGGACTCTATTCCTAGGTGGAATCGCCATGCTGCACCTTCTCTAATTGAGGACTCTATTCCTAGGTGGAATAGCCATGCTGCACCGTCTCTGACCGAGGACACTATTCCTAGGTGGGGAATTGCCATGCTGCACCGTCTCTGACCGAGTACTCTATTCCCAGGTGGGGAATTGAGATGCTGCACCTTCTCTGACTGAGGACTCTATTCCTAGGTGGGGAATTGCCATGCTGCACCGTCTCTGACCGAGGACTCTATTCCTAGGTGGAATCGCCATGCTGCACCGTCTGTAACCGAGGACTCTATTCCTAGGTGGAATCGTCATGCTGCACCGTCTCTAACCGAGGACTCTATTCCTAGGTGAGGAATCGCCATGTTGCACCGTCTATGACCGAGGACTCCATTCCTAGGTGGAATCGACATGCTGCACCGTCTCTGACCGAGAACTCTATTCCTAGGTGGAATCGCCATGCTGCACCTTCTCTAACCGAGGACTCTATTCCTAGGTGTAATCGCCATGCTGCACAGTCTCTGACCGAGGACACTATTCCTAGGTGGGGAATTGCCATGCTGCACCGTCTCTGACCGAGTACTCTATTCCCAGGTGGGGAATTGAGATGCTGCACCTTCTATGACCGAGGACTCTATTCCTAGGTGGGGAATTGCCATGCTGCACCGTCTCTGACCGAGGACTCTATTCCTAGGTGGGGAATTGAGATGCTGCACCGTCTCTGACCGAGGACTCTATTCCTAGGTGGGGAATTGAGATGCTGCACCGTCTCTGAACGAGGACTCTATTCCCAGGTGGCGAATTCAGATGCTGCACCGTCTCTGACCAAGGACTCTATTCCTAGGTGGAATTGCCATGCTTCACCGTCTCTGACCGTGGACTCTATTCCTAGGTGGAATTGCCATGCTGCACCGTCTCTGACCGAGGACTCTATTCCAAGCAGGGGAATTGAGATGCTGCACCGTCTCTGACCGAGGACTCTATTCCTAGGTGGGGAATTGAGATGCTGCACGGTCTCTGACCGAGGACTCTATTCCTAGGTGGGGAATTGAGATGCTGCACCGTCTCTGACCGAGGACTCTATTCCCAGCTGGGGAATTGAGATGCTGCACCGTCTCTGAACGAGGACTCTATTCCTAGGTGGGGAATTGCTATGCTGCACCATCTCTGACCGAGGACTCTATTCCTAGGTGGGGAATTGCCATGCTGCACCGTCTCTGAACGAGGACTCTATTCCTATGTGGGGAATCGCCATGCTGCACCGTCTCTGACCGAGGACTCTATTCCTAGGTGGGGATTTGCCGTGCTGCACCGTCTCTGACCGAGGATTCTATTCGTAGGTGGAATCGCCATGCTGCACCGTCTCTAACCGAGGACTCTATTCCTAGGTGGATTTGCCGTGCTGCACCATCTCTGACCGAGGACTCTATTCCAAGGTGGGGATTTGCCGTGCTGCACCGTCTCTGACCGAGGACTCTATTCCTAGGTGGAATCGCCATACTGCACCGTCTCTGACCGAGGAATCTATTCCTAGGTGGAATCGCCATGCTGCACCGTCTCTGACCGAGGACTCTATTCCCAGGTGGGGAATTGAGATGCTGCACCGTCTGTAACCGAGGACTCTATTCCTAGGTGGAATCGTCATGCTGCACAGTCTCTGACCGAGGACTCTATTCCTAGGTGGAATCGCCATGATGCACCGTCTCTGACCGAGGACTCTATTCCTAGGTGGAATCGCCATGCTTCACCGTCTCTGACCGTGGACTCTATTCTTAGGTGGGGAATTGCCATGCTGCACCGTCTGTGACAGCGGACTCTATTCCCAGGTGGGGAATTGAGATGCTGCACCGTCTCTGACCGAGGACTCTATTCCTAGGTGCGGAATCGCCATGCTGCACCGTCTCTGACCGAGGACTCTATTCCTAGGTGGAATCGCCATGATGCAACGTCTCTGACCGAGGACTCTATTCCTAGGTGGAATCAACATGCTGCACCGTCTCTGACCGCGGACTCTATTCCTAGGTGTAATCGACATGCTGCACCGTCTCTGACCGAGGACTCTATTCGCAGGTGGGGAATTGAGATGCTGCACCGTCTCTGACCGAGGACTCTATTCCTAGGTGGGGAATTGAGATGCTGCACCGTCTCTGAACGAGGACTCTATTCCCAGGTGGGGAATTGAGATGCTGCACCACCTCTAACCGAGGACTCTATTCATAGGTGGGGAATTGCCATGCTGCACCGTCTCTGACCGAGGACTCTATTCCTAGGTGGGGAATTGCCATGCTGCACCGTCTCTGACAGAGGACTCTTTTCCTAGGTGGGGAATTGCCATGCTGCACCGTCTCAGACTGAGGACTCTATTCCTAGGTGGGGAATTGAGATACTGCACCGTCTCTGACCGAGGACTCTATTCGCAGGTGGGGAATTGAGATGCTGCACCGTCTCTGACCGAGGACTCTATTCCTAGGTGGGGAATTGAGATGCTGCACCGTCTCTGACCGAGGACTCTATTCCCAGGTGGGGAATTGAGATGCTGCACCGTCTCTGACCGAGGACTCTATTCCTAGGTGGGGAATTGAGATGCTGCACCGTCTCTGAACGAGGACTCTATTCCCAGGTGGCGAATTCAGATGCTGCACCGTCTCTGACCAAGGACTCTATTCCTAGGTGGAATTGCCATGCTTCACCGTCTCTGACCGTGGACTCTATTCCTAGGTGGAATTGCCATGCTGCACCGTCTCTGACCGAGGACTCTATTCCCAGGTGGGGAATTGAGATGCTGCACCGTCTCTGACCGAGGACTCTATTCCCAGGTGGGGAATTGAGATGCTGCACCGTCTCTGACCGAGGACTCTATTCCAAGCAGGGGAATTGAGATGCTGCACCGTCTCTGACCGAGGACTCTATTCCTAGGTGGGGAATTGTGATGCTGCACGGTCTCTGACCGAGGACTCTATTCCTAGGTGGGGAATTGAGATGCTGCACCGTCTCTGACCGAGGACTCTATTCCCAGCTGGGGAATTGAGATGCTGCACCGTCTCTGAACGAGAACTCTATTCCTAGGTGGGGAATTGCCATGCTGCACCATCTCTGACCGAGGACTCTATTCCTAGGTGGGGAATTGCCATGCTGCACCGTCTCTGAACGAGGACTCTATTCCTATGTGGGGAATCGCCATGCTGCACCGTCTCTGACCGAGGACTCTATTCCTAGGTGGGGATTTGCCGTGCTGCACCGTCTCTGACCGAGGATTCTATTCGTAGGTGGAATCGCCATGCTGCACCGTCTCTAACCGAGGACTCTATTCCTAGGTGGATTTGCCGTGCTGCACCATCTCTGACCGAGGACTCTATTCCTAGGTGGGGATTTGCCGTGCTGCACCGTCTCTGACCGAGGACTCTATTCCTAGGTGGAATCGCCATACTGCACCGTCTCTGACCGAGGACTCTATTCCTAGGTGGAATCGCCATGCTGCACCGTCTCTGACCGAGGACTCTATTCCCAGGTGGGGAATTGAGATGCTGCACCGTCTGTAACCGAGGACTCTATTCCTAGGTGGAATCGTCATGCTGCACAGTCTCTGACCGAGGACTCTATTCCTAGGTGGATTCGCCATGATTCACCGTCTCTGACCGAGGACTCTATTCCTAGGTGGAATCGCCATGCTTCACTGTCTCTGAACGTGGACTCTATTCTTAGGTGGGGAATTGCCATGCTGCACCGTCTCTGACCGAGGACTCTATTCCTAGGTGCGGAATCGCCATGCTGCACCGTCTCTGACCGAGGACTCTATTCCTAGGTGGAATCGCCATGATGCAACGTCTCTGACCGAGGACTCTATTCCTAGGTGGAATCAACATGCTGCACCGTCTCTGACCGAGGACTCTATTCCTAGGTGGAATCGCCATGCTGCACCGTCTGTAACCGAGGACTCTATTCCTAGGTGGAATCGTCATGCTGCACCGTCTCTAACCGAGGACTCTATTCCTAGGTGAGGAATCGCCATGTTGCACCGTCTATGACCGAGGACTCCATTCCTAGGTGGAATCGACATGCTGCACCGTCTCTGACCGAGAACTCTATTCCTAGGTGGAATCGCCATGCTGCACCTTCTCTAACCGAGGACTCTATTCCTAGGTGTAATCGCCATGCTGCACAGTCTCTGACCGAGGACACTATTCCTAGGTGGGGAATTGCCATGCTGCACCGTCTCTGACCGAGTACTCTATTCCCAGGTGGGGAATTGAGATGCTGCACCTTCTATGACCGAGGACTCTATTCCTAGGTGGGGAATTGCCATGCTGCACCGTCTCTGACCGAGGACTCTATTCCTAGGTGGGGAATTGAGATGCTGCACCGTCTCTGACCGAGGACTCTATTCCTAGGTGGGGAATTGAGATGCTGCACCGTCTCTGAACGAGGACTCTATTCCCAGGTGGCGAATTCAGATGCTGCACCGTCTCTGACCAAGGACTCTATTCCTAGGTGGAATTGCCATGCTTCACCGTCTCTGACCGTGGACTCTATTCCTAGGTGGAATTGCCATGCTGCACCGTCTCTGACCGAGGACTCTATTCCAAGCAGGGGAATTGAGATGCTGCACCGTCTCTGACCGAGGACTCTATTCCTAGGTGGGGAATTGAGATGCTGCACGGTCTCTGACCGAGGACTCTATTCCTAGGTGGGGAATTGAGATGCTGCACCGTCTCTGACCGAGGACTCTATTCCCAGCTGGGGAATTGAGATGCTGCACCGTCTCTGAACGAGGACTCTATTCCTAGGTGGGGAATTGCTATGCTGCACCATCTCTGACCGAGGACTCTATTCCTAGGTGGGGAATTGCCATGCTGCACCGTCTCTGAACGAGGACTCTATTCCTATGTGGGGAATCGCCATGCTGCACCGTCTCTGACCGAGGACTCTATTCCTAGGTGGGGATTTGCCGTGCTGCACCGTCTCTGACCGAGGATTCTATTCGTAGGTGGAATCGCCATGCTGCACCGTCTCTAACCGAGGACTCTATTCCTAGGTGGATTTGCCGTGCTGCACCATCTCTGACCGAGGACTCTATTCCAAGGTGGGGATTTGCCGTGCTGCACCGTCTCTGACCGAGGACTCTATTCCTAGGTGGAATCGCCATACTGCACCGTCTCTGACCGAGGAATCTATTCCTAGGTGGAATCGCCATGCTGCACCGTCTCTGACCGAGGACTCTATTCCCAGGTGGGGAATTGAGATGCTGCACCGTCTGTAACCGAGGACTCTATTCCTAGGTGGAATCGTCATGCTGCACAGTCTCTGACC
Source organism: Hemitrygon akajei (assembly GCF_048418815.1). Classification (NCBI taxonomy): domain Eukaryota; kingdom Metazoa; phylum Chordata; class Chondrichthyes; order Myliobatiformes; family Dasyatidae; genus Hemitrygon; species Hemitrygon akajei. Next base: position 103,850,860 of record NC_133128.1, on the reverse strand, counting down.
GAGGACTCTATTCCTAGGTGGAATCGCCATGATGCACCGTCTCTGACCGAGGACTCTATTCCTAGGTGGAATCGCCATGCTTCACCGTCTCTGACCGTGGACTCTATTCTTAGGTGGGGAATTGCCATGCTGCACCGTCTGTGACAGAGGACTCTATTCCCAGGTGGGGAATTGAGATGCTGCACCGTCTCTGACCGAGGACTCTATTCCTAGGTGCGGAATCGCCATGCTGCACCGTCTCTGACCGAGGACTCTATTCCTAGGTGGAATCGCCATGATGCAACGTCTCTGACCGAGGACTCTATTCCTAGGTGGAATCAACATGCTGCACCGTCTCTGACCGCGGACTCTATTCCTAGGTGTAATCGACATGCTGCACCGTCTCTGACCGAGGACTCTATTCGCAGGTGGGGAATTGAGATGCTGCACCGTCTCTGACCGAGGACTCTATTCCTAGGTGGGGAATTGAGATGCTGCACCGTCTCTGAACGAGGACTCTATTCCCAGGTGGGGAATTGAGATGCTGCACCACCTCTAACCGAGGACTCTATTCATAGGTGGGGAATTGCCATGCTGCACCGTCTCTGACCGAGGACTCTATTCCTAGGTGGGGAATTGCCATGCTGCACCGTCTCTGACAGAGGACTCTTTTCCTAGGTGGGGAATTGCCATGCTGCACCGTCTCAGACTGAGGACTCTATTCCTAGGTGGGGAATTGAGATACTGCACCGTCTCTGACCGAGGACTCTATTCGCAGGTGGGGAATTGAGATGCTGCACCGTCTCTGACCGAGGACTCTATTCCTAGGTGGGGAATTGAGATGCTGCACCGTCTCTGACCGAGGACTCTATTCCCAGGTGGGGAATTGAGATGCTGCACCGTCTCTGACCGAGGACTCTATTCCTAGGTGGGGAATTGAGATGCTGCACCGTCTCTGAACGAGGACTCTATTCCCAGGTGGCGAATTCAGATGCTGCACCGTCTCTGACCAAGGACTCTATTCCTAGGTGGAATTGCCATGCTTCACCGTCTCTGACCGTGGACTCTATTCCTAGGTGGAATTGCCATGCTGCACCGTCTCTGACCGAGGACTCTATTCCCAGGTGGGGAATTGAGATGCTGCACCGTCTCTGACCGAGGACTCTATTCCCAGGTGGGGAATTGAGATGCTGCACCGTCTCTGACCGAGGACTCTATTCCAAGCAGGGGAATTGAGATGCTGCACCGTCTCTGACCGAGGACTCTATTCCTAGGTGGGGAATTGTGATGCTGCACGGTCTCTGACCGAGGACTCTATTCCTAGGTGGGGAATTGAGATGCTGCACCGTCTCTGACCGAGGACTCTATTCCCAGCTGGGGAATTGAGATGCTGCACCGTCTCTGAACGAGAACTCTATTCCTAGGTGGGGAATTGCCATGCTGCACCATCTCTGACCGAGGACTCTATTCCTAGGTGGGGAATTGCCATGCTGCACCGTCTCTGAACGAGGACTCTATTCCTATGTGGGGAATCGCCATGCTGCACCGTCTCTGACCGAGGACTCTATTCCTAGGTGGGGATTTGCCGTGCTGCACCGTCTCTGACCGAGGATTCTATTCGTAGGTGGAATCGCCATGCTGCACCGTCTCTAACCGAGGACTCTATTCCTAGGTGGATTTGCCGTGCTGCACCATCTCTGACCGAGGACTCTATTCCTAGGTGGGGATTTGCCGTGCTGCACCGTCTCTGACCGAGGACTCTATTCCTAGGTGGAATCGCCATACTGCACCGTCTCTGACCGAGGACTCTATTCCTAGGTGGAATCGCCATGCTGCACCGTCTCTGACCGAGGACTCTATTCCCAGGTGGGGAATTGAGATGCTGCACCGTCTGTAACCGAGGACTCTATTCCTAGGTGGAATCGTCATGCTGCACAGTCTCTGACCGAGGACTCTATTCCTAGGTGGATTCGCCATGATTCACCGTCTCTGACCGAGGACTCTATTCCTAGGTGGAATCGCCATGCTTCACTGTCTCTGAACGTGGACTCTATTCTTAGGTGGGGAATTGCCATGCTGCACCGTCTCTGACCGAGGACTCTATTCCTAGGTGCGGAATCGCCATGCTGCACCGTCTCTGACCGAGGACTCTATTCCTAGGTGGAATCGCCATGATGCAACGTCTCTGACCGAGGACTCTATTCCTAGGTGGAATCAACATGCTGCACCGTCTCTGACCGCGGACTCTATTCCTAGGTGTAATCGACATGCTGCACCGTCTCTGATCGAGGACTCTATTCCTAGGTGGAATCGCCATGCTGCACCGTCTGTAACCGAGGACTCTATTCCTAGGTGGAATCGCCATGCTGCACCTTCTCTAACCGAGGACTCTATTCCTAGGTGAGGAATCGCCATGTTGCACCGTCTCTGACCGAGGACTCCATTCCTAGGTGGAATCGCCATGCTGCACCGTCTCTGACCGAGGACTCTATTCCTAGGTGGAATCGCCGTGCTGCACCTTCTCTAATTGAGGACTCTATTCCTAGGTGGAATCGCCATGCTGCACCGTCTCTAACCGAGGACTCTATTCCTAGGTGAGGAATCGCCATGTTGCACCGTCTCTGACCGAGGACTCCATTCCTAGGTGGAATCGCCATGCTGCACCGTCTCTGACCGAGGACTCTATTCCTAGGTGGAATCGCCATGCTGCACCTTCTCTAATTGAGGACTCTATTCCTAGGTGGAATCGCCATGCTGCACCGTCTCTGACCGAGGACACTATTCCTAGGTGGGGAATTGCCATGCTGCACCGTCTCTGACCGAGTACTCTATTCCCAGGTGGGGAATTGAGATGCTGCACCTTCTCTGACTGAGGACTCTATTCCTAGGTGGGGAATTGCCATGCTGCACCGTCTCTGACCGAGGACTCTATTCCTAGGTGGAATCGCCATGCTGCACCGTCTGTAACCGAGGACTCTATTCCTAGGTGGAATCGTCATGCTGCACCGTCTCTAACCGAGGACTCTATTCCTAGGTGAGGAATCGCCATGTTGCACCGTCTATGACCGAGGACTCCATTCCTAGGTGGAATCGACATGCTGCACCGTCTCTGACCGAGAACTCTATTCCTAGGTGGAATCGCCATGCTGCACCTTCTCTAACCGAGGACTCTATTCCTAGGTGTAATCGCCATGCTGCACAGTCTCTGACCGAGGACACTATTCCTAGGTGGGGAATTGCCATGCTGCACCGTCTCTGACCGAGTACTCTATTCCCAGGTGGGGAATTGAGATGCTGCACCTTCTATGACCGAGGACTCTATTCCTAGGTGGGGAATTGAGATGCTGCACCGTCTCTGACCGAGGACTCTATTCCTAGCTGGGGAATTGAGATGCTGCACCGTCTCTGACCGAGGACTCTATTCCTAGGTGGGGAATTGAGATGCTGCACCGTATCTGAACGAGGACTCTATTCCCAGGTGGCGAATTCAGATGCTGCACCGTCTCTGACCAAGGACTCTATTCCTAGGTGGAATTGCCATGCTTCACCGTCTCTGACCGTGGACTCTATTCCTAGGTGGAATTGCCATGCTGCACCGTCTCTGACCGAGGACTCTATTCCAAGCAGGGGAATTGAGATGCTGCACCGTCTCTGACCGAGGACTCTATTCCTAGGTGGGGAATTGAGATGCTGCACGGTCTCTGACCGAGGACTCTATTCCTAGGTGGGGAATTGAGATGCTGCACCGTCTCTGACCGAGGACTCTATTCCCAGCTGGGGAATTGAGATGCTGCACCGTCTCTGAACGAGGACTCTATTCCTAGGTGGGGAATTGCTATGCTGCACCATCTCTGACCGAGGACTCTATTCCTAGGTGGGGAATTGCCATGCTGCACCGTCTCTGAACGAGGACTCTATTCCTATGTGGGGAATCGCCATGCTGCACCGTCTCTGACCGAGGACTCTATTCCTAGGTGGGGATTTGCCGTGCTGCACCGTCTCTGACCGAGGATTCTATTCGTAGGTGGAATCGCCATGCTGCACCGTCTCTAACCGAGGACTCTATTCCTAGGTGGATTTGCCGTGCTGCACCATCTCTGACCGAGGACTCTATTCCAAGGTGGGGATTTGCCGTGCTGCACCGTCTCTGACCGAGGACTCTATTCCTAGGTGGAATCGCCATACTGCACCGTCTCTGACCGAGGACTCTATTCCTAGGTGGAATCGCCATGCTGCACCGTCTCTGACCGAGGACTCTATTCCCAGGTGGGGAATTGAGATGCTGCACCGTCTGTAACCGAGGACTCTATTCCTAGGTGGAATCGTCATGCTGCACAGTCTCTGACCGAGGACTCTATTCCTAGGTGGAATCGCCATGATGCACCGTCTCTGACCGAGGACTCTATTCCTAGGTGGAATCGCCATGCTTCACCGTCTCTGACCGTGGACTCTATTCTTAGGTGGGGAATTGCCATGCTGCACCGTCTGTGACAGAGGACTCTATTCCCAGGTGGGGAATTGAGATGCTGCACCGTCTCTGACCGAGGACTCTATTCCTAGGTGCGGAATCGCCATGCTGCACCGTCTCTGACCGAGGACTCTATTCCTAGGTGGAATCGCCATGATGCAACGTCTCTGACCGAGGACTCTATTCCTAGGTGGAATCAACATGCTGCACCGTCTCTGACCGCGGACTCTATTCCTAGGTGTAATCGACATGCTGCACCGTCTCTGATCGAGGACTCTATTCCTAGGTGGAATCGCCATGCTGCACCGTCTGTAACCGAGGACTCTATTCCTAGGTGGAATCGCCATGCTGCACCTTCTCTAACCGAGGACTCTATTCCTAGGTGAGGAATCGCCATGTTGCACCGTCTCTGACCGAGGACTCCATTCCTAGGTGGAATCGCCATGCTGCACCGTCTCTGACCGAGGACTCTATTCCTAGGTGGAATCGCCGTGCTGCACCTTCTCTAATTGAGGACTCTATTCCTAGGTGGAATCGCCATGCTGCACCGTCTCTAACCGAGGACTCTATTCCTAGGTGAGGAATCGCCATGTTGCACCGTCTCTGACCGAGGACTCCATTCCTAGGTGGAATCGCCATGCTGCACCGTCTCTGACCGAGGACTCTATTCCTAGGTGGAATCGCCATGCTGCACCTTCTCTAATTGAGGACTCTATTCCTAGGTGGAATCGCCATGCTGCACCGTCTCTGACCGAGGACACTATTCCTAGGTGGGGAATTGCCATGCTGCACCGTCTCTGACCGAGTACTCTATTCCCAGGTGGGGAATTGAGATGCTGCACCTTCTCTGACTGAGGACTCTATTCCTAGGTGGGGAATTGCCATGCTGCACCGTCTCTGACCGAGGACTCTATTCCTAGGTGGAATCGCCATGCTGCACCGTCTGTAACCGAGGACTCTATTCCTAGGTGGAATCGTCATGCTGCACCGTCTCTAACCGAGGACTCTATTCCTAGATGAGGAATCGCCATGTTGCACCGTCTATGACCGAGGACTCCATTCCTAGGTGGAATCGACATGCTGCACCGTCTCTGACCGAGAACTCTATTCCTAGGTGGAATCGCCATGCTGCACCTTCTCTAACCGAGGACTCTATTCCTAGGTGTAATCGCCATGCTGCACAGTCTCTGACCGAGGACACTATTCCTAGGTGGGGAATTGCCATGCTGCACCGTCTCTGACCGAGTACTCTATTCCCAGGTGGGGAATTGAGATGCTGCACCTTCTCTGACCGAGGACTCTATTCCTAGGTGGGGAATTGCCATGCTGCACCGTCTCTGACTGAGGACTCTATTCCTAGGTGGGGAATTGAGATGCTGCACCGTCTCTGACCGAGGACTCTATTCGCAGGTGGGGAATTGAGATGCTGCACCGTCTCTGACCGAGGACTCTATTCCTAGGTGGGGAATTGCCATGGAGCACCGTCTCTGACAGAGGACTCTATTCCTAGGTGGGGAATTGCCATGCTGCACCGTCTCTGACTGAGGACTCTATTCCTAGGTGGGGAATTGAGATGCTGCACCGTCTCTGACCGAGGACTCTATTCGCAGGTGGGGAATTGAGATGCTGCACCGTCTCTGACCGAGGACTCTATTCCTAGGTGGGGAATTGAGATGCTGCACCGTCTCTGACCGAGGACTCTATTCCTAGGTGGGGAATTGAGATGCTGCACCGTCTCTGAACGAGGACTCTATTCCCAGGTGGGGAATTGAGATGCTGCACCACCTCTAACCGAGGACTCTATTCATAGGTGGGGAATTGCCATGCTGCACCGTCTCTGACCGAGGACTCTATTCCTAGGTGGGGAATTGCCATGCTGCACCGTCTCTGACAGAGGACTCTTTTCCTAGGTGGGGAATTGCCATGCTGCACCGTCTCTGACTGAGGACTCTATTCCTAGGTGGGGAATTGAGATACTGCACCGTCTCTGACCGAGGACTCTATTCGCAGGTGGGGAATTGAGATGCTGCACCGTCTCTGACCGAGGACTCTATTCCTAGGTGGGGAATTGAGATGCTGCACCGTCTCTGACCGAGGACTCTATTCCTAGGTGGGGAATTGAGATGCTGCACCGTCTCTGAACGAGGACTCTATTCCCAGGTGGCGAATTCAGATGCTGCACCGTCTCTGACCAAGGACTCTATTCCTAGGTGGAATTGCCATGCTTCACCGTCTCTGACCGTGGACTCTATTCCTAGGTGGAATTGCCATGCTGCACCGTCTCTGACCGAGGACTCTATTCCCAGGTGGGGAATTGAGATGCTGCACCGTCTCTGACCGAGGACTCTATTCCAAGCAGGGGAATTGAGATGCTGCACCGTCTCTGACCGAGGACTCTATTCCTAGGTGGGGAATTGAGATGCTGCACGGTCTCTGACCGAGGACTCTATTCCTAGGTGGGGAATTGAGATGCTGCACCGTCTCTGACCGAGGACTCTATTCCCAGCTGGGGAATTGAGATGCTGCACCGTCTCTGAACGAGAACTCTATTCCTAGGTGGGGAATTGCCATGCTGCACCATCTCTGACCGAGGACTCTATTCCTAGGTGGGGAATTGCCATGCTGCACCGTCTCTGAACGAGGACTCTATTCCTATGTGGGGAATCGCCATGCTGCACCGTCTCTGACCGAGGACTCTATTCCTAGGTGGGGATTTGCCGTGCTGCACCGTCTCTGACCGAGGATTCTATTCGTAGGTGGAATCGCCATGCTGCACCGTCTCTAACCGAGGACTCTATTCCTAGGTGGATTTGCCGTGCTGCACCATCTCTGACCGAGGACTCTATTCCTAGGTGGGGATTTGCCGTGCTGCACCGTCTCTGACCGAGGACTCTATTCCTAGGTGGAATCGCCATACTGCACCGTCTCTGACCGAGGACTCTATTCCTAGGTGGAATCGCCATGCTGCACCGTCTCTGACCGAGGACTCTATTCCCAGGTGGGGAATTGAGATGCTGCACCGTCTGTAACCGAGGACTCTATTCCTAGGTGGAATCGTCATGCTGCACAGTCTCTGACCGAGGACTCTATTCCTAGGTGGAATCGCCATGATGCACCGTCTCTGACCGAGGACTCTATTCCTAGGTGGAATCGCCATGCTTCACCGTCTCTGACCGTGGACTCTATTCTTAGGTGGGGAATTGCCATGCTGCACCGTCTCTGACCGAGGACTCTATTCCTAGGTGCGGAATCGCCATGCTGCACCGTCTCTGACCGAGGACTCTATTCCTAGGTGGAATCGCCATGATGCAACGTCTCTGACCGAGGACTCTATTCCTAGGTGGAATCAACATGCTGCACCGTCTCTGACCGCGGACTCTATTCCTAGGTGTAATCGACATGCTGCACCGTCTCTGATCGAGGACTCTATTCCTAGGTGGAATCGCCATGCTGCACCGTCTGTAACCGAGGACTCTATTCCTAGGTGGAATCGCCATGCTGCACCTTCTCTAACCGAGGACTCTATTCCTAGGTGAGGAATCGCCATGTTGCACCGTCTCTGACCGAGGACTCCATTCCTAGGTGGAATCGCCATGCTGCACCGTCTCTGACCGAGGACTCTATTCCTAGGTGGAATCGCCGTGCTGCACCTTCTCTAATTGAGGACTCTATTCCTAGGTGGAATCGCCATGCTGCACCGTCTCTAACCGAGGACTCTATTCCTAGGTGAGGAATCGCCATGTTGCACCGTCTCTGACCGAGGACTCCATTCCTAGGTGGAATCGCCATGCTGCACCGTCTCTGACCGAGGACTCTATTCCTAGGTGGAATCGCCATGCTGCACCTTCTCTAATTGAGGACTCTATTCCTAGGTGGAATCGCCATGCTGCACCGTCTCTGACCGAGGACACTATTCCTAGGTGGGGAATTGCCATGCTGCACCGTCTCTGACCGAGTACTCTATTCCCAGGTGGGGAATTGAGATGCTGCACCTTCTCTGACTGAGGACTCTATTCCTAGGTGGGGAATTGCCATTCTGCACCGTCTCTGACCGAGGACTCTATTCCTAGGTGGAATCGCCATGCTGCACCGTCTGTAACCGAGGACTCTATTCCTAGGTGGAATCGTCATGCTGCACCGTCTCTGACCGAGGACTCTATTCCTAGGTGGAATCGCCATGCTGCACCTTCTCTAATTGAGGACTCTATTCCTAGGTGGAATCGCCATGCTGCACCGTCTCTGACCGAGGACACAATTCCTAGGTGGGGAATTGCCATGCTGCACCGTCTCTGACCGAGTACTCTATTCCCAGGTGGGGAATTGAGATGCTGCACCTTCTCTGACTGAGGACTCTATTCCTAGGTGGGGAATTGCCATGCTGCACCGTCTCTGACCGAGGACTCTATTCCTAGGTGGAATCGCCATGCTGCACCGTCTGTAACCGAGGACTCTATTCCTAGGTGGAATCGTCATGCTGCACCGTCTCTAACCGAGGACTCTATTCCTAGGTGAGGAATCGCCATGTTGCACCGTCTATGACCGAGGACTCCATTCCTAGGTGGAATCGACATGCTGCACCGTCTCTGACCGAGAACTCTATTCCTAGGTGGAATCGCCATGCTGCACCTTCTCTAACCGAGGACTCTATTCCTAGGTGTAATCGCCATGCTGCACAGTCTCTGACCGAGGACACTATTCCTAGGTGGGGAATTGCCATGCTGCACCGTCTCTGACCGAGTACTCTATTCCCAGGTGGGGAATTGAGATGCTGCACCTTCTATGACCGAGGACTCTATTCCTAGGTGGGGAATTGCCATGCTGCACCGTCTCTGACCGAGGACTCTATTCCTAGGTGGGGAATTGAGATGCTGCACCGTCTCTGACCGAGGACTCTATTCCTAGGTGGGGAATTGAGATGCTGCACCGTCTCTGAACGAGGACTCTATTCCCAGGTGGCGAATTCAGATGCTGCACCGTCTCTGACCAAGGACTCTATTCCTAGGTGGAATTGCCATGCTTCACCGTCTCTGACCGTGGACTCTATTCCTAGGTGGAATTGCCATGCTGCACCGTCTCTGACCGAGGACTCTATTCCAAGCAGGGGAATTGAGATGCTGCACCGTCTCTGACCGAGGACTCTATTCCTAGGTGGGGAATTGAGATGCTGCACGGTCTCTGACCGAGGACTCTATTCCTAGGTGGGGAATTGAGATGCTGCACCGTCTCTGACCGAGGACTCTATTCCCAGCTGGGGAATTGAGATGCTGCACCGTCTCTGAACGAGGACTCTATTCCTAGGTGGGGAATTGCTATGCTGCACCATCTCTGACCGAGGACTCTATTCCTAGGTGGGGAATTGCCATGCTGCACCGTCTCTGAACGAGGACTCTATTCCTATGTGGGGAATCGCCATGCTGCACCGTCTCTGACCGAGGACTCTATTCCTAGGTGGGGATTTGCCGTGCTGCACCGTCTCTGACCGAGGATTCTATTCGTAGGTGGAATCGCCATGCTGCACCGTCTCTAACCGAGGACTCTATTCCTAGGTGGATTTGCCGTGCTGCACCATCTCTGACCGAGGACTCTATTCCAAGGTGGGGATTTGCCGTGCTGCACCGTCTCTGACCGAGGACTCTATTCCTAGGTGGAATCGCCATACTGCACCGTCTCTGACCGAGGACTCTATTCCTAGGTGGAATCGCCATGCTGCACCGTCTCTGACCGAGGACTCTATTCCCAGGTGGGGAATTGAGATGCTGCACCGTCTGTAACCGAGGACTCTATTCCTAGGTGGAATCGTCATGCTGCACAGTCTCTGAACGAGGACTCTATTCCTAGGTGGAATCGCCATGATGCACCGTCTCTGACCGAGGACTCTATTCCTAGGTGGAATCGCCATGCTTCACCGTCTCTGACCGTGGACTCTATTCTTAGGTGGGGAATTGCCATGCTGCACCGTCTGTGACAGAGGACTCTATTCCCAGGTGGGGAATTGAGATGCTGCACCGTCTCTGACCGAGGACTCTATTCCTAGGTGCGGAATCGCCATGCTGCACCGTCTCTGACCGAGGACTCTATTCCTAGGTGGAATCGCCATGATGCAACGTCTCTGACCGAGGACTCTATTCCTAGGTGGAATCAACATGCTGCACCGTCTCTGACCGCGGACTCTATTCCTAGGTGTAATCGACATGCTGCACCGTCTCTGATCGAGGACTCTATTCCTAGGTGGAATCGCCATGCTGCACCGTCTGTAACCGAGGACTCTATTCCTAGGTGGAATCGCCATGCTGCACCTTCTCTAACCGAGGACTCTATTCCTAGGTGAGGAATCGCCATGTTGCACCGTCTCTGACCGAGGACTCCATTCCTAGGTGGAATCGCCATGCTGTACCGTCTCTGACCGAGGACTCTATTCCTAGGTGGAATCGCCGTGCTGCACCTTCTCTAATTGAGGACTCTATTCCTAGGTGGAATCGCCATGCTGCACCGTCTCTAACCGAGGACTCTATTCCTAGGTGAGGAATCGCCATGTTGCACCGTCTCTGACCGAGGACTCCATTCCTAGGTGGAATCGCCATGCTGCACCGTCTCTGACCGAGGACTCTATTCCTAGGTGGAATCGCCATGCTGCACCTTCTCTAATTGAGGACTCTATTCCTAGGTGGAATCGCCATGCTGCACCGTCTCTGACCGAGGACACTATTCCTAGGTGGGGAATTGCCATGCTGCACCGTCTCTGACCGAGTACTCTATTCCCAGGTGGGGAATTGAGATGCTGCACCTTCTCTGACTGAGGACTCTATTCCTAGGTGGGGAATTGCCATGCTGCACCGTCTCTGACCGAGGACTCTATTCCTAGGTGGAATCGCCATGCTGCACCGTCCGTAACCGAGGACTCTATTCCTAGGTGGAATCGTCATGCTGCACCGTCTCTAACCGAGGACTCTATTCCTAGATGAGGAATCGCCATGTTGCACCGTCTATGACCGAGGACTCAATTCCTAGGTGGAATCGACATGCTGCACTGTCTCTGACCGAGAACTCTATTCCTAGGTGGAATCGCCATGCTGCACCTTCTCTAACCGAGGACTCTATTCCTAGGTGTAATCGCCATGCTGCACAGTCTCTGACCGAGGACACTATTCCTAGGTGGGGAATTGCCATGCTGCACCGTCTCTGACCGAGTACTCTATTCCCAGGTGGGGAATTGAGATGCTGCACCTTCTCTGACCGAGGACTCTATTCCTAGGTGGGGAATTGCCATGCTGCAACGTCTCTGACTGAGGACTCTATTCCTAGGTGGGGAATTGAGATGCTGCACCGTCTCTGACCGAGGACTCTATTCGCAGGTGGGGAATTGAGATGCTGCACCGTCTCTGACCGAGGACTCTATTCCTAGGTGGGGAATTGCCATGGAGCACCGTCTCTGACAGAGGACTCTATTCCTAGGTGGGGAATTGCCATGCTGCACCGTCTCTGACTGAGGACTCTATTCCTAGGTGGGGAATTGAGATGCTGCACCGTCTCTGACCGAGGACTCTATTCGCAGGTGGGGAATTGAGATGCTGCACCGTCTCTGACCGAGGACTCTATTCCTAGGTGGGGAATTGAGATGATGCACCGTCTCTGACCGAGGACTCTATTCCTAGGTGGGGAATTGAGATGCTGCACCGTCTCTGAACGAGGACTCTATTCCCAGGTGGGGAATTGAGATGCTGCACCACCTCTAACCGAGGACTCTATTCATAGGTGGGGAATTGCCATGCTGCACCGTCTCTGACCGAGGACTCTATTCCTAGGTGGGGAATTGCCATGCTGCACCGTCTCTGACAGAGGACTCTTTTCCTAGGTGGGGAATTGCCATGCTGCACCGTCTCTGACTGAGGACTCTATTCCTAGGTGGGGAATTGAGATACTGCACCGTCTCTGACCGAGGACTCTATTCGCAGGTGGGGAATTGAGATGCTGCACCGTCTCTGACCGAGGACTCTATTCCTAGGTGGGGAATTGAGATGCTGCACCGTCTCTGACCGAGGACTCTATTCCTAGGTGGGGAATTGAGATGCTGCACCGTCTCTGAACGAGGACTCTATTCCCAGGTGGCGAATTCAGATGCTGCACCGTCTCTGACCAAGGACTCTATTCCTAGGTGGAATTGCCATGCTTCACCGTCTCTGACCGTGGACTCTATTCCTAGGTGGAATTGCCATGCTGCACCGTCTCTGACCGAGGACTCTATTCCCAGGTGGGGAATTGAGATGCTGCACCGTCTCTGACCGAGGACTCTATTCCAAGCAGGGGAATTGAGATGCTGCACCGTCTCTGACCGAGGACTCTATTCCTAGGTGGGGAATTGAGATGCTGCACGGTCTCTGACCGAGGACTCTATTCCTAGGTGGGGAATTGAGATGCTGCACCGTCTCTGACCGAGGACTCTATTCCCAGCTGGGGAATTGAGATGCTGCACCGTCTCTGAACGAGAACTCTATTCCTAGGTGGGGAATTGCCATGCTGCACCATCTCTGACCGAGGACTCTATTCCTAGGTGGGGAATTGCCATGCTGCACCGTCTCTGAACGAGGACTCTATTCCTATGTGGGGAATCGCCATGCTGCACCGTCTCTGACCGAGGACTCTATTCCTAGGTGGGGATTTGCCGTGCTGCACCGTCTCTGACCGAGGATTCTATTCGTAGGTGGAATCGCCATGCTGCACCGTCTCTAACCGAGGACTCTATTCCTAGGTGGATTTGCCGTGCTGCACCATCTCTGACCGAGGACTCTATTCCTAGGTGGGGATTTGCCGTGCTGCACCGTCTCTGACCGAGGACTCTATTCCTAGGTGGAATCGCCATACTGCACGGTCTCTGACCGAGGACTCTATTCCTAGGTGGAATCGCCATGCTGCACCGTCTCTGACCGAGGACTCTATTCCCAGGTGGGGAATTGAGATGCTGCACCGTCTGTAACCGAGGACTCTATTCCTAGGTGGAATCGTCATGCTGCACAGTCTCTGACCGAGGACTCTATTCCTAGGTGGAATCGCCATGATGCACCGTCTCTGACCGAGGACTCTATTCCTATGTGGAATCGCCATGCTTCACCGTCTCTGACCGTGGACTCTATTCTTAGGTGGGGAATTGCCATGCTGCACCGTCTGTGACAGAGGACTCTATTCCCAGGTGGGGAATTGAGATGCTGCACCGTCTCTGACCGAGGACTCTATTCCTAGGTGCGGAATCGCCATGCTGCACCGTCTCTGACCGAGGACTCTATTCCTAGGTGGAATCGCCATGATGCAACGTCTCTGACCGAGGACTCTATTCCTAGGTGGAATCAACATGCTGCACCGTCTCTGACCGCGGACTCTATTCCTAGGTGTAATCGACATGCTGCACCGTCTCTGATCGAGGACTCTATTCCTAGGTGGAATCGCCATGCTGCACCGTCTGTAACCGAGGACTCTATTCCTAGGTGGAATCGCCATGCTGCACCTTCTCTAACCGAGGACTCTATTCCTAGGTGAGGAATCGCCATGTTGCACCGTCTCTGACCGAGGACTCCATTCCTAGGTGGAATCGCCATGCTGCACCGTCTCTGACCGAGGACTCTATTCCTAGGTGGAATCGCCGTGCTGCACCTTCTCTAATTGAGGACTCTATTCCTAGGTGGAATCGCCATGCTGCACCGTCTCTAACCGAGGACTCTATTCCTAGGTGAGGAATCGCCATGCTGCACCGTCTCTGACCGAGGACTCCATTCCTAGGTGGAATCGCCATGCTGCACCGTCTCTGACCGAGGACTCTATTCCTAGGTGGAATCGCCATGCTGCACCTTCTCTAATTGAGGACTCTATTCCTAGGTGGAATCGCCATGCTGCACCGTCTCTGACCGAGGACACTATTCCTAGGTGGGGAATTGCCATGCTGCACCGTCTCTGACCGAGTACTCTATTCCCAGGTGGGGAATTGAGATGCTGCACCTTCTCTGACTGAGGACTCTATTCCTAGGTGGGGAATTGCCATTCTGCACCGTCTCTGACCGAGGACTCTATTCCTAGGTGGAATCGCCATGCTGCACCGTCTGTAACCGAGGACTCTATTCCTAGGTGGAATCGTCATGCTGCACCGTCTCTAACCGAGGACTCTATTCCTAGGTGAGGAATCGCCATGTTGCACCGTCTATGACCGAGGACTCCATTCCTAGGTGGAATCGACATGCTGCACCGTCTCTGACCGAGAACTCTATTCCTAGGTGGAATCGCCATGCTGCACCTTCTCTAACCGAGGACTCTATTCCTAGGTGTAATCGCCATGCTGCACAGTCTCTGACCGAGGACACTATTCCTAGGTGGGGAATTGCCATGGAGCACCGTCTCTGACTGAGGACTCTATTCCTAGGTGGGGAATTGAGATACTGCACCGTCTCTGACCGAGGACTCTATTCGCAGGTGGGGAATTGAGATGCTGCACCGTCTCTGACCGAGGACTCTATTCCTAGGTGGGGAATTGAGATGCTGCACCGTCTGTGACCGAGGACTCTATTCCTAGGTGGGGAATTGAGATGCTGCACCGTCTCTGACCGAGGACTCTATTCCTAGGTGGGGAATTGCCATGCTGCACCGTCTCTGACCGAGGACTCTATTCCTAGGTGGAATCGTCATGCTGCACCGTCTCTAACCGAGGACTCTATTCCTAGGTGAGGAATCGCCATGTTGCACCGTCTCTGACCGAGGACTCCATTCCTAGGTGGAATCGACATGCTGCACCGTCTCTGACCGAGGACTCTATTCCTAGGTGGAATCGCCATGCTGCACCTTCTCTAACCGAGGACTCTATTCCTAGGTGTAATCGCCATGCTGCACAGTCTCTGACCGAGGACACTATTCCTAGGTGGGGAATTGCCATGCTGCACCGTCTCTGACCGAGTACTCTATTCCCAGGTGGGGAATTGAGATGCTGCACCTTCTCTGACCGAGGACTCTATTCCTTGGTGGGGAATTGCCATGCTGCACCGTCTCTGACCGAGGACTCTATTCCTAGGTGGGGAATTGCCATGGAGCACCGTCTCTGACAGAGGACTCTATTCCTAGGTGGGGAATTGCCATGCTGCACCGTCTCTGACTGAGGACTCTATTCCTAGGTGGGGAATTGAGATGCTGCACCGTCTCTGACCGAGGACTCTATTCCTAGGTGGGGAATTGCCATGCTGCACCGTCTCTGACCGAGGACTCTATTCCTAGGTGGGGAATTGCCATGGAGCACCGTCTCTGACAGAGGACTCTATTCCTAGGTGGGGAATTGCCATGCTGCACCGTCTCTGACTGAGGACTCTATTCCTAGGTGGGGAATTGAGATGCTGCACCGTCTCTGACCGAGGACACTATTCCTAGGTGGGGAATTGAGATGCTGCACCGTCTCTGACCGAGGACTCTATTCCTAGGTGGAATCGCCATACTGCACCGACTCTGACCGAGGACTCTATTCCTAGGTGGAATCGCCATGCTGCACCGTCTCTGACCGAGCACTATATTCCCAGGTGGGGAATTGAGATGCTGCACCGTCTGTAACCGAGGACTCTATTCCTAGGTGGAATCGTCATGCTGCACAGTCTCTGACTGAGGACTCTATTACTAGGTGGAATCGACATGATGCACCGTCTCTGACCGAGGACTCTATTCCTAGGTGGAATCGCCATGCTGCACCGTCTCTGACCGAGGACTCTAATCCTAGGTGGAATCGCCATGCTGCACCGTCTCTGACTGAGGACTCCATTCCTAGGTGGAATCGCCATGCTGCACCGTGTCTGACCGAGGACTCTATTCCTAGGTGGGGAATCGCCATGCTGCACCGTCTCTAACCGAGGACTCTATTCCCAGGTGGAATCGCCATGCTGCACCGTCTCTGACCGAGGACTCTATTCCTAGGTGGAATCAACATGCTGCACCGTCTCTGACCGAGGACTCCATTCATAGGTGGAATCGCCATGCTGCACCGTCTCTGACCGAGGACTCTATTCCTAGGTGGAATCACCATGCTGCACCGTCTCTGACCGAGGACTCTATTCCTAGGTGGGGAATTGCCATGCTGCACCGTCTCTGACGGAGGACTCTATTCCTAGGTGGGGAATTGAGATGCTGCACCGTCTCTAACCAAGGACTCAATTCCTAGGTGGGGAATTGCCATGCTTCACCGTCTCTGACTGAGGACTCTATTCCTAGGTTGGGATTTGCCGTGCTGCACCGTCTCTGACCGAGCACTCTATTCCTAGGTGGAATCGCCATGCTGCACCGTCTCTGACCGAGGACTCTATTCCTAGGTGGGGAATTGCCATGCGGCACCGTCTCTGACCGAGGACTCTATTCCTAGGTGGAATCGACATGATGCACCGTCTCTGACCGAGGACTCTATTCCTAGGTGGAATCGCCATGCTGCACCGTCTCTGACCGAGGACACTATTCCTAGGTGGGGAATTGCCATGCTGCACCGTCTCTGACCGAGTACTCTATTCCCAGGTGGGGAATTGAGATGCTGCACCTTCTCTGACCGAGGACTCTATTCCTTGGTGGGGAATTGCCATGCTGCACCGTCTCTGACCGAGGACTCTATTCCTAGGTGGGGAATTGCCATGGAGCACCGTCTCTGACAGAGGACTCTATTCCTAGGTGGGGAATTGCCATGCTGCACCGTCTCTGACTGAGGACTCTATTCCTAGGTGGGGAATTGAGATGCTGCACCGTCTCTGACCGAGGACTCTATTCCTAGGTGGGGAATTGCCATGCTGCACCGTCTCTGACCGAGGACTCTATTCCTAGGTGGGGAATTGCCATGGAGCACCGTCTCTGACAGAGGACTCTATTCCTAGGTGGGGAATTGCCATGCTGCACCGTCTCTGACTGAGGACTCTATTCCTAGGTGGGGAATTGAGATGCTGCACCGTCTCTGACCGAGGACACTATTCCTAGGTGGGGAATTGAGATGCTGCACCGTCTCTGACCGAGGACTCTATTCCTAGGTGGAATCGCCATACTGCACCGACTCTGACCGAGGACTCTATTCCTAGGTGGAATCGCCATGCTGCACCGTCTCTGACCGAGCACTATATTCCCAGGTGGGGAATTGAGATGCTGCACCGTCTGTAACCGAGGACTCTATTCCTAGGTGGAATCGTCATGCTGCACAGTCTCTGACTGAGGACTCTATTACTAGGTGGAATCGACATGATGCACCGTCTCTGA
The DNA here is from genome assembly GCF_048418815.1 of Hemitrygon akajei. NCBI lineage: Eukaryota > Metazoa > Chordata > Chondrichthyes > Myliobatiformes > Dasyatidae > Hemitrygon > Hemitrygon akajei. The sequence continues at coordinate 103,833,174 of NC_133128.1, read as the reverse complement.
CCGAGGACTCTATTCCTAGGTGGAATCGCCATGCTGCACCGTCTCTGACCGAGGACTCTAATCCTAGGTGGAATCGCCATGCTGCACCGTCTCTGACTGAGGACTCCATTCCTAGGTGGAATCGCCATGCTGCACCGTGTCTGACCGAGGACTCTATTCCTAGGTGGGGAATCGCCATGCTGCACCGTCTCTAACCGAGGACTCTATTCCCAGGTGGAATCGCCATGCTGCACCGTCTCTGACCGAGGACTCTATTCCTAGGTGGAATCAACATGCTGCACCGTCTCTGACCGAGGACTCCATTCATAGGTGGAATCGCCATGCTGCACCGTCTCTGACCGAGGACTCTATTCCTAGGTGGAATCACCATGCTGCACCGTCTCTGACCGAGGACTCTATTCCTAGGTGGGGAATTGCCATGCTGCACCGTCTCTGACGGAGGACTCTATTCCTAGGTGGGGAATTGAGATGCTGCACCGTCTCTAACCAAGGACTCAATTCCTAGGTGGGGAATTGCCATGCTTCACCGTCTCTGACTGAGGACTCTATTCCTAGGTTGGGATTTGCCGTGCTGCACCGTCTCTGACCGAGCACTCTATTCCTAGGTGGAATCGCCATGCTGCACCGTCTCTGACCGAGGACTCTATTCCTAGGTGGGGAATTGCCATGCGGCACCGTCTCTGACCGAGGACTCTATTCCTAGGTGGAATCGACATGATGCACCGTCTCTGACCGAGGACTCTATTCCTAGGTGGAATCGCCATGCTGCACCGTCTCTGACCGAGGACTCTATTCCTAGGTGGAATCGCCATGCTGCACCGTCTCTGACCGAGGACTCTATTCCTAGGTGGGGAATTGCCATGCTGCACCGTCTCTGACCGAGGACTCTATTCCCAGGTGGGGAATTGAGATTCTGCACCGTCTCTGACCGAGGACTCTATTCCTAGGTGGGGAATCGCCATGCTGCACCGTCTCTAACCGAGGACTCTATTCACAGGTGGAATCGCAATGCTGCACCGTCTCTGACCGAGGACTCTATTCCTAGGCGGAATCACCATGCTGCACCGACTCTGACCGAGGACTCAATTCCTAGGTGGAATCGCCATGATGCAACGTCTCTGACCGAGGACTCTATTCCTAGGTGGAATCCACATGCTGCACCGTCTCTGACCGAGGACTCTATTCCTAGAGTGGAATCGCCATGCTGCACCGTCTGTAACCGAGAACTCTATTCCTATGTGGAATCGCCATGCTACACCGTCTCTGACCGAGGACACTATTCCTAGGTGGGGAATTGCCATGCAGCACCGTCTCTGACCGAGGACACTATTCCTAGTTGGAATCGCCATGCTGCACCGTCTGTAACCGAGAACTCTATTCCTAGGTGGAATCGCCATGCTGCACCGTCTCTGACCGAGGACACTATTCCTAGGTGGGGAATTGCCATGCAGCACCGTCTCTGACCGAGGACTCTATTCCCAGGTGGGGAATTGAGATGCTGCACCGTCTCTGACCGAGGACACTATTCCTAGGTGGGGAATTGCCATGCAGCACCGTCTCTGACCGAGGACTCTATTCCCAGGTGGGGAATTGATATGCTGCACCATCTCTGACTGAGGACTCTATTCCTAGGTGGGGAATTGCCATGCTGCACTGTCTCTGACCGAGGAATCTATTCCTAGGTGGGGAATTGCCATGGTGCACCGTCTCTGACAGAGGACACTATTCCTAGGTGGGGAATTGCCATGCTACACCGTCTCTGACCGAGGACTCTAGTCCTAGGTGGGGAATTGAGATGCTGCACCGTCTCTGACCGAGGACTCTATTCCCAGGTGGGGAATTGAGATGCTGCACCGTCTCTGACCGAGGACTCTATTCCCAGGTGGGGAATTGAGATGCTGCACCGTCTCTGACCGAGGACTCTATTCCCAGGTGGGGAATTGAGATACTGCACCGTCTCTGAACGAGGACTCTATTCCCAGGAGGGGAATTGAGATGCTGCACCATCTCTGACCGAGGACTCTATTCCTAGGTGGGGAATCGCCATGCTGCACCGTCTCTGACCGAGGACTCTATTCCTAGGTGGGGATTTGCCGTGCTACACCGTCTCTGACCGAGGACTCTATTCCTAGGTGGAATCGCCATGCTGCACCGTCTCTAACAGAGGACTCTATTCATAGGTGGAATTGCCGTGCTGCACCATCTCTGAACGAGGACTCTATTCCTAGGTGGGGATTTGCCGTGCTGCACCGTCTCTGACCGAGGACTCTATTCCCAGGTGGGGAATTGAGATGCTGCACCGTCTCTGACCGAGGACTCTATTCCTAGGTGGAATCGCCATGCTGCGCCGTCTCTGACGGAGGACTCTATTCCTAGGTGGGGACTTGCCATGCTGCACCGTCTCTGACCGAGGACTCTATTCCTAAGTGGGGAATTGCCATGCTGCACCGTCTCTGACGGAGGACTCTATTCCTAGTTGGGGAATTGAGATGCTGCACCGTCTCTAACCGAGGACTCTATTCCTAGGTGGGGAATCGCCATGCTGCACCATCTCTAACCGAGGACTCTATTCCTAGGTGGGGATTTGCCGTGCTGCACCGTCTCTGACCGAGGAATCTATTCCTAGGTGGAATCGCCATGCTGCACCGTCTCTAACCGAGGACTATATTCCTAGGTGGAATTGCCGTGCTGCACCATCTCTGACCGAGGACTCTATTCCTAGGTTGGGATTTGCCGTGCTGCACCGTCTCTGACCCAGGACTCTATTCCTAGGTGGAATCGCCATAGTGCACCGTCTCTGACCGAGGACTCTATTCCTAGGTGGAAATGCCATGCTGCACCGTCTCTGACCGAGGACACTATTCCCAGGTGGGGAATTGAGATGCTGCACCGTCTGTAACCGAGGACTCTATTCCTAGGTGGAATCGTCATGCTGCACAGTCTCTGACCGAGGACTCTATTCCCAGGTGGGGAATTGAGATGCTGCACCGTCTGTAACCGAGGACTCTATTCCAAGGTGGAATCGTCATGCTGCACAGTCTCTGACCGAGCACTCTATTCCTAGGTGGAATCGTCATGCTGCACCATCTCTAACCGAGGACTCTATTCCTAGGTGGAATCGCCATGCTGCACCGTCTCTGACCGAGGACTCTATTCCTAGGTGGGGAATTGCCATGCTGCACCGTCTCTGACCGAGCACTCTATTCCTAGGTGGAATCGTCATGCTGCACCGTCTCTGAACGAGGACTCTATTCCCAGGTGGGGAATTGAGATGCTGCACCATCTCTGACCGAGGATTCTATTCCTAGGTGGAATCGCCATGCTGCACCGTCTCTAACAGAGGAATCTATTCCTAGGTGGATTTGCCGTGCTGCACCATCTCTGACCGAGGACTCTATTCCTAGGTGGGGATTTGCCGTGCTGCACCGTCTCTGACCGAGGACTCTATTCATAGGTGGAATCGCCATACTGCACAGTCTCTGACCGAGGACTCTATTCCCAGGTGGGGAATTGAGATGCTGCACCGTCTGTAACCGAGGACTCTATTCCTAGGTGGAATCGCCATGCTGCACCGTCTCTGACCGAGGACTCTATTCCTAGGTGGGGATTTGCCGTGCTACACCGTCTCTGACCGAGGACTCTATTCCTAGGTGGAATCGCCATGCTGCACCGTCTCTAACAGAGGACTCTATTCATAGGTGGAATTGCCGTGCTGCACCATCTCTGAACGAGGACTCTATTCCTAGGTGGGGATTTGCCGTGCTGCACCGTCTCTGACCGAGGACTCTATTCCCAGGTGGGGAATTGAGATGCTGCACCGTCTCTGACCGAGGACTCTATTCCTAGGTGGAATCGCCATGCTGCGCCGTCTCTGACGGAGGACTCTATTCCTAGGTGGGGACTTGCCATGCTGCACCGTCTCTGACCGAGGACTCTATTCCTAAGTGGGGAATTCCCATGCTGCACCGTCTCTGACGGAGGACTCTATTCCTAGTTGGGGAATTGAGATGCTGCACCGTCTCTAACCGAGGACTCTATTCCTAGGTGGGGAATCGCCATGCTGCACCATCTCTAACCGAGGACTCTATTCCTAGGTGGGGATTTGCCGTGCTGCACCGTCTCTGACCGAGGAATCTATTCCTAGGTGGAATCGCCATGCTGCACCGTCTCTAACCGAGGACTATATTCCTAGGTGGAATTGCCGTGCTGCACCATCTCTGACCGAGGACTCTATTCCTAGGTTGGGATTTGCCGTGCTGCACCGTCTCTGACCCAGGACTCTATTCCTAGGTGGAATCGCCATAGTGCACCGTCTCTGACCGAGGACTCTATTCCTAGGTGGAAATGCCATGCTGCACCGTCTCTGACCGAGGACACTATTCCCAGGTGGGGAATTGAGATGCTGCACCGTCTGTAACCGAGGACTCTATTCCTAGGTGGAATCGTCATGCTGCACAGTCTCTGACCGAGGACTCTATTCCCAGGTGGGGAATTGAGATGCTGCACCGTCTGTAACCGAGGACTCTATTCCAAGGTGGAATCGTCATGCTGCACAGTCTCTGACCGAGCACTCTATTCCTAGGTGGAATCGTCATGCTGCACCATCTCTAACCGAGGACTCTATTCCTAGGTGGAATCGCCATGCTGCACCGTCTCTGACGGAGGACTCTATTCCTAGGTGGGGAATTGAGATGCTGCACCGTCTCTAACCGAGGACTCTATTCCTAGGTGGGGAATCGCCATGCTGCACCATCTCTAACCGAGGACTCTATTCCTAGGTGGGGATTTGCCGTGCTGCACCGTCTCTGACCGAGGAATCTATTCCTAGGTGGAATCGCCATGCTGCACCGTCTCTAACCGAGGACTATATTCCTAGGTGGAATTGCCGTGCTGCACCATCTCTGACCGAGGACTCTATTCCTAGGTTGGGATTTGCCGTGCTGCACCGTCTCTGACCCAGGACTCTATTCCTAGGTGGAATCGCCATAGTGCACCGTCTCTGACCGAGGACTCTATTCCTAGGTGGAAATGCCATGCTGCACCGTCTCTGACCGAGGACACTATTCCCAGGTGGGGAATTGAGATGCTGCACCGTCTGTAACCGAGGACTCTATTCCTAGGTGGAATCATCATGCTGCACAGTCTCTGACCGAGGACTCTATTCCCAGGTGGGGAATTGAGATGCTGCACCGTCTGTAACCGAGGACTCTATTCCAAGGTGGAATCGTCATGCTGCACAGTCTCTGACCGAGCACTCTATTCCTAGGTGGAATCGTCATGCTGCACCATCTCTAACCGAGGACTCTATTCCCAGGTGGGGAATTGAGATGCTGCACATTCTCTGACTGAGGACTCTATTCCTAGGTGGGGAATTGCCATGCTGCACCGTCTCTGACCGAGGACTCTATTCCTAGGTGGAATCGCCATGCTGCACCGTCTGTAACCGAGGACTCTATTCCTAGGTGGAATCGTCATGCTGCACCGTCTCTAACCGAGGACTCTATTCCTAGGTGAGGAATCGCCATGTTGCACCGTCTATGACCGAGGACTCCATTCCTAGGTGGAATCGACATGCTGCACCGTCTCTGACCGAGAACTCTATTCCTAGGTGGAATCGCCATGCTGCACCTTCTCTAACCGAGGACTCTATTCCTAGGTGTAATCGCCATGCTGCACAGTCTCTGACCGAGGACACTATTCCTAGGTGGGGAATTGCCATGCTGCACCGTCTCTGACCGAGTACTCTATTCCCAGGTGGGGAATTGAGATGCTGCACCTTCTATGACCGAGGACTCTATTCCTATGTGGGGAATTGCCATGCTGCACCGTCTCTGACCGAGGACTCTATTCCTAGGTGGGGAATTGCCATGGAGCACCGTCTCTGACTGAGGACTCTATTCCTAGGTGGGGAATTGAGATACTGCACCGTCTCTGACCGAGGACTCTATTCGCAGGTGGGGAATTGAGATGCTGCACCGTCTCTGACCGAGGACTCTATTCCTAGGTGGGGAATTGAGATGCTGCACCGTCTGTGACCGAGGACTCTATTCCTAGGTGGGGAATTGAGATGCTGCACCGTCTCTGACCGAGGACTCTATTCCTAGGTGGGGAATTGCCATGCTGCACCGTCTCTGACCGAGGACTCTATTCCTAGGTGGAATCGTCATGCTGCACCGTCTCTAACCGAGGACTCTATTCCTAGGTGAGGAATCGCCATGTTGCACCGTCTCTGACCGAGGACTCCATTCCTAGGTGGAATCGACATGCTGCACCGTCTCTGACCGAGGACTCTATTCCTAGGTGGAATCGCCATGCTGCACCTTCTCTAACCGAGGACTCTATTCCTAGGTGTAATCGCCATGCTGCACAGTCTCTGACCGAGGACACTATTCCTAGGTGGGGAATTGAGATGCTGCACCTTCTCTGACCGAGGACTCTATTCCTAGGTGGGGAATTGCCATGCTGCACCGTCTCTGACCGAGGACTCTATTCCTAGGTGGGGAATTGCCATGGAGCACCGTCTCTGACAGAGGACTCTATTCCTAGGTGGGGAATTGCCATGATGCACCGTCTCTGACTGAGGACTCTATTCCTAGGTGGGGAATTGAGATGCTGCACCGTCTCTGACCGAGGACTCTATTCGCAGGTGGGGAATTGAGATGCTGCACCTTCTCTGACCGAGGACTCTATTCCTAGGTGGGGAATTGCCATGCTGCACCGTCTCTGACCGAGGACTCTATTCCTAGGTGGGGAATTGCCATGGAGCACCGTCTCTGACAGAGGACTCTATTCCTAGGTGGGGAATTGAGATGCTGCACCGTCTCTGACCGAGGACTCTATTCCTAGGTGGAATCGCCATACTGCACCGACTCTGACCGAGGACTCTATTCCTAGGTGGAATCGCCATGCAGCACCGTCTCTGACCGAGGACTCTATTCCCAGGTGGGGAATTGAGATGCTGCACCGTCTCTGACCGAGGACACTATTCCTAGGTGGAGAATTGCCATGCAGCACCGTCTCTGACCGAGGACTCTATTCCCAGGTGGGGAATTGATATGCTGCACCATCTCTGACTGAGGACTCTATTCCTAGGTGGGGAATTGCCATGCTGCACTGTCTCTGACCGAGGAATCTATTCCTAGGTGGGGAATTGCCATGGTGCACAGTCTCTGACAGAGGACACTATTCCTAGGTGGGGAATTGCCATGCTGCACCGTCTCTGACCGAGGACTCTAGTCCTAGGTGGGGAATTGAGATGCTGCACCGTCTCTGACCGAGGACTCTATTCCCAGGTGGGGAATTGAGATGCTGCACCGTCTCTGACCGAGGACTCTATTCCCAGGTGGGGAATTGAGATGCTGCACCGTCTCTGACCGAGGACTCTATTCCCAGGTGGGGAATTGAGATACTGCACCGTCTCTGAACGAGGACTCTATTCCCAGGTGGGGAATTGAGATGCTGCACCGTCTCTGACCGAGGACTCTATTCCTAGGTGGAATCGCCATACTGCACCGACTCTGACCGAGGACTCTATTCCTAGGTGGAATCGCCATGCTGCACCGTCTCTGACCGAGGACTCTATTCCCAGGTGGGGAATTGAGATGCTGCACCGTCTCTGACCGAGGACACTATTCCTAGGTGGGGAATTGCCATGCAGCACCGTCTCTGACCGAGGACTCTATTCCTAGGTGGAATCGCCATACTGCACCATCTCTAACCGAGGACTCTATTCCCAGGTGGGGAATTGAGATGCTGCACCTTCTCTGACTGAGGACTCTATTCCTAGGTGGGGAATTGCCACGCTGCACCGTCTCTGACCGAGGACTCTATTCCTAGGTGGAATCGTCATGCTGCACAGTCTCTGACCGAGGACTCTATTCCCAGGTGGGGAATTGAGATGCTGCACCGTCTGTAACCGAGGACTCTATTCCAAGGTGGAATCGTCATGCTGCACAGTCTCTGACCGAGGACTCTATTCCCAGGTGGGGAATTGAGATGCTGCACCGTCTGTAACCGAGGACTCTATTCCAAGGTGGAATCGTCATGCTGCACAGTCTCTGACCGAGCACTCTATTCCTAGGTGGAATCGTCATGCTGCACCATCTCTAACCGAGGACTCTATTCCTAGGTGGAATCGCCATGCTGCACCGTCTCTGACGGAGGACTCTATTCCTAGGTGGGGACTTGCCATGCTGCACCGTCTCTGAACGAGGACTCTATTCCTAAGTGGGGAATTGCCATGCTGCACCGTCTCTGACGGAGGACTCTATTCCTAGTTGGGGAATTGAGATGCTGCACCGTCTCTAACCGAGGACTCTATTCCTAGGTGGGGAATCGCCATGCTGCACCATCTCTAACCGAGGACTCTATTCCTAGGTGGGGATTTGCCGTGCTGCACCGTCTCTGACCGAGGAATCTATTCCTAGGTGGAATCGCCATGCTGCACCGTCTCTAACCGAGGACTATATTCCTAGGTGGAATTGCCGTGCTGCACCATCTCTGACCGAGGACTCTATTCCTAGGTTGGGATTTGCCGTGCTGCACCGTCTCTGACCCAGGACTCTATTCCTAGGTGGAATCGCCATAGTGCACCGTCTCTGACCGAGGACTCTATTCCTAGGTGGAAATGCCATGCTGCACCGTCTCTGACCGAGGACACTATTCCCTGGTGGGGAATTGAGATGCTGCACCGTCTGTAACCGAGGACTCTATTCCTAGGTGGAATCGTCATGCTGCACAGTCTCTGACCGAGGACTCTATTCCCAGGTGGGGAATTGAGATGCTGCACCGTCTGTAACCGAGGACTCTATTCCAAGGTGGAATCGTCATGCTGCACAGTCTCTGACCGAGCACTCTATTCCTAGGTGGAATCGTCATGCTGCACCATCTCTAACCGAGGACTCTATTCCCAGGTGGGGAATTGAGATGCTGCACCTTCTCTGACTGAGGACTCTATTCCTAGGTGGGGAATTGCCATGCTGCACCGTCTCTGACCGAGGACTCTATTCCTAGGTGGAATCGCCATGCTGCACCGTCTGTAACCGAGGACTCTATTCCTAGGTGGAATCGTCATGCTGCACCGTCTCTAACCGAGGACTCTATTCCTAGGTGAGGAATCGCCATGTTGCACCGTCTATGACCGAGGACTCCATTCCTAGGTGGAATCGACATGCTGCACCGTCTCTGACCGAGAACTCTATTCCTAGGTGGAATCGACATGCTGCACCGTCTCTGACCGAGGACTCTATTCCTAGGTGTAATCGCCATGCTGCACAGTCTCTGACCGAGGACACTATTCCTAGGTGGGGAATTGCCATGCTGCACCGTCTCTGACCGAGTACTCTATTCCCAGGTGGGGAATTGAGATGCTGCACCTTCTATGACCGAGGACTCTATTCCTAGGTGGGGAATTGCCATGCTGCACCGTCTCTGACCGAGGACTCTATTCCTAGGTGGGGAATTGCCATGGAGCACCGTCTCTGACTGAGGACTCTATTCCTAGGTGGGGAATTGAGATACTGCACCGTCTCTGACCGAGGACTCTATTCGCAGGTGGGGAATTGAGATGCTGCACCGTCTCTGACCGAGGACTCTATTCCTAGGTGGGGAATTGAGATGCTGCACCGTCTGTGACCGAGGACTCTATTCCTAGGTGGGGAATTGAGATGCTGCACCGTCTCTGACCGAGGACTCTATTCCTAGGTGGGGAATTGCCATGCTGCACCGTCTCTGACCGAGGACTCTATTCCTAGGTGGAATCGTCATGCTGCACCGTCTCTAACCGAGGACTCTATTCCTAGGTGAGGAATCGCCATGTTGCACCGTCTCTGACCGAGGACTCCATTCCTAGGTGGAATCGACATGCTGCACCGTCTCTGACCGAGGACTCTATTCCTAGGTGGAATCGCCATGCTGCACCTTCTCTAACCGAGGACTCTATTCCTAGGTGTAATCGCCATGCTGCACAGTCTCTGACCGAGGACACTATTCCTAGGTGGGGAATTGAGATGCTGCACCTTCTCTGACCGAGGACTCTATTCCTAGGTGGGGAATTGCCATGCTGCACCGTCTCTGACCGAGGACTCTATTCCTAGGTGGGGAATTGCCATGGAGCACCGTCTCTGACAGAGGACTCTATTCCTAGGTGGGGAATTGCCATGCTGCACCGTCTCTGACTGAGGACTCTATTCCTAGGTGGGGAATTGAGATGCTGCACCGTCTCTGACCGAGGACTCTATTCGCAGGTGGGGAATTGAGATGCTGCACAGTCTCTGACCGAGGACACTATTCCTAGGTGGGGAATTGCCATGGTGCACCGTCTCTGACTGAGGACTCTATTCCTAGGTGGGGAATTGAGATGCTGCACCGTCTCTGACCGAGGACTCTATTCCTAGGTGGAATCGCCATACTGCACCGACTCTGACCGAGGACTCTATTCCTAGGTGGAATCGCCATGCAGCACCGTCTCTGACCGAGGACTCTATTCCCAGGTGGGGAATTGAGATGCTGCACCGTCTCTGACCGAGGACACTATTCCTAGGTGGGGAATTGCCATGCAGCACCGTCTCTGACCGAGGACTCTATTCCCAGGTGGGGAATTGATATGCTGCACCATCTCTGACTGAGGACTCTATTCCTAGGTGGGGAATTGCCATGCTGCACTGTCTCTGACCGAGGAATCTATTCCTAGGTGGGGAATTGCCATGGTGCACCGTCTCTGACAGAGGACACTATTCCTAGGTGGGGAATTGCCATGCTGCACCGTCTCTGACCGAGGACTCTAGTCCTAGGTGGGGAATTGAGATGCTGCACCGTCTCTGACCGAGGACTCTATTCCCAGGTGGGGAATTGAGATGCTGCACCGTCTCTGACCGAGGACTCTATTCCCAGGTGGGGAATTGAGATGCTGCACCGTCTCTGACCGAGGACTCTATTCCCAGGTGGGGAATTGAGATACTGCACCGTCTCTGAACGAGGACTCTATTCCCAGGTGGGGAATTGAGATGCTGCACCGTCTCTGACCGAGGACTCTATTCCTAGGTGGAATCGCCATACTGCACCGACTCTGACCGAGGACTCTATTCCTAGGTGGAATCGCCATGCTGCACCGTCTCTGACCGAGGACTCTATTCCTAGGTGGGGAATTGCCATGGAGCACCGTCTCTGACAGAGGACTCTATTCCTAGGTGGGGAATTGCCATGCTGCACCGTCTCTGACTGAGGACTCTATTCCTAGGTGGGGAATTGAGATGCTGCACCGTCTCTGACCGAGGACTCTATTCGCAGGTGGGGAATTGAGATGCTGCACAGTCTCTGACCGAGGACACTATTCCTAGGTGGGGAATTGCCATGGTGCACCGTCTCTGACCGAGGACTCTATTCCTAGGTGGAATCGCCATGCTGCAGCGTCTGTAACCGAGGACTCTATTCCTAGGTGGAATCGTCATGCTGCACCGTCTCTAACCGAGGACTCTATTCCTAGGTGAGGAATCGCCATGTTGCACCGTCGCTAACCGAGGACTCCATTCCTAGGTGGAATCGACATGCTGCACCGTCTCTGACCGAGAACTCTATTCCTAGGTGGAATCGCCATGCTGCACCTTCTCTAACCGAGGACTCTATTCCTAGGTGTAATCGCCATGCTGCACAGTCTCTGACCGAGGACACTATTCCTAGGTGGGGAATTGCCATGCTGCACCGTCTCTGACCGAGTACTCTATTCCCAGGTGGGGAATTGAGATGCTGCACCTTCTATGACCGAGGACTCTATTCCTAGGTGGGGAATTGCCATGATGCACCGTCTCTGACCGAGGACTCTATTCCTAGGTGGGGAATTGCCATGGAGCACCGTCTCTGACTGAGGACTCTATTCCTAGGTGGGGAATTGAGATACTGCACCGTCTCTGACCGAGGACTCTATTCGCAGGTGGGGAATTGAGATGCTGCACCGTCTCTGACCGAGGACTCTATTCCTAGGTGGGGAATTGAGATGCTGCACCGTCTGTGACCGAGGACTCTATTCCTAGGTGGGGAATTGAGATGCTGCACCGTCTCTGACCGAGGACTCTATTCCTAGGTGGGGAATTGCCATGCTGCACCGTCTCTGACCGAGGACTCTATTCCTAGGTGGAATCGTCATGCTGCACCGTCTCTAACCGAGGACTCTATTCCTAGGTGAGGAATCGCCATGTTGCACCGTCTCTGACCGAGGACTCCATTCCTAGGTGGAATCGACATGCTGGACCGTCTCTGACCGAGGACTCTATTCCTAGGTGGAATCGCCATGCTGCACCTTCTCTAACCGAGGACTCTATTCCTAGGTGTAATCGCCATGCTGCACAGTCTCTGACCGAGGACACTATTCCTAGGTGGGGAATTGCCATGCTGCACCGTCTCTGACCGAGTACTCTATTCCCAGGTGGGGAATTGAGATGCTGCACCTTCTCTGACCGAGGACTCTATTCCTAGGTGGGGAATTGCCATGCTGCACCGTCTCTGACCGAGGACTCTATTCCTAGGTGGGGAATTGCCATGGAGCACCGTCTCTGACAGAGGACTCTATTCCTAGGTGGGGAATTGCCATGCTGCACCGTCTCTGACTGAGGACTCTATTCCTAGGTGGGGAATTGCCATGCAGCACCGTCTCTGACCGAAGACACTATTCCTAGTTGGAATCGCCATGCTGCACCGTCTGTAACCGAGAACTCTATTCCTAGGTGGAATCGCCATGCTGCACCGTCTCTGACCGAGGACACTATTCCTAGGTGGGGAATTGCCATGCAGCACCGTCTCTGACCGAGGACTCTATTCCCAGGTGGGGAATTGAGATGCTGCACCGTCTCTGACCGAGGACACTATTCCTAGGTGGGGAATTGCCATGCAGCACCGTCTCTGACCGAGGACTCTATTCCCAGGTGGGGAATTGATATGCTGCACCATCTCTGACTGAGGACTCTATTCCTAGGTGGGGAATTGCCATGCTGCACTGTCTCTGACCGAGGAATCTATTCCTAGGTGGGGAATTGCCATGGTGCACCGTCTCTGACAGAGGACACTATTCCTAGGTGGGGAATTGCCATGCTGCACCGTCTCTGACCGAGGACTCTAGTCCTAGGTGGGGAATTGAGATGCTGCACCGTCTCTGACCGAGGACTCTATTCCCAGGTGGGGAATTGAGATGCTGCACCGTCTCTGACCGAGGACTCTATTCCCAGGTGGGGAATTGAGATGCTGCACCGTCTCTGACCGAGGACTCTATTCCCAGGTGGGGAATTGAGATACTGCACCATCTCTGAACGAGGACTCTATTCCCAGGTGGGGAATTGAGATGCTGCACCATCTCTGACCGAGGACTCTATTCCTAGGTGGGGAATCGCCATGCTGCACCGTCTCTGACCGAGGACTCTATTCCTAGGTGGGGATTTGCCGTGCTACACCGTCTCTGACCGAGGACTCTATTCCTAGGTGGAATCGCCATGCTGCACCGTCTCTAACAGAGGACTCTATTCATAGGTGGAATTGCCGTGCTGCACCATCTCTGAACGAGGACTCTATTCCTAGGTGGGGATTTGCCGTGCTGCACCGTCTCTGACCGAGGACTCTATTCCCAGGTGGGGAATTGAGATGCTGCACCGTCTCTGACCGAGGACTCTATTCCTAGGTGGAATCGCCATGCTGCGCCGTCTCTGACGGAGGACTCTATTCCTAGGTGGGGACTTGCCATGCTGCACCGTCTCTGACCGAGGACTCTATTCCTAAGTGGGGAATTGCCATGCTGCACCGTCTCTGACGGAGTACTCTATTCCTAGTTGGGGAATTGAGATGCTGCACCGTCTCTAACCGAGGACTCTATTCCTAGGTGGGGAATCGCCATGCTGCACCATCTCTAACCGAGGACTCTATTCCTAGGTGGGGATTTGCCGTGCTGCACCGTCTCTGACCGAGGAATCTATTCCTAGGTGGAATCGCCATGCTGCACCGTCTCTAACCGAGGACTATATTCCTAGGTGGAATTGCCGTGCTGCACCATCTCTGACCGAGGACTCTATTCCTAGGTTGGGATTTGCCGTGCTGCACCGTCTCTGACCCAGGACTCTATTCCTAGGTGGAATCGCCATAGTGCACCGTCTCTGACCGAGGACTCTATTCCTAGGTGGAAATGCCATGCTGCACCGTCTCTGACCGAGGACACTATTCCCAGGTGGGGAATTGAGATGCTGCACCGTCTGTAACCGATGACTCTATTCCTAGGTGGAATCGTCATGCTGCACAGTCTCTGACCGAGGACTCTATTCCCAGGTGGGGAATTGAGATGCTGCACCGTCTGTAACCGAGGACTCTATTCCAAGGTGGAATCGTCATGCTGCACAGTCTCTGACCGAGCACTCTATTCCTAGGTGGAATCGTCATGCTGCACCATCTCTAACCGAGGACTCTATTCCTAGGTGGAATCGCCATGCTGCACCGTCTCTGACCGAGGACTCTATTCCTAGGTGGGGAATTGCCATGCTGCACCGTCTCTGACCGAGGACTCTATTCCCAGGTGGGGAATTGAGATTCTGCACCATCTCTGACCGAGGACACTATTCCCAGGTGGGGAATTGAGATGCTGCACCGTCTCTGAACGAGGACTCTATTCCCAGGTGGGGAATTGAGATGCTGCACCATCTCTGACCGAGGATTCTATTCCTAGGTGGAATCGCCATGCTGCACCGTCTCTAACAGAGGAATCTATTCCTAGGTGGATTTGCCGTGCTGCACCATCTCTGACCGAGGACTCTATTCCTAGGTGGGGATTTGCCGTGCTGCACCGTCTCTGACCGAGGACTCTATTCATAGGTGGAATCGCCATACTGCACAGTCTCTGACCGAGGACTCTATTCCCAGGTGGGGAATTGAGATGCTGCACCGTCTGTAACCGAGGACTCTATTCCTAGGTGGAATCGCCATCCTGCACCGTCTCTGACCGAGGACTCTATTCCTAGGTGGGGATTTGCCGTGCTACACCGTCTCTGACCGAGGACTCTATTCCTAGGTGGAATCGCCATGCTGCACCGTCTCTAACAGAGGACTCTATTCATAGGTGGAATTGCCGTGCTGCACCATCTCTGAACGAGGACTCTATTCCTAGGTGGGGATTTGCCGTGCTGCACCGTCTCTGACCGAGGACTCTATTCCCAGGTGGGGAATTGATTTGCTGCACCGTCTCTGACCGAGGACTCTATTCCTAGGTGGAATCGCCATGCTGCGCCGTCTCTGACGGAGGACTCTATTCCTAGGTGGGGACTTGCCATGCTGCACCGTCTCTGACCGAGGACTCTATTCCTAAGTGGGGAATTGCCATGCTGCACCGTCTCTGACGGAGGACTCTATTCCTAGTTGGGGAATTGAGATGCTGCACCGTCTCTAACCGAGGACTATATTCCTAGGTGGAATTGCCGTGCTGCACCATCTCTGACCGAGGACTCTATTCCTAGGTTGGGATTTGCCGTGCTGCACCGTCTCTGACCCAGGACTCTATTCCTAGGTGGAATCGCCATAGTGCACCGTCTCTGACCGAGGACTCTATTCCTAGGTGGAAATGCCATGCTGCACCGTCTCTGACCGAGGACACTATTCCCAGGTGGGGAATTGAGATGCTGCACCGTCTGTAACCGAGGACTCTATTCCTAGGTGGAATCGTCATGCTGCACAGTCTCTGACCGAGGACTCTATTCCCAGGTGGGGAATTGAGATGCTGCACCGTCTGTAACCGAGGACTCTATTCCAAGGTGGAATCGTCATGCTGCACAGTCTCTGACCGAGCACTCTATTCCTAGGTGGAATCGTCATGCTGCACCATCTCTAACCGAGGACTCTATTCCTAGGTGGAATCGCCATGCTGCACCGTCTCTGACGGAGGACTCTATTCCTAGGTGGGGACTTGCCATGCTGCACCGTCTCTGACCGAGGACTCTATTCCTAAGTGGGGAATTGCCATGCTGCACCGTCTCTGACGGAGGACTCTATTCCTAGTTGGGGAATTGAGATGCTGCACCGTCTCTGACCGAGGACTCTATTCCTAGGTGGGGAATTGCCATGCTGCACCGTCTCTGACCGAGGACTCTATTCCCAGGTGGGGAATTGAGATTCTGCACCATCTCTGACCGAGGACACTATTCCCAGGTGGGGAATTGAGATGCTGCACCGTCTCTGAACGAGGACTCTATTCCCAGGTGGGGAATTGAGATGCTGCACCATCTCTGACCGAGGATTCTATTCCTAGGTGGAATCGCCATGCTGCACCGTCTCTAACAGAGGAATCTATTCCTAGGTGGATTTGCCGTGCTGCACCATCTCTGACCGAGGACTCTATTCCTAGGTGGGGATTTGCCGTGCTGCACCGTCTCTGACCGAGGACTCTATTCATAGGTGGAATCGCCATACTGCACAGTCTCTGACCGAGGACTCTATTCCCAGGTGGGGAATTGAGATGCTGCACCGTCTGTAACCGAGGACTCTATTCCTAGGTGGAATCGCCATCCTGCACCGTCTCTGACCGAGGACTCTATTCCTAGGTGGGGATTTGCCGTGCTACACCGTCTCTGACCGAGGACTCTATTCCTAGGTGGAATCGCCATGCTGCACCGTCTCTAACAGAGGACTCTATTCATAGGTGGAATTGCCGTGCTGCACCATCTCTGAACGAGGACTCTATTCCTAGGTGGGGATTTGCCGTGCTGCACCGTCTCTGACCGAGGACTCTATTCCCAGGTGGGGAATTGATTTGCTGCACCGTCTCTGACCGAGGACTCTATTCCTAGGTGGAATCGCCATGCTGCGCCGTCTCTGACGGAGGACTCTATTCCTAGGTGGGGACTTGCCATGCTGCACCGTCTCTGACCGAGGACTCTATTCCTAAGTGGGGAATTGCCATGCTGCACCGTCTCTGACGGAGGACTCTATTCCTAGTTGGGGAATTGAGATGCTGCACCGTCTCTAACCGAGGACTCTATTCCTAGGTGGGGAATCGCCATGCTGCACCATCTCTAACCGAGGACTCTATTCCTAGGTGGGGATTTGCCGTGCTGCACCGTCTCTGACCGAGGAATCTATTCCTAGGTGGAATCGCAATGCTGCACCGTCTCTAACCGAGGACTATATTCCTAGGTGGAATTGCCGTGCTGCACCATCTCTGACCGAGGACTCTATTCCTAGGTTGGGATTTGCCGTGCTGCACCGTCTCTGACCCAGGACTCTATTCCTAGGTGGAATCGCCATAGTGCACCGTCTCTGACCGAGGACTCTATTCCTAGGTGGAAATGCCATGCTGCACCGTCTCTGACCGAGGACACTATTCCCAGGTGGGGAATTGAGATGCTGCACCGTCTGTAACCGAGGACTCTATTCCTAGGTGGAATCGTCATGCTGCACAGTCTCTGACCGAGGACTCTATTCCCAGGTGGGGAATTGAGATGCTGCACCGTCTGTAACCGAGGACTCTATTCCAAGGTGGAATCGTCATGCTGCACAGTCTCTGACCGAGCACTCTATTCCTAGGTGGAATCGTCATGCTGCACCATCTCTAACCGAGGACTCTATTCCTAGGTGGAATCGCCATGCTGCACCGTCTCTGACGGAGGACTCTATTCCTAGGTGGGGACTTGCCATGCTGCACCGTCTCTGACCGAGGACTCTATTCCTAAGTGGGGAATTGCCATGCTGCACCGTCTCTGACGGAGGACTCTATTCCTAGTTGGGGAATTGAGATGCTGCACCGTCTCTAACCGAGGACTCTATTCCTAGGTGGGGAATCGCCATGCTGCACCATCTCTAACCGAGGACTCTATTCCTAGGTGGGGATTTGCCGTGCTGCACCGTCTCTGACCGAGGAATCTATTCCTAGGTGGAATCGCCATGCTGCACCGTCTCTAACCGAGGACTATATTCCTAGGTGGAATTGCCGTGCTGCACCATCTCTGACCGAGGACTCTATTCCTAGGTTGGGATTTGCCGTGCTGCACCGTCTCTGACCCAGGACTCTATTCCTAGGTGGAATCGCCATAGTGCACCGTCTCTGACCGAGGACTCTATTCCTAGGTGGAAATGCCATGCTGCACCGTCTCTGACCGAGGACACTATTCCCAGGTGGGGAATTGAGATGCTGCACCGTCTGTAACCGAGGACTCTATTCCTAGGTGGAATCGTCATGCTGCACAGTCTCTGACCGAGGACTCTATTCCCAGGTGGGGAATTGAGATGCTGCACCGTCTGTAACCGAGGACTCTATTCCAAGGTGGAATCGTCATGCTGCACAGTCTCTGACCGAGCACTCTATTCCTAGGTGGAATCGTCATGCTGCACCATCTCTAACCGAGGACTCTATTCCCAGGTGGGGAATTGAGATGCTGCACCTTCTCTGACTGAGGACTCTATTCCTAGGTGGGGAATTGCCATGCTGCACCGTCTCTGACCGAGGACTCTATTCCTAGGTGGAATCGCCATGCTGCACCGTCTGTAACCGAGGACTCTATTCCTAGGTGGAATCGCCATGCTGCACCGTCTGTAACCGAGGACTCTATTCCTAGGTGGAATCGCCATGCTGCACCGTCTCTAACCGAGGACTCTATTCCTAGGTGAGGAATCGCCATGTTGCACCGTCTATGACCGAGGACTCCATTCCTAGGTGGAATCGACATGCTGCACCGTCTCTGACCGAGAACTCTATTCCTAGGTGGAATCGCCATGCTGCACCTTCTCTAACCGAGGACTCTATTCCTAGGTGTAATCGCCATGCTGCACAGTCTCTGACCGAGGACACTATTCCTAGGTGGGGAATTGCCATGCTGCACCGTCTCTGACCGAGTACTCTATTCCCAGGTGGGGAATTGAGATGCTGCACCTTCTATGACCGAGGACTCTATTCCTAGGTGGAATCGCCATGCTGCACCGTCTCTGACTGAGGACTCTATTCCTAGGTGGGGAATTGAGATGCTGCACCGTCTCTGACCGAGGACTCTATTCCTAGGTGGAATCGCCATACTGCACCGACTCTGACCGAGGACTCTATTCCTAGGTGGAATCGCCATGCAGCACCGTCTCTGACCGAGGACTCTATTCCCAGGTGGGGAATTGAGATGCTGCACCGTCTCTGACCGAGGACACTATTCCTAGGTGGGGAATTGCCATGCAGCACCGTCTCTGACCGAGGACTCTATTCCCAGGTGGGGAATTGATATGCTGCACCATCTCTGACTGAGGACTCTATTCCTAGGTGGGGAATTGCCATGCTGCACTGTCTCTGACCGAGGAATCTATTCCTAGGTGAGGAATTGCCATGGTGCACCGTCTCTGACAGAGGACACTATTCCTAGGTGGGGAATTGCCATGCTGCACCGTCTCTGACCGAGGACTCTAGTCCTAGGTGGGGAATTGAGATGCTGCACCGTCTCTGACCGAGGACTCTATTCCCAGGTGGGGAATTGAGATGCTGCACCGTCTCTGACCGAGGACTCTATTCCCAGGTGGGGAATTGAGATGCTGCACCGTCTCTGACCGAGGACTCTATTCCCAGGTGGGGAATTGAGATACTGCACCGTCTCTGAACGAGGACTCTATTCCCAGGTGGGGAATTGAGATGCTGCACCGTCTCTGACCGAGGACTCTATTCCTAGGTGGAATCGCCATACTGCACCGACTCTGACCGAGGACTCTATTCCTAGGTGGAATCGCCATGCTGCACCGTCTCTGACCGAGGACTCTATTCCCAGGTGGGGAATTGAGATGCTGCACCGTCTCTGACCGAGGACACTATTCCTAGGTGGGGAATTGCCATGCAGCACCGTCTCTGACCGAGGACTCTATTCCTAGGTGGAATCGCCATACTGCACCATCTCTAACCGAGGACTCTATTCCCAGGTGGGGAATTGAGATGCTGCACCTTCTCTGACTGAGGACTCTATTCCTAGGTGGGGAATTGCCATGCTGCACCGTCTCTGACCGAGGACTCTATTCCTAGGTGGAATCGCCATGCTGCACCGTCTGTAACCGAGGACTCTATTCCTAGGTGGAATCGTCATGCTGCACCATCTCTAACCGAGGACTCTATTCCTAGGTGAGGAATCGCCATGTTGCACCGTCTATGACCGAGGACTCCATTCCTAGGTGGAATCGACATGCTGCACCGTCTCTGACCGAGAACTCTATTCCTAGGTGGAATCGCCATGCTGCACCTTCTCTAACCGAGGACTCTATTCCTAGGTGTAAGCGCCATGCTGCACAGTCTCTGACCGAGGACACTATTCCTAGGTGGGGAATTGCCATGCTGCACCGTCTCTGACCGAGTACTCTATTCCCAGGTGGGGAATTGAGATGCTGCACCTTCTTTGACCGAGGACTCTATTCCTAGGTGGGGAATTGCCATGCTGCACCGTCTCTGACCGAGGACTCTATTCCTAGGTGGGGAATTGCCATGGAGCACCGTCTCTGACTGAGGACTCTATTCCTAGGTGGGGAATTGAGATACTGCACCGTCTCTGACCGAGGACTCTATTCGCAGGTGGGGA
Organism: Hemitrygon akajei; assembly: GCF_048418815.1. NCBI lineage: Eukaryota > Metazoa > Chordata > Chondrichthyes > Myliobatiformes > Dasyatidae > Hemitrygon > Hemitrygon akajei. Next base: position 103,812,631 of record NC_133128.1, on the reverse strand, counting down.
ATTGAGATGCTGCACCGTCTCTGACCGAGGACTCTATTCCTAGGTGGGGAATTGAGATGCTGCACCGTCTGTGACCGAGGACTCTATTCCTAGGTGGGGAATTGAGATGCTGCACCGTCTCTGACCGAGGACTCTATTCCTAGGTGGGGAATTGCCATGCTGCACCGTCTCTGACCGAGGACTCTATTCCTAGGTGGAATCGTCATGCTGCACCGTCTCTAACCGAGGACTCTATTCCTAGGTGAGGAATCGCCATGTTGCACCGTCTCTGACCGAGGACTCCATTCCTAGGTGGAATCGACATGCTGCACCGTCTCTGACCGAGGACTCTATTCCTAGGTGGAATCGCCATGCTACACCTTCTCTAACCGAGGACTCTATTCCTAGGTGTAATCGCCATGCTGCACAGTCTCTGACCGAGGACACTATTCCTAGGTGGGGAATTGCCATGCTGCACCGTCTCTGACCGAGTACTCTATTCCCAGGTGGGGAATTGAGATGCTGCACCTTCTCTGACCGAGGACTCTATTCCTAGGTGGGGAATTGCCATGCTGCACCGTCTCTGACCGAGGACTCTATTCCTAGGTGGGGAATTGCCATGGAGCACCGTCTCTGACAGAGGACTCTATTCCTAGGTGGGGAATTGCCATGCTGCACCGTCTCTGACTGAGGACTCTATTCCTAGGTGGGGAATTGAGATGCTGCACCGTCTCTGACCGAGGACTCTATTCGCAGGTGGGGAATTGAGATGCTGCACAGTCTCTGACCGAGGACACTATTCCTAGGTGGGGAATTGCCATGCTGCACCGTCTCTGACCGAGGACTCTATTCCCAGGTGGGGAATTGCCATGCTGCACCGTCTCTGACTGAGGACTCTATTCCTAGGTGGGGAATTGAGATGCTGCACCGTCTCTGACCGAGGACACTATTCCTAGGTGGGGAATTGAGATGCTGCACCGTCTCTGACCGAGGACTCTATTCCTAGGTGGAATCGCCATACTGCACCGACTCTGACCGAGGACTCTATTCCTAGGTGGAATCGCCATGCTGCACCGTCTCTGACCGAGGACTATATTCCCAGGTGGGGAATTGAGATGCTGCACCGTCTGTAACCGAGGACTCTATTCCTAGGTGGAATCGTCATGCTGCACAGTCTCTGACTGAGGACTCTATTACTAGGTGGAATCGACATGATGCACCGTCTCTGACCGAGGACTCCATTCCTAGGTGGAATCGCCATGCTGCACCGTCTCTGACCGAGGACTCTAATCCTAGGTGGAATCGCCATGCTGCACCGTCTCTGACTGAGGACTCCATTCCTAGGTGGAATCGCCATGCTGCACCGTGTCTGACCGAGGACTCTATTCCTAGGTGGGGAATCGCCATGCTGCACCGTCTCTAACCGAGGACTCTATTCCCAGGTGGAATCGCCATGCTGCACCGTCTCTGACCGAGGACTCTATTCCTAGGTGGAATCAACATGCTGCACCGTCTCTGACCGAGGACTCCATTCATAGGTGGAATCGCCATGCTGCACCGTCTCTGACCGAGGACTCTATTCCTAGGTGGAATCACCATGCTGCACCGTCTCTGACCGAGGACTCTATTCCTAGGTGGGGAATTGCCATGCTGCACCGTCTCTGACGGAGGACTCTATTCCTAGGTGGGGAATTGAGATGCTGCACCGTCTCTAACCAAGGACTCAATTCCTAGGTGGGGAATTGCCATGCTTCACCGTCTCTGACTGAGGACTCTATTCCTAGGTTGGGATTTGCCGTGCTGCACCGTCTCTGACCGAGCACTCTATTCCTAGGTGGAATCGCCATGCTGCACCGTCTCTGACCGAGGACTCTATTCCTAGGTGGGGAATTGCCATGCGGCACCGTCTCTGACCGAGGACTCTATTCCTAGGTGGAATCGACATGATGCACCGTCTCTGACCGAGGACTCTATTCCTAGGTGGAATCGCCATGCTGCACCGTCTCTGACCGAGGACTCTATTCCTAGGTGGAATCGCCATGCTGCACCGTCTCTGACCGAGGACTCTATTCCTAGGTGGGGAATTGCCATGCTGCACCGTCTCTGACCGAGGACTCTATTCCCAGGTGGGGAATTGAGATTCTGCACCGTCTCTGACCGAGGACTCTATTCCTAGGTGGGGAATCGCCATGCTGCACCGTCTCTAACCGAGGACTCTATTCACAGGTGGAATCGCAATGCTGCACCGTCTCTGACCGAGGACTCTATTCCTAGGTGGAATCACCATGCTGCACCGACTCTGACCGAGGACTCTATTCCTAGGTGGAATCGCCATGATGCAACGTCTCTGACCGAGGACTCTATTCCTAGGTGGAATCCACATGCTGCACCGTCTCTGACCGAGGACTCTATTCCTAGAGTGGAATCGCCATGCTGCACCGTCTGTAACCGAGAACTCTATTCCTATGTGGAATCGCCATGCTACACCGTCTCTGACCGAGGACTCTATTCCCAGGTGGGGAATTGAGATTCTGCACCATCTCTGACCGAGGACACTATTCCCAGGTGGGGAATTGAGATGCTGCACCGTCTCTGAACGAGGACTCTATTCCCAGGTGGGGAATTGAGATGCTGCACCATCTCTGACCGAGGATTCTATTCCTAGGTGGAATCGCCATGCTGCACCGTCTCTAACAGAGGAATCTATTCCTAGGTGGATTTGCCGTGCTGCACCATCTCTGACCGAGGACTCTATTCCTAGGTGGGGATTTGCCGTGCTGCACCGTCTCTGACCGAGGACTCTATTCATAGGTGGAATCGCCATACTGCACAGTCTCTGACCGAGGACTCTATTCCCAGGTGGGGAATTGAGATGCTGCACCGTCTGTAACCGAGGACTCTATTCCTAGGTGGAATCGCCATCCTGCACCGTCTCTGACCGAGGACTCTATTCCTAGGTGGGGATTTGCCGTGCTACACCGTCTCTGACCGAGGACTCTATTCCTAGGTGGAATCGCCATGCTGCACCGTCTCTAACAGAGGACTCTATTCATAGGTGGAATTGCCGTGCTGCACCATCTCTGAACGAGGACTCTATTCCTAGGTGGGGATTTGCCGTGCTGCACCGTCTCTGACCGAGGACTCTATTCCCAGGTGGGGAATTGATTTGCTGCACCGTCTCTGACCGAGGACTCTATTCCTAGGTGGAATCGCCATGCTGCGCCGTCTCTGACGGAGGACTCTATTCCTAGGTGGGGACTTGCCATGCTGCACCGTCTCTGACCGAGGACTCTATTCCTAAGTGGGGAATTGCCATGCTGCACCGTCTCTGACGGAGGACTCTATTCCTAGTTGGGGAATTGAGATGCTGCACCGTCTCTAACCGAGGACTCTATTCCTAGGTGGGGAATCGCCATGCTGCACCATCTCTAACCGAGGACTCTATTCCTAGGTGGGGATTTGCCGTGCTGCACCGTCTCTGACCGAGGAATCTATTCCTAGGTGGAATCGCAATGCTGCACCGTCTCTAACCGAGGACTATATTCCTAGGTGGAATTGCCCTGCTGCACCATCTCTGACCGAGGACTCTATTCCTAGGTTGGGATTTGCCGTGCTGCACCGTCTCTGACCCAGGACTCTATTCCTAGGTGGAATCGCCATAGTGCACCGTCTCTGACCGAGGACTCTATTCCTAGGTGGAAATGCCATGCTGCACCGTCTCTGACCGAGGACACTATTCCCAGGTGGGGAATTGAGATGCTGCACCGTCTGTAACCGAGGACTCTATTCCTAGGTGGAATCGTCATGCTGCACAGTCTCTGACCGAGGACTCTATTCCCAGGTGGGGAATTGAGATGCTGCACCGTCTGTAACCGAGGACTCTATTCCAAGGTGGAATCGTCATGCTGCACAGTCTCTGACCGAGCACTCTATTCCTAGGTGGAATCGTCATGCTGCACCATCTCTAACCGAGGACTCTATTCCTAGGTGGAATCGCCATGCTGCACCGTCTCTGACGGAGGACTCTATTCCTAGGTGGGGACTTGCCATGCTGCACCGTCTCTGACCGAGGACTCTATTCCTAAGTGGGGAATTGCCATGCTGCACCGTCTCTGACGGAGGACTCTATTCCTAGTTGGGGAATTGAGATGCTGCACCGTCTCTGACCGAGGACTCTATTCCTAGGTGGGGAATTGCCATGCTGCACCGTCTCTGACCGAGGACTCTATTCCCAGGTGGGGAATTGAGATTCTGCACCATCTCTGACCGAGGACACTATTCCCAGGTGGGGAATTGAGATGCTGCACCGTCTCTGAACGAGGACTCTATTCCCAGGTGGGGAATTGAGATGCTGCACCATCTCTGACCGAGGATTCTATTCCTAGGTGGAATCGCCATGCTGCACCGTCTCTAACAGAGGAATCTATTCCTAGGTGGATTTGCCGTGCTGCACCATCTCTGACCGAGGACTCTATTCCTAGGTGGGGATTTGCCGTGCTGCACCGTCTCTGACCGAGGACTCTATTCATAGGTGGAATCGCCATACTGCACAGTCTCTGACCGAGGACTCTATTCCCAGGTGGGGAATTGAGATGCTGCACCGTCTGTAACCGAGGACTCTATTCCTAGGTGGAATCGCCATCCTGCACCGTCTCTGACCGAGGACTCTATTCCTAGGTGGGGATTTGCCGTGCTACACCGTCTCTGACCGAGGACTCTATTCCTAGGTGGAATCGCCATGCTGCACCGTCTCTAACAGAGGACTCTATTCATAGGTGGAATTGCCGTGCTGCACCATCTCTGAACGAGGACTCTATTCCTAGGTGGGGATTTGCCGTGCTGCACCGTCTCTGACCGAGGACTCTATTCCCAGGTGGGGAATTGATTTGCTGCACCGTCTCTGACCGAGGACTCTATTCCTAGGTGGAATCGCCATGCTGCGCCGTCTCTGACGGAGGACTCTATTCCTAGGTGGGGACTTGCCATGCTGCACCGTCTCTGACCGAGGACTCTATTCCTAAGTGGGGAATTGCCATGCTGCACCGTCTCTGACGGAGGACTCTATTCCTAGTTGGGGAATTGAGATGCTGCACCGTCTCTAACCGAGGACTCTATTCCTAGGTGGGGAATCGCCATGCTGCACCATCTCTAACCGAGGACTCTATTCCTAGGTGGGGATTTGCCGTGCTGCACCGTCTCTGACCGAGGAATCTATTCCTAGGTGGAATCGCAATGCTGCACCGTCTCTAACCGAGGACTATATTCCTAGGTGGAATTGCCGTGCTGCACCATCTCTGACCGAGGACTCTATTCCTAGGTTGGGATTTGCCGTGCTGCACCGTCTCTGACCCAGGACTCTATTCCTAGGTGGAATCGCCATAGTGCACCGTCTCTGACCGAGGACTCTATTCCTAGGTGGAAATGCCATGCTGCACCGTCTCTGACCGAGGACACTATTCCCAGGTGGGGAATTGAGATGCTGCACCGTCTGTAACCGAGGACTCTATTCCTAGGTGGAATCGTCATGCTGCACAGTCTCTGACCGAGGACTCTATTCCCAGGTGGGGAATTGAGATGCTGCACCGTCTGTAACCGAGGACTCTATTCCAAGGTGGAATCGTCATGCTGCACAGTCTCTGACCGAGCACTCTATTCCTAGGTGGAATCGTCATGCTGCACCATCTCTAACCGAGGACTCTATTCCTAGGTGGAATCGCCATGCTGCACCGTCTCTGACGGAGGACTCTATTCCTAGGTGGGGACTTGCCATGCTGCACCGTCTCTGACCGAGGACTCTATTCCTAAGTGGGGAATTGCCATGCTGCACCGTCTCTGACGGAGGACTCTATTCCTAGTTGGGGAATTGAGATGCTGCACCGTCTCTAACCGAGGACTCTATTCCTAGGTGGGGAATCGCCATGCTGCACCATCTCTAACCGAGGACTCTATTCCTAGGTGGGGATTTGCCGTGCTGCACCGTCTCTGACCGAGGAATCTATTCCTAGGTGGAATCGCCATGCTGCACCGTCTCTAACCGAGGACTATATTCCTAGGTGGAATTGCCGTGCTGCACCATCTCTGACCGAGGACTCTATTCCTAGGTTGGGATTTGCCGTGCTGCACCGTCTCTGACCCAGGACTCTATTCCTAGGTGGAATCGCCATAGTGCACCGTCTCTGACCGAGGACTCTATTCCTAGGTGGAAATGCCATGCTGCACCGTCTCTGACCGAGGACACTATTCCCAGGTGGGGAATTGAGATGCTGCACCGTCTGTAACCGAGGACTCTATTCCTAGGTGGAATCGTCATGCTGCACAGTCTCTGACCGAGGACTCTATTCCCAGGTGGGGAATTGAGATGCTGCACCGTCTGTAACCGAGGACTCTATTCCAAGGTGGAATCGTCATGCTGCACAGTCTCTGACCGAGCACTCTATTCCTAGGTGGAATCGTCATGCTGCACCATCTCTAACCGAGGACTCTATTCCCAGGTGGGGAATTGAGATGCTGCACCTTCTCTGACTGAGGACTCTATTCCTAGGTGGGGAATTGCCATGCTGCACCGTCTCTGACCGAGGACTCTATTCCTAGGTGGAATCGCCATGCTGCACCGTCTGTAACCGAGGACTCTATTCCTAGGTGGAATCGCCATGCTGCACCGTCTCTAACCGAGGACTCTATTCCTAGGTGAGGAATCGCCATGTTGCACCGTCTATGACCGAGGACTCCATTCCTAGGTGGAATCGACATGCTGCACCGTCTCTGACCGAGAACTCTATTCCTAGGTGGAATCGCCATGCTGCACCTTCTCTAACCGAGGACTCTATTCCTAGGTGTAATCGCCATGCTGCACAGTCTCTGACCGAGGACACTATTCCTAGGTGGGGAATTGCCATGCTGCACCGTCTCTGACCGAGTACTCTATTCCCAGGTGGGGAATTGAGATGCTGCACCTTCTATGACCGAGGACTCTATTCCTAGGTGGGGAATTGAGATGCTGCACCTTCTATGACCGAGGACTCTATTCCTAGGTGGAATCGCCATGCTGCACCGTCTCTGACTGAGGACTCTATTCCTAGGTGGGGAATTGAGATGCTGCACCGTCTCTGACCGAGGACTCTATTCCTAGGTGGAATCGCCATACTGCACCGACTCTGACCGAGGACTCTATTCCTAGGTGGAATCGCCATGCAGCACCGTCTCTGACCGAGGACTCTATTCCCAGGTGGGGAATTGAGATGCTGCACCGTCTCTGACCGAGGACACTATTCCTAGGTGGGGAATTGCCATGCAGCACCGTCTCTGACCGAGGACTCTATTCCCAGGTGGGGAATTGATATGCTGCACCATCTCTGACTGAGGACTCTATTCCTAGGTGGGGAATTGCCATGCTGCACTGTCTCTGACCGAGGAATCTATTCCTAGGTGAGGAATTGCCATGGTGCACCGTCTCTGACAGAGGACACTATTCCTAGGTGGGGAATTGCCATGCTGCACCGTCTCTGACCGAGGACTCTAGTCCTAGGTGGGGAATTGAGATGCTGCACCGTCTCTGACCGAGGACTCTATTCCCAGGTGGGGAATTGAGATGCTGCACCGTCTCTGACCGAGGACTCTATTCCCAGGTGGGGAATTGAGATGCTGCACCGTCTCTGACCGAGGACTCTATTCCCAGGTGGGGAATTGAGATACTGCACCGTCTCTGAACGAGGACTCTATTCCCAGGTGGGGAATTGAGATGCTGCACCGTCTCTGACCGAGGACTCTATTCCTAGGTGGAATCGCCATACTGCACCGACTCTGACCGAGGACTCTATTCCTAGGTGGAATCGCCATGCTGCACCGTCTCTGACCGAGGACTCTATTCCCAGGTGGGGAATTGAGATGCTGCACCGTCTCTGACCGAGGACACTATTCCTAGGTGGGGAATTGCCATGCAGCACCGTCTCTGACCGAGGACTCTATTCCTAGGTGGAATCGCCATACTGCACCATCTCTAACCGAGGACTCTATTCCCAGGTGGGGAATTGAGATGCTGCACCTTCTCTGACTGAGGACTCCATTCCTAGGTGGGGAATTGCCATGCTGCACCGTCTCTGACCGAGGACTCTATTCCTAGGTGGAATCGCCATGCTGCACCGTCTGTAACCGAGGACTCTATTCCTAGGTGGAATCGTCATGCTGCACCGTCTCTAACCGAGGACTCTATTCCTAGGTGAGGAATCGCCATGTTGCACCGTCTATGACCGAGGACTCCATTCCTAGGTGGAATCGACATGCTGCACCGTCTCTGACCGAGAACTCTATTCCTAGGTGGAATCGCCATGCTGCACCTTCTCTAACCGAGGACTCTATTCCTAGGTGTAATCGCCATGCTGCACAGTCTCTGACCGAGGACACTATTCCTAGGTGGGGAATTGCCATGCTGCACCGTCTCTGACCGAGTACTCTATTCCCAGGTGGGGAATTGAGATGCTGCACCTTCTTTGACCGAGGACTCTATTCCTAGGTGGGGAATTGCCATGCTGCACCGTCTCTGACCGAGGACTCTATTCCTAGGTGGGGAATTGCCATGGAGCACCGTCTCTGACTGAGGACTCTATTCCTAGGTGGGGAATTGAGATACTGCACCGTCTCTGACCGAGGACTCTATTCGCAGGTGGGGAATTGAGATGCTGCACCGTCTCTGACCGAGGACTCTATTCCTAGGTGGGGAATTGAGATGCTGCACCGTCTGTGACCGAGGACTCTATTCCTAGGTGGGGAATTGAGATGCTGCACCGTCTCTGACCGAGGACTCTATTCCTAGGTGGGGAATTGCCATGCTGCACCGTCTCTGACCGAGGACTCTATTCCTAGGTGGAATCGTCATGCTGCACCGTCTCTAACCGAGGACTCTATTCCTAGGTGAGGAATCGCCATGTTGCACCGTCTCTGACCGAGGACTCCATTCCTAGGTGGAATCGACATGCTGCACCGTCTCTGACCGAGGACTCTATTCCTAGGTGGAATCGCCATGCTGCACCTTCTCTAACCGAGGACTCTATTCCTAGGTGTAATCGCCATGCTGCACAGTCTCTGACCGAGGACACTATTCCTAGGTGGGGAATTGCCATGCTGCACCGTCTCTGACCGAGTACTCTATTCCCAGGTGGGGAATTGAGATGCTGCACCTTCTCTGACCGAGGACTCTATTCCTAGGTGGGGAATTGCCATGCTGCACCGTCTCTGACCGAGGACTCTATTCCTAGGTGGGGAATTGCCATGGAGCACCGTCTCTGACAGAGGACTCTATTCCTAGGTGGGGAATTGCCATGCTGCACCGTCTCTGACTGAGGACTCTATTCCTAGGTGGGGAATTGAGATGCTGCACCGTCTCTGACCGAGGACTCTATTCGCAGGTGGGGAATTGAGATGCTGCACAGTCTCTGACCGAGGACACTATTCCTAGGTGGGGAATTGCCATGCTGCACCGTCTCTGACCGAGGACTCTATTCCCAGGTGGGGAATTGCCATGCTGCACCGTCTCTGACTGAGGACTCTATTCCTAGGTGGGGAATTGAGATGCTGCACCGTCTCTGACCGAGGACACTATTCCTAGGTGGGGAATTGAGATGCTGCACCGTCTCTGACCGAGGATTCTATTCCTAGGTGGAATCGCCATACTGCACCGACTCTGACCGAGGACTCTATTCCTAGGTGGAATCGCCATGCTGCACCGTCTCTGACCGAGGACTATATTCCCAGGTGGGGAATTGAGATGCTGCACCGTCTGTAACCGAGGACTCTATTCCTAGGTGGAATCGTCATGCTGCACAGTCTCTGACTGAGGACTCTATTACTAGGTGGAATCGACATGATGCACCGTCTCTGACCGAGGACTCCATTCCTAGGTGGAATCGCCATGCTGCACCGTCTCTGACCGAGGACTCTAATCCTAGGTGGAATCGCCATGCTGCACCGTCTCTGACTGAGGACTCCATTCCTAGGTGGAATCGCCATGCTGCACCGTGTCTGACCGAGGACTCTATTCCTAGGTGGGGAATCGCCATGCTGCACCGTCTCTAACCGAGGACTCTATTCCCAGGTGGAATCGCCATGCTGCACCGTCTCTGACCGAGGACTCTATTCCTAGGTGGAATCAACATGCTGCACCGTCTCTGACCGAGGACTCCATTCATAGGTGGAATCGCCATGCTGCACCGTCTCTGACCGAGGACTCTATTCCTAGGTGGAATCACCATGCTGCACCGTCTCTGACCGAGGACTCTATTCCTAGGTGGGGAATTGCCATGCTGCACCGTCTCTGACGGAGGACTCTATTCCTAGGTGGGGAATTGAGATGCTGCACCGTCTCTAACCAAGGACTCAATTCCTAGGTGGGGAATTGCCATGCTTCACCGTCTCTGACTGAGGACTCTATTCCTAGGTTGGGATTTGCCGTGCTGCACCGTCTCTGACCGAGCACTCTATTCCTAGGTGGAATCGCCATGCTGCACCGTCTCTGACCGAGGACTCTATTCCTAGGTGGGGAATTGCCATGCGGCACCGTCTCTGACCGAGGACTCTATTCCTAGGTGGAATCGACATGATGCACCGTCTCTGACCGAGGACTCTATTCCTAGGTGGAATCGCCATGCTGCACCGTCTCTGACCGAGGACTCTATTCCTAGGTGGAATCGCCATGCTGCACCGTCTCTGACCGAGGACTCTATTCCTAGGTGGGGAATTGCCATGCTGCACCGTCTCTGACCGAGGACTCTATTCCCAGGTGGGGAATTGAGATTCTGCACCGTCTCTGACCGAGGACTCTATTCCTAGGTGGGGAATCGCCATGCTGCACCGTCTCTAACCGAGGACTCTATTCACAGGTGGAATCGCAATGCTGCACCGTCTCTGACCGAGGACTCTATTCCTAGGTGGAATCACCATGCTGCACCGACTCTGACCGAGGACTCTATTCCTAGGTGGAATCGCCATGATGCAACGTCTCTGACCGAGGACTCTATTCCTAGGTGGAATCCACATGCTGCACCGTCTCTGACCGAGGACTCTATTCCTAGAGTGGAATCGCCATGCTGCACCGTCTGTAACCGAGAACTCTATTCCTATGTGGAATCGCCATGCTACACCGTCTCTGACCGAGGACACTATTCCTAGGTGGGGAATTGCCATGCAGCACCGTCTCTGACCGAGGACACTATTCCTAGTTGGAATCGCCATGCTGCACCGTCTGTAACCGAGAACTCTATTCCTAGGTGGAATCGCCATGCTGCACCGTCTCTGACCGAGGACACTATTCCTAGGTGGGGAATTGCCATGCAGCACCGTCTCTGACCGAGGACTCTATTCCCAGGTGGGGAATTGATATGCTGCACCATCTCTGACTGAGGACTCTAGTCCTAGGTGGGGAATTGCCATGCTGCACTGTCTCTGACCGAGGAATCTATTCCTAGGTGGGGAATTGCCATGGTGCACCGTCTCTGACAGAGGACACTATTCCTAGGTGGGGAATTGCCATGCTGCACCGTCTCTGACCGAGGACTCTAGTCCTAGGTGGGGAATTGAGATGCTGCACCGTCTCTGACCGAGGACTCTATTCCCAGGTGGGGAATTGAGATGCTGCACCGTCTCTGACCGAGGACTCTATTCCCAGGTGGGGAATTGAGATGCTGCACCGTCTCTGACCGAGGACTCTATTCCCAGGTGGGGAATTGAGATACTGCACCGTCTCTGAACGAGGACTCTATTCCCAGGTGGGGAATTGAGATGCTGCACCATCTCTGACCGAGGACTCTATTCCTAGGTGGGGAATCGCCATGCTGCACCGTCTCTGACCGAGGACTCTATTCCTAGGTGGGGATTTGCCGTGCTACACCGTCTCTGACCGAGGACTCTATTCCTAGGTGGAATCGCCATGCTGCACCGTCTCTAACAGAGGACTCTATTCATAGGTGGAATTGCCGTGCTGCACCATCTCTGAACGAGGACTCTATTCCTAGGTGGGGATTTGCCGTGCTGCACCGTCTCTGACCGAGGACTCTATTCCCAGGTGGGGAATTGAGATGCTGCACCGTCTCTGACCGAGGACTCTATTCCTAGGTGGAATCGCCATGCTGCGCCGTCTCTGACGGAGGACTCTATTCCTAGGTGGGGACTTGCCATGCTGCACCGTCTCTGACCGAGGACTCTATTCCTAAGTGGGGAATTGCCATGCTGCACCGTCTCTGACGGAGGACTCTATTCCTAGGTGGGGAATCGCCATGCTGCACCATCTCTAACCGAGGTCTCTATTCCTAGGTGGGGATTTGCCGTGCTGCACCGTCTCTGACCGAGGAATCTATTCCTAGGTGGAATCGCCATGCTGCACCGTCTCTAACCGAGGACTATATTCCTAGGTGGAATTGCCGTGCTGCACCATCTCTGACCGAGGACTCTATTCCTAGGTTGGGATTTGCCGTGCTGCACCGTCTCTGACCCAGGACTCTATTCCTAGGTGGAATCGCCATAGTGCACCGTCTCTGACCGAGGACTCTATTCCTAGGTGGAAATGCCATGCTGCACCGTCTCTGACCGAGGACACTATTCCCAGGTGGGGAATTGAGATGCTGCACCGTCTGTAACCGAGGACTCTATTCCTAGGTGGAATCGTCATGCTGCACAGTCTCTGACCGAGGACTCTATTCCCAGGTGGGGAATTGAGATGCTGCACCGTCTGTAACCGAGGACTCTATTCCAAGGTGGAATCGTCATGCTGCACAGTCTCTGACCGAGCACTCTATTCCTAGGTGGAATCGTCATGCTGCACCATCTCTAACCGAGGACTCCATTCCTAGGTGGAATCGACATGCTGCACCGTCTCTGACCGAGAACTCTATTCCTAGGTGGAATCGCCATGCTGCACCTTCTCTAACCGAGGACTCTATTCCTAGGTGTAATCGCCATGCTGCACAGTCTCTGACCGAGGACACTATTCCTAGGTGGGGAATTGCCATGCTGCACCGTCTCTGACCGAGTACTCTATTCCCAGGTGGGGAATTGAGATGCTGCACCTTCTATGACCGAGGACTCTATTCCTAGGTGGGGAATTGAGATGCTGCACCTTCTATGACCGAGGACTCTATTCCTAGGTGGAATCGCCATGCTGCACCGTCTCTGACTGAGGACTCTATTCCTAGGTGGGGAATTGAGATGCTGCACCGTCTCTGACCGAGGACTCTATTCCTAGGTGGAATCGCCATACTGCACCGACTCTGACCGAGGACTCTATTCCTAGGTGGAATCGCCATGCAGCACCGTCTCTGACCGAGGACTCTATTCCCAGGTGGGGAATTGAGATGCTGCACCGTCTCTGACCGAGGACACTATTCCTAGGTGGGGAATTGCCATGCAGCACCGTCTCTGACCGAGGACTCTATTCCCAGGTGGGGAATTGATATGCTGCACCATCTCTGACTGAGGACTCTATTCCTAGGTGGGGAATTGCCATGCTGCACTGTCTCTGACCGAGGAATCTATTCCTAGGTGAGGAATTGCCATGGTGCACCGTCTCTGACAGAGGACACTATTCCTAGGTGGGGAATTGCCATGCTGCACCGTCTCTGACCGAGGACTCTAGTCCTAGGTGGGGAATTGAGATGCTGCACCGTCTCTGACCGAGGACTCTATTCCCAGGTGGGGAATTGAGATGCTGCACCGTCTCTGACCGAGGACTCTATTCCCAGGTGGGGAATTGAGATGCTGCACCGTCTCTGACCGAGGACTCTATTCCCAGGTGGGGAATTGAGATACTGCACCGTCTCTGAACGAGGACTCTATTCCCAGGTGGGGAATTGAGATGCTGCACCGTCTCTGACCGAGGACTCTATTCCTAGGTGGAATCGCCATACTGCACCGACTCTGACCGAGGACTCTATTCCTAGGTGGAATCGCCATGCTGCACCGTCTCTGACCGAGGACTCTATTCCCAGGTGGGGAATTGAGATGCTGCACCGTCTCTGACCGAGGACACTATTCCTAGGTGGGGAATTGCCATGCAGCACCGTCTCTGACCGAGGACTCTATTCCTAGGTGGAATCGCCATACTGCACCATCTCTAACCGAGGACTCTATTCCCAGGTGGGGAATTGAGATGCTGCACCTTCTCTGACTGAGGACTCCATTCCTAGGTGGGGAATTGCCATGCTGCACCGTCTCTGACCGAGGACTCTATTCCTAGGTGGAATCGCCATGCTGCACCGTCTGTAACCGAGGACTCTATTCCTAGGTGGAATCGTCATGCTGCACCGTCTCTAACCGAGGACTCTATTCCTAGGTGAGGAATCGCCATGTTGCACCGTCTATGACCGAGGACTCCATTCCTAGGTGGAATCGACATGCTGCACCGTCTCTGACCGAGAACTCTATTCCTAGGTGGAATCGCCATGCTGCACCTTCTCTAACCGAGGACTCTATTCCTAGGTGTAATCGCCATGCTGCACAGTCTCTGACCGAGGACACTATTCCTAGGTGGGGAATTGCCATGCTGCACCGTCTCTGACCGAGTACTCTATTCCCAGGTGGGGAATTGAGATGCTGCACCTTCTTTGACCGAGGACTCTATTCCTAGGTGGGGAATTGCCATGCTGCACCGTCTCTGACCGAGGACTCTATTCCTAGGTGGGGAATTGCCATGGAGCACCGTCTCTGACTGAGGACTCTATTCCTAGGTGGGGAATTGAGATACTGCACCGTCTCTGACCGAGGACTCTATTCGCAGGTGGGGAATTGAGATGCTGCACCGTCTCTGACCGAGGACTCTATTCCTAGGTGGGGAATTGAGATGCTGCACCGTCTGTGACCGAGGACTCTATTCCTAGGTGGGGAATTGAGATGCTGCACCGTCTCTGACCGAGGACTCTATTCCTAGGTGGGGAATTGCCATGCTGCACCGTCTCTGACCGAGGACTCTATTCCTAGGTGGAATCGTCATGCTGCACCGTCTCTAACCGAGGACTCTATTCCTAGGTGAGGAATCGCCATGTTGCACCGTCTCTGACCGAGGACTCCATTCCTAGGTGGAATCGACATGCTGCACCGTCTCTGACCGAGGACTCTATTCCTAGGTGGAATCGCCATGCTGCACCTTCTCTAACCGAGGACTCTATTCCTAGGTGTAATCGCCATGCTGCACAGTCTCTGACCGAGGACACTATTCCTAGGTGGGGAATTGCCATGCTGCACCGTCTCTGACCGAGTACTCTATTCCCAGGTGGGGAATTGAGATGCTGCACCTTCTCTGACCGAGGACTCTATTCCTAGGTGGGGAATTGCCATGCTGCACCGTCTCTGACCGAGGACTCTATTCCTAGGTGGGGAATTGCCATGGAGCACCGTCTCTGACAGAGGACTCTATTCCTAGGTGGGGAATTGCCATGCTGCACCGTCTCTGACTGAGGACTCTATTCCTAGGTGGGGAATTGAGATGCTGCACCGTCTCTGACCGAGGACTCTATTCGCAGGTGGGGAATTGAGATGCTGCACAGTCTCTGACCGAGGACACTATTCCTAGGTGGGGAATTGCCATGCTGCACCGTCTCTGACCGAGGACTCTATTCCCAGGTGGGGAATTGCCATGCTGCACCGTCTCTGACTGAGGACTCTATTCCTAGGTGGGGAATTGAGATGCTGCACCGTCTCTGACCGAGGACACTATTCCTAGGTGGGGAATTGAGATGCTGCACCGTCTCTGACCGAGGATTCTATTCCTAGGTGGAATCGCCATACTGCACCGACTCTGACCGAGGACTCTATTCCTAGGTGGAATCGCCATGCTGCACCGTCTCTGACCGAGGACTATATTCCCAGGTGGGGAATTGAGATGCTGCACCGTCTGTAACCGAGGACTCTATTCCTAGGTGGAATCGTCATGCTGCACAGTCTCTGACTGAGGACTCTATTACTAGGTGGAATCGACATGATGCACCGTCTCTGACCGAGGACTCCATTCCTAGGTGGAATCGCCATGCTGCACCGTCTCTGACCGAGGACTCTAATCCTAGGTGGAATCGCCATGCTGCACCGTCTCTGACTGAGGACTCCATTCCTAGGTGGAATCGCCATGCTGCACCGTGTCTGACCGAGGACTCTATTCCTAGGTGGGGAATCGCCATGCTGCACCGTCTCTAACCGAGGACTCTATTCCCAGGTGGAATCGCCATGCTGCACCGTCTCTGACCGAGGACTCTATTCCTAGGTGGAATCAACATGCTGCACCGTCTCTGACCGAGGACTCCATTCATAGGTGGAATCGCCATGCTGCACCGTCTCTGACCGAGGACTCTATTCCTAGGTGGAATCACCATGCTGCACCGTCTCTGACCGAGGACTCTATTCCTAGGTGGGGAATTGCCATGCTGCACCGTCTCTGACGGAGGACTCTATTCCTAGGTGGGGAATTGAGATGCTGCACCGTCTCTAACCAAGGACTCAATTCCTAGGTGGGGAATTGCCATGCTTCACCGTCTCTGACTGAGGACTCTATTCCTAGGTTGGGATTTGCCGTGCTGCACCGTCTCTGACCGAGCACTCTATTCCTAGGTGGAATCGCCATGCTGCACCGTCTCTGACCGAGGACTCTATTCCTAGGTGGGGAATTGCCATGCGGCACCGTCTCTGACCGAGGACTCTATTCCTAGGTGGAATCGACATGATGCACCGTCTCTGACCGAGGACTCTATTCCTAGGTGGAATCGCCATGCTGCACCGTCTCTGACCGAGGACTCTATTCCTAGGTGGAATCGCCATGCTGCACCGTCTCTGACCGAGGACTCTATTCCTAGGTGGGGAATTGCCATGCTGCACCGTCTCTGACCGAGGACTCTATTCCCAGGTGGGGAATTGAGATTCTGCACCGTCTCTGACCGAGGACTCTATTCCTAGGTGGGGAATCGCCATGCTGCACCGTCTCTAACCGAGGACTCTATTCACAGGTGGAATCGCAATGCTGCACCGTCTCTGACCGAGGACTCTATTCCTAGGTGGAATCACCATGCTGCACCGACTCTGACCGAGGACTCTATTCCTAGGTGGAATCGCCATGATGCAACGTCTCTGACCGAGGACTCTATTCCTAGGTGGAATCCACATGCTGCACCGTCTCTGACCGAGGACTCTATTCCTAGAGTGGAATCGCCATGCTGCACCGTCTGTAACCGAGAACTCTATTCCTATGTGGAATCGCCATGCTACACCGTCTCTGACCGAGGACACTATTCCTAGGTGGGGAATTGCCATGCAGCACCGTCTCTGACCGAGGACACTATTCCTAGTTGGAATCGCCATGCTGCACCGTCTGTAACCGAGAACTCTATTCCTAGGTGGAATCGCCATGCTGCACCGTCTCTGACCGAGGACACTATTCCTAGGTGGGGAATTGCCATGCAGCACCGTCTCTGACCGAGGACTCTATTCCCAGGTGGGGAATTGATATGCTGCACCATCTCTGACTGAGGACTCTAGTCCTAGGTGGGGAATTGCCATGCTGCACTGTCTCTGACCGAGGAATCTATTCCTAGGTGGGGAATTGCCATGGTGCACCGTCTCTGACAGAGGACACTATTCCTAGGTGGGGAATTGCCATGCTGCACCGTCTCTGACCGAGGACTCTAGTCCTAGGTGGGGAATTGAGATGCTGCACCGTCTCTGACCGAGGACTCTATTCCCAGGTGGGGAATTGAGATGCTGCACCGTCTCTGACCGAGGACTCTATTCCCAGGTGGGGAATTGAGATGCTGCACCGTCTCTGACCGAGGACTCTATTCCCAGGTGGGGAATTGAGATACTGCACCGTCTCTGAACGAGGACTCTATTCCCAGGTGGGGAATTGAGATGCTGCACCATCTCTGACCGAGGACTCTATTCCTAGGTGGGGAATCGCCATGCTGCACCGTCTCTGACCGAGGACTCTATTCCTAGGTGGGGATTTGCCGTGCTACACCGTCTCTGACCGAGGACTCTATTCCTAGGTGGAATCGCCATGCTGCACCGTCTCTAACAGAGGACTCTATTCATAGGTGGAATTGCCGTGCTGCACCATCTCTGAACGAGGACTCTATTCCTAGGTGGGGATTTGCCGTGCTGCACCGTCTCTGACCGAGGACTCTATTCCCAGGTGGGGAATTGAGATGCTGCACCGTCTCTGACCGAGGACTCTATTCCTAGGTGGAATCGCCATGCTGCGCCGTCTCTGACGGAGGACTCTATTCCTAGGTGGGGACTTGCCATGCTGCACCGTCTCTGACCGAGGACTCTATTCCTAAGTGGGGAATTGCCATGCTGCACCGTCTCTGACGGAGGACTCTATTCCTAGGTGGGGAATCGCCATGCTGCACCATCTCTAACCGAGGTCTCTATTCCTAGGTGGGGATTTGCCGTGCTGCACCGTCTCTGACCGAGGAATCTATTCCTAGGTGGAATCGCCATGCTGCACCGTCTCTAACCGAGGACTATATTCCTAGGTGGAATTGCCGTGCTGCACCATCTCTGACCGAGGACTCTATTCCTAGGTTGGGATTTGCCGTGCTGCACCGTCTCTGACCCAGGACTCTATTCCTAGGTGGAATCGCCATAGTGCACCGTCTCTGACCGAGGACTCTATTCCTAGGTGGAAATGCCATGCTGCACCGTCTCTGACCGAGGACACTATTCCCAGGTGGGGAATTGAGATGCTGCACCGTCTGTAACCGAGGACTCTATTCCTAGGTGGAATCGTCATGCTGCACAGTCTCTGACCGAGGACTCTATTCCCAGGTGGGGAATTGAGATGCTGCACCGTCTGTAACCGAGGACTCTATTCCAAGGTGGAATCGTCATGCTGCACAGTCTCTGACCGAGCACTCTATTCCTAGGTGGAATCGTCATGCTGCACCATCTCTAACCGAGGACTCTATTCCTAGGTGGAATCGCCATGCTGCACCGTCTCTGACCGAGGACTCTATTCCCAGGTGGGGAATTGAGATTCTGCACCATCTCTGACCGAGGACACTATTCCCAGGTGGGGAATTGAGATGCTGCACCGTCTCTGAACGAGGACTCTATTCCCAGGTGGGGAATTGAGATGCTGCACCATCTCTGACCGAGGATTCTATTCCTAGGTGGAATCGCCATGCTGCACCGTCTCTAACAGAGGAATCTATTCCTAGGTGGATTTGCCGTGCTGCACCATCTCTGACCGAGGACTCTATTCCTAGGTGGGGATTTGCCGTGCTGCACCGTCTCTGACCGAGGACTCTATTCATAGGTGGAATCGCCATACTGCACAGTCTCTGACCGAGGACTCTATTCCTAGGTGGAATCGCCATGCTGCACCGTCTCTGACCGAGGACTCTATTCCCAGGTGGGGAATTGAGATGCTGCACCGTCTGTAACCGAGGACTCTATTCCTAGGTGGAATCGCCATGCTGCACCGTCTCTGACCGAGGACTCTATTCCTAGGTGGGGATTTGCCGTGCTACACCGTCTCTGACCGAGGACTCTATTCCTAGGTGGAATCGCCATGCTGCACCGTCTCTAACAGAGGACTCTATTCATAGGTGGAATTGCCGTGCTGCACCATCTCTGAACGAGGACTCTATTCCTAGGTGGGGATTTGCCGTGCTGCACCGTCTCTGACCGAGGACTCTATTCCCAGGTGGGGAATTGAGATGCTGCACCGTCTCTGACCGAGGACTCTATTCCTAGGTGGAATCGCCATGCTGCGCCGTCTCTGACGGAGGACTCTATTCCTAGGTGGGGACTTGCCATGCTGCACCGTCTCTGACCGAGGACTCTATTCCTAAGTGGGGAATTGCCATGCTGCACCGTCTCTGACGGAGGACTCTATTCCTAGTTGGGGAATTGAGATGCTGCACCGTCTCTAACCGAGGACTCTATTCCTAGGTGGGGAATCGCCATGCTGCACCATCTCTAACCGAGGACTCTATTCCTAGGTGGGGATTTGCCGTGCTGCACCGTCTCTGACCGAGGAATCTATTCCTAGGTGGAATCGCCATGCTGCACCGTCTCTAACCGAGGACTATATTCCTAGGTGGAATTGCCGTGCTGCACCGTCTCTGACCCAGGACTCTATTCCTAGGTGGAATCGCCATAGTGCACCGTCTCTGACCGAGGACTCTATTCCTAGGTGGAAATGCCATGCTGCACCGTCTCTGACCGAGGACACTATTCCCAGGTGGGGAATTGAGATGCTGCACCGTCTGTAACCGAGGACTCTATTCCTAGGTGGAATCGTCATGCTGCACAGTCTCTGACCGAGGACTCTATTCCTAGGTGGGGAATTGAGATGCTGCACCGTCTGTAACCGAGGACTCTATTCCAAGGTGGAATCGTCATGCTGCACAGTCTCTGACCGAGCACTCTATTCCTAGGTGGAATCGTCATGCTGCACCATCTCTAACCGAGGACTCTATTCCTAGGTGGAATCGCCATGCTGCACCGTCTCTGACGGAGGACTCTATTCCTAGGTGGGGACTTGCCATGCTACACCGTCTCTGACCGAGGACTCTATTCCTAAGTGGGGAATTGCCATGCTGCACCGTCTCTGACGGAGGACTCTATTCCTAGTTGGGGAATTGAGATGCTGCACCGTCTCTAACCGAGGACTCTATTCCTAGGTGGGGAATCGCCATGCTGCACCATCTCTAACCGAGGACTCTATTCCTAGGTGGGGATTTGCCGTGCTGCACCGTCTCTGACCGAGGAATCTATTCCTAGGTGGAATCGCCATGCTGCACCGTCTCTAACCGAGGACTATATTCCTAGGTGGAATTGCCGTGCTGCACCATCTCTGACCGAGGACTCTATTCCTAGGTTGGGATTTGCCGTGCTGCACCGTCTCTGACCCAGGACTCTATTCCTAGGTGGAATCGCCATAGTGCACCGTCTCTGACCGAGGACTCTATTCCTAGGTGGAAATGCCATGCTGCACCGTCTCTGACCGAGGACACTATTCCCAGGTGGGGAATTGAGATGCTGCACCGTCTGTAACCGAGGACTCTATTCCTAGGTGGAATCGTCATGCTGCACAGTCTCTGACCGAGGACTCTATTCCCAGGTGGGGAATTGAGATGCTGCACCGTCTGTAACCGAGGACTCTATTCCAAGGTGGAATCGTCATGCTGCACAGTCTCTGACCGAGCACTCTATTCCTAGGTGGAATCGTCATGCTGCACCATCTCTAACCGAGGACTCTATTCCTAGGTGGAATCGCCATGCTGCACCGTCTCTGACCGAGGACTCTATTCCTAGGTGGGGAATTGCCATGCTGCACCGTCTCTGACCGAGGACTCTATTCCCAGGTGGGGAATTGAGATTCTGCACCATCTCTGACCGAGGACACTATTCCCAGGTGGGGAATTGAGATGCTGCACCGTCTCTGAACGAGGACTCTATTCCCAGGTGGGGAATTGAGATGCTGCACCATCTCTGACCGAGGATTCTATTCCTAGGTGGAATCGCCATGCTGCACCGTCTCTAACAGAGGAATCTATTCCTAGGTGGATTTGCCGTGCTGCACCATCTCTGACCGAGGACTCTATTCCTAGGTGGGGATTTGCCGTGCTGCACCGTCTCTGACCGAGGACTCTATTCATAGGTGGAATCGCCATACTGCACAGTCTCTGACCGAGGACTCTATTCCTAGGTGGAATCGCCATGCTGCACCGTCTCTGACCGAGGACTCTATTCCCAGGTGGGGAATTGAGATGCTGCACCGTCTGTAACCGAGGACTCTATTCCTAGGTGGAATCGCCATGCTGCACCGTCTCTGACCGAGGACTCTATTCCCAGGTGGGGAATTGAGATGCTGCACCGTCTGTAACCGAGGACTCTATTCCTAGGTGGAATCGTCATGCTGCACAGTCTCTGACCGAGGACTCTATTCCTAGGTGGAATCGCCATGCTGCACCGTCTCTAACCGAGGACTCTATTCCTAGCTGGAATCGCCATGCTGCACCGTCTCTGACCGAGGACACTATTCCTAGGTGGGGAATTGCCATGCTGCACCGTCTCTGACCGAGGACTCTATTCCTCGGTGGGGAATTGCCATGCTGCACCGTCTCTGACTGAGGACTCTATTCCTAGGTGGTGAATTGAGATGCTGCACCGTCTCTGACCGAGGACTCTATTCCTAGGTGGGGAATCGCCATGCTGCACCGTCTCTAACCGAGGACTCTATTCCCAGGTGGAATTGCAATGCTGCACCGACACTGACCGAGGACTCTATTCCTAGGTGGAATCGCCATGATGCAACGTCTCTGACCGACGTCTCTATTCCTAGGTGGAATCAACATGCTGCACCGTCTCTGACCGAGGAATCTATTCCTAGGTGGAATCGCCATGCTGCACCGTCTCTAACCGAGGACTATATTCCTAGGTGGAATTGCCGTGCTGCACCATCTCTGACCGAGGACTCTATTCCTAGGTTGGGATTTGCCGTGCTGCACCGTCTCTGACCCAGGACTCTATTCCTAGGTGGAATCGCCATACTGCACCGTCTCTGACCGAGGACTCTATTCCTAGGTGGAAATGCCATGCTGCACCGTCTCTGACCGAGGACACTATTCCCAGGTGGGGAATTGAGATGCTGCACCGTCTGTAACCGAGGACTCTATTCCTAGGTGGAATCGTCATGCTGCACAGTCTCTGACCGAGGACTCTATTCCCAGGTGGGGAATTGAGATGCTGCACCGTCTGGAACCGAGGACTCTATTCCTAGGTGGAATCGTCATGCTGCACAGTCTCTGACCGAGGACTCTATTCCTAGGTGGAATCGCCATGCTGCACCGTCTCTAACCGAGGACTCTATTCCTAGCTGGAATCGCCATGCTGCACCGTCTCTGACCGAGGACACTATTCCTAGGTGGGGAATTGCCATGCTGCACCGTCTCTGACCGAGGACTCTATTCCTAGGTGGGGAATTGCCATGCTGCACCGTCTCTGACTGAGGACTCTATTCCCAGGTGGGGAATTGAGATGCTGCACCGTCTCTGACCGAGGACTCTATTCCTAGGTGGGGAATCGCCATGCTGCACCGTCTCTAACCGAGGAATCTATTCCCAGGTGGAATTGCAATGTTGCACCGACTCTGACCGAGGACTCTATTCCTAGGTGGAATCGCCATGATGCAACGTCTCTGACCGACGACTCTATTCCTAGGTGGAATCAACATGCTGCACCGTCTCTGACCGAGGACTCTATTCCTAGGTGTAATCGACATGCTGCACCGTCTCTGATCAAGGACTCTATTCCTAGGTGGAATCGCCATGCTGCACTGTCTGTAAACGAGGACTCTATTCCTAGGTGGAATTGTCATGCTGCACCGTCTCTAACCGAGGACTCAATTCCTAGGTGAGGAATCGCCATGTTGCACCGTCTCTGATCGAGGACTCCATTCCTAGGTGGAATCGCCATGCTGCACTGTCTCTGACCGAGGATTCTATTCCTAGGTGGAATCGCCATGCTGCACCGTCTCTAACCGAGGACTCTATTCCTAGCTGGAATCGCCATGCTGCACCGTCTCTGACCGAGGACACTATTCCTAGGTGGGGAATTGCCATGCTGCACCGTCTCTGACCGAGGACTCTATTCCTAGGTGGGGAATTGCCATGCTGCACCGTCTCTGACAGAGGACTCTATTCCTAGGTGGGGAATTGCAATGCTGCACCGTCTCTGACCGAGGACTCTATTCCTAGGTGGGGAATTGCCATGCTGCACCGTCTCTGACCGAGGACTCTATTCCTAGGTGGGGAATTGCCATGCTGCACCGTCTCGAACCGAGTACTCTATTCCTAGGTGGGGAATTGCCATGCTGCACCGTCTCTGACCGAGGACTCTATTCCTAGGTGGGGAATTGAGATTCTGCACCGTCTCTGACCGAGGTCTCTATTCCCAGGTGGGGAATTGAGATGCTGCACCGTCTCTGACCGAGGCCTCTATTCCTAGGTGGAATTGCCATGCTGCACTGTCTCTGACCGAGGACTCTATTCCCAGGTGGGAATTGAGATGCTGCACCGTCTCTGACCGAGGACTCTATTCCTAGGTGGGGAATTGCCATGCTGCACCGTCTCTGACCGAGGACTCTATTCCTAGGTGGGGAATTGCCATGCTGCACCGTCTCTGACCGAGGACTCTATTCCTAGGTGGGGAATTGCCATGCTGCACCGTCTCGAACCGAGTACTCTATTCCTAGGTGGGGAATTGCCATGCTGCACCGTCTCTGACCGAGGACTCTATTCCTAGGTGGGGAATTGAGATTCTGCACCGTCTCTGACCGAGGTCTCTATTCCCAGGTGCGGAATTGAGATGCTGCACCGTCTCTGACAGAGGCCTCTATTCCTAGGTGGAATTGCCATGCTGCACCGGCTCTGACCGTGGACTCTATTCCTAGGTGGAATTGCCATGCTGCACCGTCTCTGACCGAGGACTCTATTCCCAGGTGGGAATTGAGATGCTGCACCGTCTCTGACCGAGGACTCTATTCCCAGGTGGGAATTGAGATGCTGCACCGGCTCTGACCGTGAACTCTATTCCTAGGTGGAATTGCCATGCTGCACCGGCTCTGACCGTGGACTCTATTCCTAGGTGGAATCGCCATGCTGCACCGTCTCTGACCGAGGACTCTATTCCCAGGTGGGGAATTGCCATGCTGCACCGTCTCTGACCGAGGACTCTATTCCTAGGTGGGGATTTGCCGTGCTGCACCGTCTCTGACCGAGGATTCTATTCCTAGGTGGAATCGCCATGCTGCACCGTCTCTAACAGAGGAATCTATTCCTAGGTGGATTTGCCGTGCTGCACCATCTCTGACCGAGGACTCTATTCCTAGGTGGGGATTTGCCGTGCTGCACCGTCTCTGACCGAGGACTCTATTCCTAGGTGGAATCGCCATACTGCACACTCTCTGACCGAGGACTCTATTCCCAGGTGGGGAATTGAGATGCTGCACCGTCTGTAACCGAGGACTCTATTCCTAGGTGGAAATGCCGTGCTGCACCATCTCTAACCGAGGACTCTATTCCTAGGTGGGGAATTGCCATGCTGCACCGTCTCTGACCGAGGACTCTATTCCTAGGTGGGGAATTGCCATGCTGCACCGTCTCTGACCGAGGACTCTATTCCTAGGTGGGGAATTGCCATGCTGCACCGACTCGAACCGAGTACTCTATTCCTAGGTGGGGAATTGCCATGCTGCACCGTCTCTGACCGAGGACTCTATTCCTAGGTGGGGAATTGAGATTCTGCACCGTCTCTGACCGAGGTCTCTATTCCCAGGTGGGGAATTGAGATGCTGCACCGTCTCTGACAGAGGCCTCTATTCCTAGGTGGAATTGCCATGCTGCACCGGCTCTGACCGTGGACTCTATTCCTAGGTGGAATTGCCATGCTGCACCGTCTCTGACCGAGGACTCTATTCCCAGGTGGGAAATGAGATGCTGCACCGTCTCTGACCGAGGACTCTATTCCCAGGTGGGAATTGAGATGCTGCACCGGCTCTGACCGTGAACTCTATTCCTAGGTGGAATTGCCATGCTGCACCGGCTCTGACCGTGGACTCTATTCCTAGGTGGAATCGCCATGCTGCACCGTCATTGACCGAGGACTCTATTCCCAGGTGGGGAATTGAGATGCTGCACCGTCTCTGAACGAGGACTCTATTCCCAGGTGGGGAATTGAGATGCTGCACCATCTCTGACCGAGGACTCTATTCCTAGGTGGGGAATTGCCATGCTGCACCGTCTCTGACCGAGGACTCTATTCCTATGTGGGGAATCGCCATGCTGCACCGTCTCTGACCGAGGACTCTATTCCTAGGTGGGGATTTGCCGTGCTGCACCGTCTCTGACCGAGGATTCTATTCCTAGGTGGAATCGCCATGCTGCACCGTCTCTAACAGAGGAATCTATTCCTAGGTGGATTTGCCGTGCTGCACCATCTCTGACCGAGGACTCTATTCCTAGGTGGGGATTTGCCGTGCTGCACCGTCTCTGACCGAGGACTCTATTCCTAGGTGGAATCGCCATACTGCACACTCTCTGACCGAGGACTCTATTCCTAGGTGGAATCGCCATGCAGCACCGTCTCTGACCGAGGACTCTATTCCCAGGTGGGGAATTTAGATGCTGCACCGTCTGTAACCGAGGACTCTATTTCTAGGTGGAATCGTCATGCTGCACAGTCTCTGACCGAGGACTCTATTCCTAGGTGGAATCGACATGATGCACCGTCTCTGACCGAGGACTCTATTCCTAGGTGGGGAATTGCCATGCTGCACCGTCTCTGACCGAGGACTCTATTCCTAGGTGGGGAATTGCCATGCTGCACCGTCTCTGACCGAGGACTCTATTCCTAGGTGGAATCGCCATACTGCACCGACTCTGACCGAGGACTCTATTCCTAGGTGGAATCGCCATGCTGCACCGTCTCTGACCGAGGACTATATTCCCAGGTGGGGAATTGAGATGCTGCACCGTCTGTAACCGAGGACTCTATTCCTAGGTGGAATCGTCATGCTGCACAGTCTCTGACTGAGGACTCTATTACTAGGTGGAATCGACATGATGCACCGTCTCTGACCGAGGACTCTATTCCTAGGTGGAATCGCCATGCTGCACCGTCTCTGACCGAGGACTCTAATCCTAGGTGGAATCGCCATGCTGCACCGTCTCTGACTGAGGACTCCATTCCTAGGTGGAATCGCCATGCTGCACCGTGTCTGACCGAGGACTCTATTCCTAGGTGGGGAATCGCCATGCTGCACCGTCTCTAACCGAGGACTCTATTCCCAGGTGGAATCGCCATGCTGCGCCGTCTCTGACCGAGGACTCTATTCCTAGGTGGAATCAACATGCTGCACCGTCTCTGACCGAGGACTCCATTCATAGGTGGAATCGCCATGCTGCACCGTCACTGACCGAGGACTCTATTCCTAGGTGGAATCACCATGCTGCACCGTCTCTGACCGAGGACTCTATTCCTAGGTGGGGAATTGCCATGCTGCACCGTCTCTGACGGAGGACTCTATTCCTAGGTGGGGAATTGAGATGCTGCACCGTCTCTAACCAAGGACTCAATTCCTAGGTGGGGAATTGCCATGCTTCACCGTCTCTGACTGAGGACTCTATTCCTAGGTTGGGATTTGCCGTGCTGCACCGTCTCTGACCGAGCACTCTATTCCTAGGTGGAATCGCCATGCTGCACCGTCTCTGACCGAGGACTCTATTCCTAGGTGGGGAATTGCCATGCGGCACCGTCTCTGACCGAGGACTCTATTCCTAGGTGGAATCGACATGATGCACCGTCTCTGACCGAGGACTCTATTCCTAGGTGGAATCGCCATGCTGCACCGTCTCTGACCGAGGACTCTATTCCTAGGTGGAATCGCCATGCTGCACCGTCTCTGACCGAGGACTCTATTCCTAGGTGGGGAATTGCCATGCGGCACCGTCTCTGACCGAGGACTCTATTCCTAGGTGGAATCGACATGATGCACCGTCTCTGACCGAGGACTCTATTCCTAGGTGGAATCGCCATGCTGCACCGTCTCTGACCGAGGACTCTATTCCTAGGTGGAATCGCCATGCTGCACCGTCTCTGACCGAGGACTCTATTCCTAGGTGGGGAATTGCCATGCTGCACCGTCTCTGACCGAGGACTCTATTCCCAGGTGGGGAATTGAGATTCTGCACCGTCTCTGACCGAGGACTCTATTCCTAGGTGGGGAATCGCCATGCTGCACCGTCTCTAACCGAGGACTCTATTCACAGGTGGAATCGCAATGCTGCACCGTCTCTGACCGAGGACTCTATTCCTAGGTGGAATCACCATGCTGCACCGACTCTGACCGAGGACTCTATTCCTAGGTGGAATCGCCATGATGCAACGTCTCTGACCGAGGACTCTATTCCTAGGTGGAATCCACATGCTGCACCGTCTCTGACCGAGGACTCTATTCCTAGAGTGGAATCGCCATGCTGCACCGTCTGTAACCGAGAACTCTATTCCTATGTGGAATCGCCATGCTACACCGTCTCTGACCGAGGACACTATTCCTAGGTGGGGAATTGCCATGCAGCACCGTCTCTGACCGAGGACACTATTCCTAGTTGGAATCGCCATGCTGCACCGTCTGTAACCGAGAACTCTATTCCTAGGTGGAATCGCCATGCTGCACCGTCTCTGACCGAGGACACTATTCCTAGGTGGGGAATTGCCATGCAGCACCGTCTCTGACCGAGGACTCTATTCCCAGGTGGGGAATTGAGATGCTGCACCGTATCTGACCGAGGACACTATTCCTAGGTGGGGAATTGCCATGCAGCACCGTCTCTGACCGAGGACTCTATTCCCAGGTGGGGAATTGATATGCTGCACCATCTCTGACTGAGGACTCTATTCCTAGGTGGGGAATTGCCATGCTGCACTGTCTCTGACCGAGGAATCTATTCCTAGGTGGGGAATTGCCATGGTGCACCGTCTCTGACAGAGTACACTATTCCTAGGTGGGGAATTGCCATGCTGCACCGTCTCTGACCGAGGACTCTAGTCCTAGGTGGGGAATTGCCATGCTGCACCGTCTCTGACCGAGGACTCTATTCCCAGGTGGGGAATTGAGATGCTGCACCGTCTCTGACCGAGGACTCTATTCCCAGGTGGGGAATTGAGATGCTGCACCGTCTCTGACCGAGGACTCTATTCCCAGGTGGGGAATTGAGATACTGCACCGTCTCTGAACGAGGACTCTATTCCCAGGTGGGGAATTGAGATGCTGCACCATCTCTGACCGAGGACTCTATTCCTAGGTGGGGAATCGCCATGCTGCACCGTCTCTGACCGAGGACTCTATTCCTAGGTGGGGATTTGCCGTGCTACACCGTCTCTGACCGAGGACTCTATTCCTAGGTGGAATCGCCATGCTGCACCGTCTCTAACAGAGGACTCTATTCATAGGTGGAATTGCCGTGCTGCACCATCTCTGAACGAGGACTCTATTCCTAGGTGGGGATTTGCCGTGCTGCACCGTCTCTGACCGAGGACTCTATTCCCAGGTGGGGAATTGAGATGCTGCACCGTCTCTGACCGAGGAATCTATTCCTAGGTGGAATCGCCATGCTGCGCCGTCTCTGACGGAGGACTCTATTCCTAGGTGGGGACTTGCCATGCTGCACCGTCTCTGACCGAGGACTCTATTCCTAAGTGGGGAATTGCCATGCTGCACCGTCTCTGACGGAGGACTCTATTCCTAGTTGGGGAATTGAGATGCTGCACCGTCTCTAACCGAGGACTCTATTCCTAGGTGGGGAATCGCCATGCTGCACCATCTCTAACCGAGGACTCTATTCCTAGGTGGGGATTTGCCGTGCTGCACCGTCTCTGACCGAGGAATCTATTCCTAGGTGGAATCGCCATGCTGCACCGTCTCTAACCGAGGACTATATTCCTAGGTGGAATTGCCGTGCTGCACCATCTCTGACCGAGGACTCTATTCCTAGGTTGGGATTTGACGTGCTGCACCGTCTCTGACCCAGGACTCTATTCCTAGGTGGAATCGCCATGCTGCACCGTCTCTAACAGAGGACTCTATTCATAGGTGGAATTGCCGTGCTGCACCATCTCTGAACGAGGACTCTATTCCTAGGTGGGGATTTGCCGTGCTGCACCGTCTCTGACCGAGGACTCTATTCCCAGGTGGGGAATTGAGATGCTGCACCGTCTCTGACCGAGGACTCTATTCCTAGGTGGAATCGCCATGCTGCGCCGTCTCTGACGGAGGACTCTATTCCTAGGTGGGGACTTGCCATGCTGCACCGTCTCTGACCGAGGACTCTATTCCTAAGTGGGGAATTGCCATGCTGCACCGTCTCTGACGGAGGACTCTATTCCTAGTTGGGGAATTGAGATGCTGCACCGTCTCTAACCGAGGACTCTATTCCTAGGTGGGGAATCGCCATGCTGCACCATCTCTAACCGAGGACTCTATTCCTAGGTGGGGATTTGCCGTGCTGCACCGTCTCTGACCGAGGAATCTATTCCTAGGTGGAATCGCCATGCTGCACCGTCTCTAACCGAGGACTATATTCCTAGGTGGAATTGCCGTGCTGCACCATCTCTGACCGAGGACTCTATTCCTAGGTTGGGATTTGCCGTGCTGCACCGTCTCTGACCCAGGACTCTATTCCTAGGTGGAATCGCCATAGTGCACCGTCTCTGACCGAGGACTCTATTCCTAGGTGGAAATGCCATGCTGCACCGTCTCTGACCGAGGACACTATTCCCAGGTGGGGAATTGAGATGCTGCACCGTCTGTAACCGAGGACTCTATTCCTAGGTGGAATCGTCATGCTGCACAGTCTCTGACCGAGGACTCTATTCCCAGGTGGGGAATTGAGATGCTGCACCGTCTGTAACCGAGGACTCTATTCCAAGGTGGAATCGTCATGCTGCACAGTCTCTGACCGAGCACTCTATTCCTAGGTGGAATCGTCATGCTGCACCATCTCTAACCGAGGACTCTATTCCTAGGTGGAATCGCCATGCTGCACCGTCTCTGACCGAGGACTCTATTCCTAGGTGGGGAATTGCCATGCTGCACCGTCTCTGACCGAGGACTCTATTCCCAGGTGGGGAATTGAGATTCTGCACCATCTCTGACCGAGGACACTATTCCCAGGTGGGGAATTGAGATGCTGCACCGTCTCTGAACGAGGACTCTATTCCCAGGTGGGGAATTGAGATGCTGCACCATCTCTGACCGAGGATTCTATTCCTAGGTGGAATCGCCATGCTGCACCGTCTCTAACAGAGGAATCTATTCCTAGGTGGATTTGCCGTGCTGCACCATCTCTGACCGAGGACTCTATTCCTAGGTGGGGATTTGCCGTGCTGCACCGTCTCTGACCGAGGACTCTATTCATAGGTGGAATCGCCATACTGCACAGTCTCTGACCGAGGACTCTATTCCTAGGTGGAATCGCCATGCTGCACCGTCTCTGACCGAGGACTCTATTCCCAGGTGGGGAATTGAGATGCTGCACCGTCTGTAACCGAGGACTCTATTCCTAGGTGGAATCGCCATGCTGCACCGTCTCTGACCGAGGACTCTATTCCTAGGTGTGGATTTGCCGTGCTACACCGTCTCTGACCGAGGACTCTATTCCTAGGTGGAATCGCCATGCTGCACCGTCTCTAACAGAGGACTCTATTCATAGGTGGAATTGCCGTGCTGCACCATCTCTGAACGAGGACTCTATTCCTAGGTGGGGATTTGCCGTGCTGCACCGTCTCTGACCGAGGACTCTATTCCCAGGTGGGGAATTGAGATGCTGCACCGTCTCTGACCGAGGACTCTATTCCTAGGTGGAATCGCCATGCTGCGCCGTCTCTGACGGAGGACTCTATTCCTAGGTGGGGACTTGCCATGCTGCACCGTCTCTGACCGAGGACTCTATTCCTAAGTGGGGAATTGCCATGCTGCACCGTCTCTGACGGAGGACTCTATTCCTAGATGGGGAATTGAGATGCTGCACCGTCTCTAACCGAGGACTCTATTCCTAGGTGGGGAATCGCCATGCTGCACCATCTCTAACCGAGGACTCTATTCCTAGGTGGGGATTTGCCGTGCTGCACCGTCTCTGACCGAGGAATCTATTCCTAGGTGGAATCGCCATGCTGCACCGTCTCTAACCGAGGACTATATTCCTAGGTGGAATTGCCGTGCTGCACCTTCTCTGACCGAGGACTCTATTCCTAGGTTGGCATTTGCCGTGCTGCACCGTCTCTGACCCAGGACTCTATTCCTAGGTGGAATCGCCATAGTGCACCGTCTCTGACCGAGGACTCTATTCCTAGGTGGAAATGCCATGCTGCACCGTCTCTGACCGAGGACACTATTCCCAGGTGGGGAATTGAGATGCTGCACCGTCTGTAACCGAGGACTCTATTCCTAGGTGGAATCGTCATGCTGCACAGTCTCTGACCGAGGACTCTATTCCCAGGTGGGGAATTGAGATGCTGCACCGTCTGTAACCGAGGACTCTATTCCAAGGTGGAATCGTCATGCTGCACAGTCTCTGACCGAGCACTCTATTCCTAGGTGGAATCGTCATGCTGCACCATCTCTAACCGAGGACTCTATTCCTAGGTGGAATCGCCATGCTGCACCGTCTCTGACGGAGGACTCTATTCCTAGGTGGGGACTTGCCATGCTGCACCGTCTCTGACCGAGGACTCTATTCCTAAGTGGGGAATTGCCATGCTGCACCGTCTCTGACGGAGGACTCTATTCCTAGTTGGGGAATTGAGATGCTGCACCGTCTCTAACCGAGGACTCTATTCCTAGGTGGGGAATCGCCATGCTGCACCATCTCTAACCGAGGACTCTATTCCTAGGTGGGGATTTGCCGTGCTGCACCGTCTCTGACCGAGGAATCTATTCCTAGGTGGAATCGCCATGCTGCACCGTCTCTAACCGAGGACTATATTCCTAGGTGGAATTGCCGTGCTGCACCATCTCTGACCGAGGACTCTATTCCTAGGTTGGGATTTGCCGTGCTGCACCGTCTCTGACCCAGGACTCTATTCCTAGGTGGAATCGCCATAGTGCACCGTCTCTGACCGAGGACTCTATTCCTAGGTGGAAATGCCATGCTGCACCGCCTCTGACCGAGGACACTATTCCCAGGTGGGGAATTGAGATGCTGCACCGTCTGTAACCGAGGACTCTTTTCCTAGGTGGAATCGTCATGCTGCACAGTCTCTGACCGAGGACTCTATTCCCAGGTGGGGAATTGAGATGCTGCACCGTCTGTAACCGAGGACTCTATTCCAAGGTGGAATCGTCATGCTGCACAGTCTCTGACCGAGCACTCTATTCCTAGGTGGAATCGTCATGCTGCACCATCTCTAACCGAGGACTCTATTCCTAGGTGGAATCGCCATGCTGCACCGTCTCTGACCGAGGACTCTATTCCTAGGTGGGGAATTGCCATGCTGCACCGTCTCTGACCGAGGACTCTATTCTCAGGTGGGGAATTGAGATTCTGCACCATCTCTGACCGAGGACACTATTCCCAGGTGGGGAATTGAGATGCTGCACCGTCTCTGAACGAGGACTCTATTCCCAGGTGGGGAATTGAGATGCTTCACCATCTCTGACCGAGGATTCTATTCCTAGGTGGAATCGCCATGCTGCACCGTCTCTAACAGAGGAATCTATTCCTAGGTGGATTTGCCGTGCTGCACCATCTCTGACCGAGGACTCTATTCCTAGGTGGGGATTTGCCGTGCTGCACCGTCTCTGACCGAGGACTCTATTCATAGGTGGAATCGCCATACTGCACAGTCTCTGACCGAGGACTCTATTCCTAGGTGGAATCGCCATGCTGCACCGTCTCTGACCGAGGACTCTATTCCCAGGTGGGGAATTGAGATGCTGCACCGTCTGTAACCGAGGACTCTATTCCTAGGTGGAATCGCCATGCTGCACCGTCTCTGACCGAGGACTCTATTCCCAGGTGGGGAATTGAGATGCTGCACCGTCTGTAACCGAGGACTCTATTCCTAGGTGGAATCGTCATGCTGCACAGTCTCTGACCGAGGACTCTATTCCTAGGTGGAATCGCCATGCTGCACCGTCTCTAACCGAGGACTCTATTCCTAGCTGGAATCGCCATGCTGCACCGTCTCTGACCGAGGACACTATTCCTAGGTGGGGAATTGCCATGCTGCACCGTCTCTGACCGAGGACTCTATTCCTCGGTGGGGAATTGCCATGCTGCACCGTCTCTGACTGAGGACTCTATTCCTAGGTGGGGAATTGAGATGCTGCACCGTCTCTGACCGAGGACTCTATTCCTAGGTGGGGAATCGCCATGCTGCACCGTCTCTAACCGAGGACTCTATTCCCAGGTGGAATTGCAATGCTGCACC